>NC_135384.1:26504807-26806923 GCF_049243985.1 Paroedura picta
GCCGTTTGGATGAGTCGTACGGCTTCCAGCGTACAGCTCCTGTTGGCATTAGCCTGGTTTTGTCGTAATTCATGAAGCCTGAAACCAGTTATGTTAAACGGAGCGAGATCAAAGCCCTGACGCATGTGGGAAAGTCTGTGTGCTTAAAGGTGTGATGCAAATCAGATCCAGGACAACCAGGAAAGGATTAGGACAGCGATTGCATACTCCGTTAAGACTCTCGCTCTTGCTCCTCCAACAGAGACGCTGCCGGGTGTATGAATTGCGACAGATGACTTTCGAGGCTGATCCGGGGTTTTCAAACGGAGCTATCCATGCAGCAGAGTGCAGGGGCAAAATGTTGAGCTGGTAGAGGGCACTTTCCATGTCAGACCAGGAGAAAGAATCCCATTTTTGAATGCTGCCTGAAGAAGGGGTGAGAGAGCATTCCATGCAGCTAGAAAACTAGCACGTGAGAGGACGAGCTCTTTCCTTGCTGGGCTGGATTTCTGCCTTTCCCTGATTGTATCTTTAGTATCCCTGGGGTTTGGAAAAAGAGGTACCACTGAGATACCACAGCAAGGCCGGGTGAACATAGATGAACAGTAAATGGGGAAAGAAGGTTTTTATACCCTGCTTTTCTCTGTCTTAAGGAGTCTCAAAGTGGCTTGCAATCGCCTTTTCCTTCCCCTCCACACAATGCACACCTTGTGAGGTAGGTGGGGTTGAGAGAGTTCTGACAGAACTGTGCCTGGCCCAAGGTCACCCAACTGGCTTCATGTGGAGGAGTGTGGAACCAAACTCTTGACTCTCTGGTTGTCCATGGACTACAATTACCATGAGTCCCTGTCAGCATAGTCATTGTAGTCCATGGACCTTGGGCACCCCTGGTGTAGTGGTTAAGAGCTGTGAAGTCTAATCAGGAGGAACCTACTTTGATTCCCCATTTCTCCAGCTGGGTGACCTTGGGCCAGGCACAGTTCTCCCAGAATCTCTCAGCCTCACCTAACTCACAACATATCTGTTGTGGGATGAGGAAGGAATGTAACTGTTACTGCAGTAAGACTCCTTAGGGGAGAGTAAAGCTGGGTATGAAAACCCCTTCCTTCATTTTGTAAACCTCTGTTGTATTCATTTTGAGTTACCTTTTCTTTTTCTAAACTGAACAGTGACAGACTCCTGAATCTGTCCTCATTGCTTCCAGTATCAAACTGATTTATTTCAATCTGATGATGTGCTCAATTATTATGGATGGCCAAGGCCTTGGAGCTTGATGTTTCCACCTCAGATGTGCATCCTAATGACAAGATACTGAGAAGGTGGTACTCAGAAACGCCTACCTCAATTGCAGTCCCAATTAACCAAGGTCTTCATGACCTCATGATCCCTATTTGGAACCATCCAATCTTGGGTCAGGTAGCTCCTAGAAAGTTGGAAAACCTCCACCGAATCAAACAGGACACAGCTGAATACAAGTCAGTCAATCTACCTCATCCATAATTATTGAGGACATACAGATCCACTGCATTTGTCCCCCATCAACAGAGAGAACAGGTGCCTAGACGGACTGGGTAGAAAGCTTTACTCATCTTCTGCACTACGTTTTAGGATTCTGAACTATCAGTTAATGGAGGACACCGGCATATCCTCTGGGAGAGTTTATTGAAACAATTGGAGGGTCTACATAAGGAATCATGTCACCTAGCTCACCTGATTCAAACAGGTGATCAGATCCTCTTAAGCAAGTGATCAGTGCAGGTAAGCATGCCGTTGAGGGGGCACCCAGGGCCATGGCAACGGCAGTTACCCCGAGGAGGTATTTGTGACTGTGTCATACATACCTCTCTCCCCATTGAACCTAGGGCCATAGTGGAAGACCTCCCAATCAAGAGATCAACCCTCTTTGCTCAGGCAACCAATGCCTTCCTCTTAACATTTAAGAAGAATCGTCCAATGGCTCGTTCTTTCCTCCGGCCTTGGCTCATCATTTCCAGAGCAGATACCTAATTGTTCATTGACATCTTGTGTGCAGGTACATGTTCCCTATTTCCGACCACGCTGCAAGCTCTTAACCAAAGGGTGGGGCTCCTTGGAGCAGTAGGGTTTATGGACCCATTATTGAAGGGTAGGGAGTTCATGGTGGCTCGGTTGGAAGGGAGGGTAGGGGCACTCCATCCTCAGAACACATGGTGCTTTCAGCAGGAAGGGAAGGTGTATTCACTGTTTGAAGGGGTGTGAGCACCCCCTGCTGGAGCTTTGGCTTCAAAAGTTCTCCGTGGCAGGTTGGCACACAAAACTTCAGTGGCCAACAGGTACAGGTAAGTGCAACTCTGTTAAGTTGCTTGGTGTAGCAGTTAGGAGTGTGTTCTAAACTGGCAAGCTGGGTTTGATTCCCCGTTCCTGCCCCAACATGCAGCCAGCTCGGTGACCTTGGGCTGGCCACAGCACTGATAAAAGCCGGGCAGGAATCTCAGGGCTCTCTCAGCCTCACCCACCTCACAGGGTGCCTGTTGTGGGGAGAGGAAAGGGAAGGTGATTTGAGAACCTTCAGGTAGAGAAAAGTGGCCTATAAAATCCAACTCTTCTTCTTCGGTAATATCCGGGCTCTCTCAGCCTCACCTCCCTCACAGGGTGTCTGTTGTGGGGAGAGGAAAGGGAAGGCGACTGTAAGCCGCTTTGAGACTCCTTTGGGTAGAGAAAAGCGACATCTAAGAACCAACTCTTCATCATCTTCTTCTTCTTAACTTTGCATGTCCTGAAACCATCCGTGCCATCCTAAACAGAGGCACACCCTTCTGTGCTCTTTAATTTAGAACTGCACCATCAAATAGATTGTACCCAGATGGAAAAATTAAAGTTGACGAAAGTGAGAAAGAAAGCACCAATATGACGGTTGGGGAATATATATTTCTGTACAGTTTGTACAGTGTTCTTGTTTATTTTATTTATACCACCTTGTCTGTTCCGTCTATGTTTGTGTGTCTTCCATTGTAATGGATCACTTACGCACATGCTACAGTTCATCAAAACACTCCCCTGTCTTCTTGGAAGTCATTCATGCGCGCCCGTGACGTGATCGCCTTGATCTTGCAAAAGTCTGGTCGCTTTCTCTCCCTCCCCCACTTTTGGTTTTCAACAAGTGCTTCCATTCTCATAGCAAAATTTAATTAAGAGTAATTAGCGGCCCAGACAGAGTGTCTTGCTGGAAAAGGGGTGTGTCGGCAAAGGAGAAATAACGCATTCTTGCTTCTCTCACAATAGAACTGGCGAAATGGAGTGTCCAGGAACCTCCAAGAATCTGCCGGAACGGAATCCTCGAGTGAGTGGTTAAGCCATTAATTGTCGAACTTTGAGTAACGCGAGATCAAGTTGTCAGATGAGTCACGGCAGCATTTGTGTCGATGGAATGGTGTTGGTATACCTGTGGTTAGGCGCATTGTCACATACAGACACACAGGCTGGCTCTTCGGGGTGAGCTCAGAAACTCTGTGACTGTCCCACATACAAATGCGCTTGTCATTTTCCGTGACACACCTTAGAAAGCATAGCCTTGAAAGTTGCATGGGCACTCTCTCGGGAAAGCTCTCATGCCAAAGGAAGGGAACACCCAAGGTCTCCATGGGTAAATCCTTCTCCCTACACCATGACAAGCTCAAACCCTGCCCCTAAACCACTGTCTCCTTGGAGCAGACCTTTATCAGACCTGTATCTGGTCAAAGAAAGGCTGTGGCCCAGCTCTTATGGCACTGATGAATCTGTGTACGGGTGGTAACACTTCAGATTCACATAGGGTTACCAACTCGGAGGTGGGAAATTCCTGGAGGTTTGAGAGGTAGAGGCTGGGAAGAGCAGATTTTGGGAAGGGTGTAATGCCACAGACCACCCTCTAAAGCAGCCATTTCGTCCAGTGGAACAGATCTTGGCTGTCTGGACATCAGTTGTAATAGCAAGAGATCCAGGAGCCACCTGGAGTTTGGCAACCCTAGATCAGAAGGAAGGAAGGAAGGAAAGAAGGAAGGAAGGAAGATCTAGTGGTTAAGAGTATGGCCTTCTAATCTGGCGAGCAGGGTTTGATTCCCCATTCCTCCACATGCAGCCAGCTGGGTGACCCTGGGCTCGCCACAGCACTGATAAAGCTGTTCTGACCCAGCAGGAATCTCAGGGCTCTCTCAGCCTCACCCACCCCACAGAGTGTCTGTTGTGGGGAGAGGAAAGGGAAGGTGAATGAAAGCCACTTTGAGACTCCTTCTGGTAGTGAAAAACAACATATAAGAACCAACTCTTCTTCTTCCCAACCTTTTTATCGTTGAGAAACTTCTGAAACATTCTTCAGGAGTTGAGAAACTCTGGAAGTGAAGCCAGCAGACAACACTTCCCTGCCACATCCCTGGAAGTCCCATGTTACTAGAAGTGACATCACCAAGACACTCCCACCGGATGTGACATCACCTTCCACTACTACCACCACCCTTCCCAGTGCCAGAAATGGCCCAGTGGCCTATTCTGCTGGGCTAGGAACAGGGCATTGTAATAGTCCATTTGATTGCTCCCAGGTAAAGGTATCCCCTGTCCAAGTCATGTCTGACCCTTGGGGTGACGCCCTCTAGCGTTTTCATGGCAGACTCAATACGGGGTGGTTTGCCAGTGCCTTCCCCAGTCATTACCGTTTACCCCCCAGCAAGCTGGGTACTCATTTCACCGATCTCGGAAGGATGGAAGGCTGAGTCAACCTTGAGCCGGCTGCTGGGATCGAACTCCCAGCCTCATGGGCAGAGCTTTCAGACTGCATGTCTGCTGCCTTACCAATCTGGGCCACAAGAGGCTCCCTTGATTGCTCCCAATAAATATACAATTTATATTGATGGGATCCCCTTGGGTCTTGGAAGGAAGACCAGCAAAGGAGGCTCTGTAGAGAGAGGCGATGACCAACCACCTCTGCTCTTCACTTGCCTTGACCACTCCCTGTGTAAAGTAGTATTTCCTTTTGTGAGTCCTGCAATAATTGCCAACTCTCTGATCTGATAAAATATTTGTAAGCATCATCAGGACTCATGAAATGGAGTTGCCATTTTACCGCGAGTTCACTAGTCGGCTCCAGGAACAAGAAGATGGTTTTTGTTCCTGAAATTCGTAACTGTAGCTGCATCCCCCCCTAGTGGCAACCAGGAAATATTTCTTCTGGGTTTTGTGTGCAAGAAGGCCATAATTGCATCTTCTGATGCATATACTATGCTTCAATACTTTAGGAATGTGAATCACATTGTTAAAATATTTTTAGAAAAACATCATCTGTCAAACTGGCAATGGCTGCTCAGAATAGTTGTGTGGCACATCCTCGATACACTCCCCGATACACATTTTTTTGGATTCCTGCCTTGCCTGTTTCATGGAAGAAATGTATTTTTGTTGACAAATACAGGGATGTCCCTGGCAGTCAACCTTTCTTTTTTCCAAAACCATTTGTCTGCAGCTTGTAATCTAAAAACGTTATTCACATGCAAAAGGGGGTTATGTGTAGGCATTCATCTAGAACAGGGGTGGTCAACCTGTGGCCCTCCAGATGTCCATGGACTACATTTCCATGAGCCCCTGCCAGCGTTTGCTGGCAGGGGCTCATGGGAACTGTAGTCCATGGACATCTGGAGGACCACAGGTTGACTACCCCTGTTATAGGCCATCTATTCCAGCCTCCTGTTCAATGCAGGATCAACCTAAAGCACCCATGAGACATATCTGTCCAGCCACTGCTTGAAGACTGCCAGTGAGGGGGAGCTCCCCACCTCCTTAGGCCGATTCCACTCCTGAATTACTCTGTGAACATTTTTCCCCTGATATTTATCCGGTACCTTTCTACAAATACTTTAAACCCGTTACTGTGGGTCCTCTCCTCTGCTGCCAACAGGACAACCTTTCTAATACTTAAAGGCAGCAATCATATCCCCTCTCAACCTCCTCTTCTCCAGGCTCAACACTACCAAGTTTTGGACCAGATGAAGCTTCTGGAGCAGGTAGAAAGGTAGCCCTGTGTACGGTGAGTTGCGGTAATCTAACCTGGAGGTGACCTCCAGATGTGTCTAGTGCACACAACATGCAAGGGTAAACATTTAAAAGTTTAAAACCTTCCTATATTTGCTAGATGTTGATGGGTTGAGTTGAGAGCCAGCTTGGTGTAGTGGGGACTTCTAATCTGGCAAGCCGGGTTTGATTCCACGCCCCCCCACATGCAGCCAGCTGGGTGGGTGACCACAGCACTGATAAAGCTGTTCTGACCGCGCAGCAATGTCAGGGCTCCCACAGCCTCCCCTCCCTCACAGGATGTCTGTTGTGGGGAGAGGAAAGGAAAGATGAATGTAAGCCGCTTTGAGACTCCTTCAGGTAGAGAAAAGCGGCATATAAGAACCAACTCTTCTTCTTATCAACTTCCTTATGAATAAAAACTTAGCCACTTTGGTGCAGGTCTCATTTGAACAATCTATGAAGAGGAGGAGAGGAGGAGGAGGGATACATTAAAATACATCTGGCCTACCTGGGAATGGCAAATAGAGGTGAGGTGCACAGAGCTCATGTCCTTGTAGAACTTGCAACTTAGTAATAGGTGCTCCTACGACCACACCACCTGGACACTCCCCATCTCATCTGTTCTTGGAAGTGAAGAAGGATCATGCCTGGTTAGCACCTAGAGTGTGCATTCTACATGTGTCCAGGTGAAGGATGCCTTGCTTGGGGCATCTGTCCATCATCACCTTGAGGCTAGACATATTTTGCAGCAGCAATTCCTGTCTCAGCCATCCTTTTATCCAGCCTCTCTACCTGCTAGGGGAGAGCATCCTAGCGCCTTCTGCAATCCATGAAGAAGAAAAGCAGTGTCAGAGGAACGGTACACCTGTTCATGGAGGACAGGCCAAATCGAAAGGTATACTCAAATGGATTGATGCGCAAATTGTTTTTTTTACCGACTGCAGGAATATTTTCACAGGGCAGAATTTGAACTAAATTGGCACCGAGGTTTGTAAATTTAAAAAACCCCTTCAGGGTAGATATAACTGTTTTCAAGCCCCTGGGGAAAATCCAGGTCTCGGTCACTTCACCCCATTGTGATCTCTCTTTTGTGCTTTGTATGATGTTCTCAACTCTCACCTCCACTTTCATGTTGACTGTATCTTTTTGACTTTCTTCCCGTGCATTTGAAGTGGCTTCTTGTTTTGTAGAGAGGTAATTTTTTTGCTGAAATGCGGAACGTTTGTAGCTTCAGTGGCCTGGCATTCACTAAGGGGCCTCCCGTGCACGATGAACATGTAATTTGGACTGAACTTTCAACTCATGTATCTCATTGCTGGTGCCTCAGAAACTCGAGTAGGATAGTAGGTAGGGGTGTGTATGAATTGTGTTGTCCAATTGCTCCTGAACCTATGAATTGACATTTCCCAGAATGCCCTGTCATTAACAGGCTTGCTAGCTGGTAGAGTACATGTATTTTAATTTAAAAAAAAACATATATATTGAGGCCTTAGAAATCCTTGTGATAAACTTTGGGGTCTGAAGCAGCATCCACAGTGCTTAAGCAGCACAAATGACTCCTTTGATTCACTGTGGCCGTTTGTCAAGACCTTGTTCACGTTACCTGTTTACCTGTTCCCATGATCCCATGTTTTCATTGCCCAGTATTTTCCCACAGACCAGAGACCTGAAGGGAGAGGCAGGCCTCTTTCTCCCAAATAATTTCTTATTGACGTGCCCTTTCATATGCATAGGAATGTTTTGTAGCATCTAGGTTCCAGCAAGCATTTTGCATGGGAAACTTTACCTGGGAAACTTTCATGCCTGGTCTTTTGTTTAGGGTGCCTATTTTCAAATTGGGGGAGAGTGCAAGGAAGTCCGGGGTTCACATTGCCCTGTGCTGATGGCCGTGGTCCTGGACACTTCTTTGGGTGAATCATAGCTGAGTAATATAGACTTTTAAGAGCCAGCTTGGTGCAGTGGTTAAGTGTGGCGTTTAATCTGGGCAGCTAGGTTTGATTCTTCTGTATTTGCAGCCAGTTGGGTGACCTTGGGCCAAGCACAGCCCTGTTAGATCTGTTCTCACAGAACAGTTCTGTCAGAGCTCTCTCAGCCCCAACTCCCTCATAGGGTGTCCGCTATAGGGAGAGGAAGGGAAGGTGATTGGAAGATGCTTTGAACTCCTTCAGATAGTGAAAAGCAGGATATAAAACCAACTCTTCTTCCTCAGTAAATCTCCCAATATATAATAGATTATAATACTTAATATATAATACAAAACCCCGTTTTGTCCTCTTTTAATTTTTTTCCCTTCTGTCTGTGGTTCGTTTGTTTTTTTTTTCCATTTTTCTCTCTCCCTCCCCTCTCTTCCTGCTCCCCTCATTTTCTCTCTGCCAGTTATATTTAGTGAAAGCAGAAAAAAAAGTATTGTTCACTCTGAGCGGTTTTGTGGTCTGCACCTATACGCCTATCCTGACACACACTAAACAGAAAACAAAGTGTGTATGGGGGGGAGGGGGGTCAAGGGCCCCCTTCTTGATGTTTCTTTACCAAAGGCTCCTACGAATTGGCCTCATGCTCAATCAAAGCAAGGGAAAAAAACCAATTAAGTGTGTCCTTCTCATCCTAAATCTGAATTTACCCTAACCCAGGGGTAATTTTAGTTCAAGATACCGAAATGTACAAAGGTATGCATTACATGATTGATATAAGAAAGCTGAGCCTGCCCTACAAACGAAAAAAAAAAATTTTCAACCAGGGGGTAAAAAAATCCTTAGTAGAATGCCGTTATATTTCCTGAGTCTGCAATTTGCGATTATTGGTTGTTGTCAACCAGGCTCTTTTTCAGTAGGCATCTGTCTGGAATCTCCCCTGGGTGGAGGTAAACTGAACTGTGTCCCTCTCTGTGTGCAAGATCAGAAGCTTTCTCAACTTTTTTACCATTGAGAAACCCCTGAAACATTCTTCAGGCTTCGAGACCCCCCAGAAGTGGCATGATCATCATGCCCAATATGGTTGGGAAGCATCGCTGTGGACATGCCCACCCCCTCCAGGCCCATCATTGGCCATTTTGGGAGGGGGGGGCAGGTCAACATGACCATAAAAGGTCCTATCAACCAATAAAGGTTTAACAATGTTTTGTAATAAATAAAAAATTAATTAACTCCTTCCCATTCAGGAAATCCTTCCATGGCCATCAAACAACCCCAAGGTTCCACCAAACCCTGGTTGAGAAAGCTTGAGCTTAAAGCATCTCCTGAGATTACAGGCAACAAAGGTTTGTTCACCTTGAGAAAATGGCTCCTTTGGAAGGTGGACTCCATTGCACTGAAGTCCCTCCTCTCCCCAAACACCGCCCTCCTCAGATACCACCCTAACTGCAAGTCCAATTGCACATCTATAACCTGGCATGGGTGGGGGTGTAGTGCCTTGTGTCTCTGAATCCGAGGATTTTTTTTTTGCCCAAGCAAGGGCTTAAACTAGTATTTTTCTGGTCAAAAGTTGAACATTGTTGTTGTTGGGTGCAAAGTCGTGTCCGACCCATTGCGACCCTATGTACAATGATCCTCCAGGCCTTCCTGTCCTCTATCATTCCCCAAAGTCCATGGGCAGTTCCAAAAGTCTATGGACAGTTCCAAAAGTTGAGCATGCCGGTTCTCAAAGAATACACCAATGCTCCAAGATCAACCTGGGGCCTGTTTCCATGTGGCCCTTTACAAGGTCTAGCCTCCTTCACAACCTGGGTGGAAATCGCTGCAGGATTGATTGGTGTTGTGAAGGGTTTGGGAAATGGGGCATCCAGCCGTGCCTTGCTGACCACGCCACAAGCGGCCCCAGCATTGCTGCTCATGATTTGCAGAGCACCCTCTTCCTCTCCTTCAGCAGGAGAGGCAAAGCGATCATGCATGGCGTAGCTGCTAGGCCAAATGACTGGCGGAACCTTTGTTCTTTATATACATTGCAAGGTAGCAACCAAAGACAGATTGTGGTTTGGTTTGGTTCTGCTTCCACCTTCAGAGGCAACTTTGAGCAAGACAGCAATTTGCATAGCTTGTTTGCCATTTTGATGATTATGACAGTATCTGTTTCTTTTTTAAAAATCTGAACTGCACTTGAAGTTGTATTTAACCAGCCTTTTTCCTGCTGAAAAGTCCTGGGAAGTTCTCAAGGCCCTGATCGCTTGTTCAGTGCCTACCTGTTCACCTGTTTTCATGTTCTCCCCGTGGGACGTTTCCTTGGCCTGTTTTTGCCTGCTTTAATTGTTTAGTAGTTTTCCACATCTTAGAGGCCCGAGCTCTCCTGGGAGTATTCTATTGCTTTGACTTTGCTAGCCTGATATATCTCATGGGACTGCCTTTGTATTGTCTCAGCTGCTGCATGGGAAAACACCATTCCTGCATTTGAATCTCAGTACCATCTAGAGAAAAGATCGGCATGTCTGCCCTGTTGTTGACCTTTCAGAGCAACTGGTTGGCCACTGTGTGAGGCAGATGCTGTACCAGATAGAGCACTGGTCTGATAAAAACCGTAGAAGAACATTGGATCCGCTCGGTGGTCCTTCTACACCAGTGGTTCTCAACCTTCCTAATCCAGTTCCTCGTCTTGTGGGGACGCCCAACCATAAAATGATGCAAGGGTTCTTTCACAGAAATTAAACCGAAACTGGCCAATGGTGTGAAGATCCATGGCTCATGATTGGATATAAATTGGTTATAAATTGGTTATAAATTGGTGGGCACCTTCTGGGGAAGTGGCAACAGTGGCGGTGCCCCCCCCCCCGCAGCCAAGCTGCTCACCCTGCTGTGACCCCTGTGAAAGGGTCATTTGACCCCCAAAGAGGTCCCAGCCCCCAGGTTGAGAGCCACTGTTCTACACCATCATCCTGTCTCACCCAGTGGTTGATCAGGACCTCTGGAAGCCCAACCACAGGGAATAGAGGCTGCCTTTCTTCCAGCTTTGGGTTTCAGAGGTACACTGTCTCTGAATGTGGAGGCTCCCCTAATAGTGACTGACAGACCTCTCCTTCGGGAGTCTAATTCCCTTTTAAAGTCATCTATGCCTGTGGCTCATCATTATGTCATCTGCCAATGGATTTCCCATTTTAATCAGTAGGCTTATGTCAGC
The DNA here is from genome assembly GCF_049243985.1 of Paroedura picta. NCBI lineage: Eukaryota > Metazoa > Chordata > Lepidosauria > Squamata > Gekkonidae > Paroedura > Paroedura picta. Next base: position 26,515,908 of record NC_135384.1, read on the forward strand.
CTTAAAACTCTCTTTAATCACTAGGAACAGAAATGAATTAAGTATGCAAAAGGTGTTTTTAATACACCAGCATGTGCCATCTGAATGCCTGATAAGCCCGTGTACAGTATACAGCTTGTGGGTTAGAAATTTTTACACCTTCCTGTTTCTCGTGGGCTGGGGTGAAATGCCTTCGAGATCCATTTCCTGGAAGTGGTTTTTAAATATATAAGAGGATAGATGGTGCACCTGCTTCTGCAAGATACGGCTGTGTGGTTAAGGGAGAAAGCAGCAATTCAGCCCAGGCTGGCAAACCATTGAGCGAGGGTTTTTTTTTTAATATACATATAAAGAAAAGGGCAAGTGAAGCCACAGAGGTGCAGGAGAATTGCATCACCCAAAGTAAAATCTTTGCAGGCTACTCTGAAGCAGCCTGGTGAAATCTTTTACGCACAAGCACAGACCTAGCAATAGGCAGTCCACTGGCCATGAAGGGGGGAGTCCTTACTCTTTAATAGAGTTTAAAATGCAGAAATAAGTATCTGAAGCTTTTTGTGGCCTGGAGGTAAGTAACCTCGCTGACTAGAACAAACTGAGGGGGCCACTGGACATTTTAATAGGCCTGCCTGTGGCACAGATCTTTAGCTGTCCATCCATCCCTCCAACCATCCATTCATCAAACATATATGCTACCTCCTCTCCCCTGACCAGGACTGGGGGCAGCTAACATAAGGTGACCAGATTGTCCCACTTTTGGAGGGACATCTGGGGGCACCTGGCAAATTGTACTTATGTTGAAATTTTAAAATATGTATCACAATACTATTTTTGCGTTCTACGCGTTCTATGAAAAATTTTGTTGCTCCATATAGATCAAATTTTTAATCAAGACCCCCCCCCCCCCGGTCAATGGTGTCCCACTTTACCAATGTTACAATCTGGTCACTTTAAGCTAACAGCCTTTAAAATGCACCGAGAAAACAATCCAAAGATAAAATCAATAAAACGGTTAAAACTCTGTTCCCATTTAAAACCTCTCCACCGTCAATCAGGATAGGATGGGTGGATGGTGAAGACGCCACTGGAGCCCACCAGCTGCCTGGTGGGTCACAATAATCACCCCAGGCCACCTGGAAAAGAGCAGCCTTGCATGCCCCAGAGCAGGGGTGGCCAGACTGTGACTCTTCTGATGTCCATGGACTACCATTCCGATGGGAGTTGCCAGTTTGTCCTAGGGACATCCTGCAAGGCATGTACCTTTTCGGGCAGCTGGTTCCACAGGACGGGGATCACTACTGAGAAAGCCCTTGTCCTTGGTGCCCCCAAGTTGGGTAGGTCATGAGCCGGGGACCATCAATAAATTCAAAGACAGGGAGGATCATGCTGGGAGAGGCAGTGCCAAAGATCTGAGCAACCCGTTTTGGGTTTCCAGAATTCTTCCTTTTCTGCATTCCAGGCTCATTCATTTTTCCGTCCAATGAGCCCCCCAGAGGTGCTGTTGTTGTATGCAAAGTAGGGACCAATATACTTAGACTTGGGGCGTGGGGGGGGGGTATTTGCAATTGTGTATGTCGACGACACAATGGTAGAGGCAGGCAGGCAGACGGGCTTTTCAATCAATATCCTTCCAAGATATGAGTGGTGGTTGCAGGTTCCTTCTGCGCCCCTCTTCTCACCCACCCCCTCTAGGAGATTTTTATTGGGGGGGGGAATGAGAGCAGTCGAGTAAGTTTTCCACCGTATCTTCTTCTTGATGAGTGGGATTGTGTTATGTTTTTATGTCTGGGGTTTTAATGGGGGGTTTAATGGGGTTTTATTCAGACACATGTAGCCCGCCATGACCCACCTGGGAGTGGTGGGTAAATAGTAGTAGTAGTAGTAGTAGTAGTAGTAGTAGTAGTAGTAATGCTTCTAGTGGGTGTGACCTGAGGCAGTTGGATATATATTTAGAAGCCTGTGTGTTCTCCCTGTTTTTGTTCAGTTTTCCTTCGTGTTAAGAAAAGCCCTCTTTGTGCTGGAGCTGAAGTGTAAAAAAGGCTTCTTTCAAGAAAGGAAGACTTTTCTCCATCAAGCCAAAGTCATCCTCTGTTAGAGGAAGTTATTCTCCCTTCTAGGAAGACTTAACAGGAAACAACAAAGTCATGGGACCCAACTTCATGGAAGGTCACAGGACCTCCCCTGGCGTGGTCTGTAAAGTTTCCTCCTGTTTGTAATGACAGAATTTCCAGTTTAGCTACAATGCCTCAAGTTTAACATTACTAATAGGCTGAGGACTTAGCCCTAAGATCCCATGACCTTGGCTAGAAGAAGAAGTTGGTTCTTATATGCCACTTTTCTCTACCAGAAAGAGTCTCAAAGCAGCTTACAATCGCCTTCCCTCTCCCCACAACAGACACCCTGTGAGGTTGGTGAGGCTGAGAGAGCCCTGAGATTACTGAAGAAGAAGAAGAGTTGGTTCTTATATGCCGCTTTTCTCTACCCGAAGGAGTCTCAAACTCCAATCACGTTCCCTTTCCTCTCCCCACAACAGACACCCTGTGAGGGAGGTGAGGCTGAGACAGCCCTGATATTCCTGCTTGGTCAGAACAGCTTGATCAGTGCTGTGGCAAGCCCAAGTTCACCCAGCTGGCTGCATGTAGAAGAGGAGTTCTGAGATGGGGGGTGTCACAGCAAAAGGGCTACCATATGGGGCTGAGTCCTGTCAAAATACCTCTGGAAGGTTTTGCATGGAACATCCTCCTTAAAACGGAGAGCACGGTTTCCAAATGGGTTCTGCCAGGAGGACAACAGTGATTCCTTCTGGGTTCTTTTAAAGTGCCCCCTACTCTTCCCCAGTAAAGCAAACAGAAGATCTGACTTGTGAATGGAGGAGGTAGACAGTGGGTAACTCCTTGATTTGGCACCAAGATGGGGACAATTGTTCTAGAGCAAAATTTACACACTCCTGCATGGTAGGTTCTTCTTTGTTTTGAAGTTCTTTTCAGCCATTCCACTATCTCTGGACATAATATTATACACTGTCCCCTCCTGAGTGACCACAGACTGCTGTCATCTCCAGCCTGTTTCCTGCTACAGAATGACGAGTCAGAATGTATCCTTCAGCTCCTTCTGACCAAGGCAAAGATCTGTTTATTCGTATTAGTCCAGGAGGAAACACCTGAACGGATTCAGGCCCGTCTCTGAGGCTACAATCTGGGCAGCTTCGCCTTTTGCTATGCAGGTGGGGAAATGGTGGGGAAATCTCAGCCGCCGCGCTCAAGAAATCATGCGCTCCTCATAGCGTGTTATGCATGTGGTACTTAAGTACCGCCTGCTGTGCCTAAAAAAAGGAAGTTTCTCTCTGCTGCTCTTACCCTTCACAAAATCAGTCTTATCTCCGCTCTGGCGACTGACTGGTACTCACGTTTCCTTTTTTGTGACAGTAACCCTACAGCAAAAGACAATGGCCAGAGGTGAGTTCTTCTTCTTTAACCACCCTTTCTGAAAACTGAAAATACTATGCAGAGAAGTAGAAATTGGGAATCCTGGGGGCATCATTCCACCCTCACCCCTGGACATGACTTTATTTATTATAAATGTGTTTTTTTTAATTATTGGATATATTTCTTATGTTTGCCTCCCTGGACTCAAGGCAATGATGAAACTCGCTGAATGACTTTAAACTGGGCACTTTCTCCTTGTTGACCTCCCTCACAGGGCTGTTGTGTAGACGGAACAGAGGAGGGCAGAACAGTGTATGATCCTTGGTGGGAGGATGAGATTAGGTGGCTAGAATGGCCACTTGGAAGTAATAACCATTGCCCTAAGGTTTTGCCTTATCTGAAGCTAAGCAGATCTTAGTCTAATCCTGCTTTTCACTACCCGAGAGCCAGCTTGGTGTAGTGGTTAGGAGTGCGGACTTCTAATTTGGTGAGCCAGGCTTGATTCCCCGCTCCCCCACAATCAGCCAGAATTTGGGCTCGCCGCAGCACTGATAAAGCTGTTCTGACTGAGCAGTAATATGATATCAGGGCTTTCTCAGACTCACCCACTTCACAGGGGAGGAAAGGGGCTCCTTGGGGTAGAGAAAAGTGGCATATAAGCACCAAGTCTTCTTCCTCTCTATGGATAGCTGTCCACAACTCCCTCGGGAAGGGTTTGTGAAGCTTTGAACTGCCATATTTCAGCCTCTGGTCAAAATGAGCCTCCAGTAAGACCTGTTGCTGACCAAGCAAAGATCGCTTTTGTTTTTTTTTAGCCTATACAGACATCAGTTTGCAATTGCAGCCCTACATCAGTTCAATGGGCTGTATGATCCTCTCATATCGCAATTGATGTTTTGGGAGAAACCAAGGTGACCAATTTTGCTTGTAACTATTTTGCACAAAACAATGTTTCAGTCATCCCTGAATTACAGAAGTGAATGCTGAAGTTGCTTCTCAGTTTTGACGCAAAGGTCTGAAGCAGTGCGTGTTTCGCTTTCTTTCAGATAAACCGCCAGAGATGGTCTTCTTTTGGAGTCTCTATCTTCTTTTCCAGGTATGAAGCTTGCAAAAGTTTCTTTTTTGTGGACCAGTGCTGGAAATCTAGAGCAACCAGTTGGGACACTTGACTTGAATGGAGTGCCCGTGGGTGGGAGATGCCCGGCATGGGCTATCTGTTGAACCATCCACTCAACAGCTGACCCAAATAGTAAAGTAATAGTAATGTGGGACTGTGGCTCAGTGGTAGGACATCTGCTTGGCCTTCAGAAGGTCCCTAGGTCCTCAACATTTCCAGTTTAAAAGGGATCAGCCAATAGGTAATGTGAAAGACCTTCATCTGAGACCCTGGTGTCCATCTGAGTGGGGGGAAATCCTTGACCTCTTTGCCCTCCCGTTGGCCCTCCAGAAGAACTGGTTGGCCACTGCGTGAGTCAGCGTGCTGAGCTAGATAGATTATTGATACAATCCAGCAGGGCTTTTCTGATGTTTACACACATACAGACGTTGAATTAAAAGGGTAGAGAGGTGTGTGGGTAGGCTAGCTTCTTATCCCTTTTTCTCCAGTTAATAAATAAATAAATAGACTTTATTTTTGTATCTCACCCTTCCTGGTTAGCTCAGGTCAGGTAACCATGGTTTCACTCATCGAATTCATAATAAAACAGATTAACATGAAAACATTAAGACTTTCTTGTATCTCATACTAGCTGTCTCATTTGGACTGGGGGGTTTCAAAGTCCTTGGAGGGCCAACCTGTTCTCTGTTTTAGCAGATGGTCTGTTTGGAACAGCTCTGTCTACAGGCTCTCTGGGACTGATTAAGGTCTTGTAGGACCCTAATCTCTTTAGGAAGAGCAATCTATCAGGGTGGGGCCAAGAAAGCCCTGGCCATGGTTGAGGCTGATCTCGCTTCCTTTGGGCCAGGAATCCTGAGCAGATTTTGGTCAGATGACCTTAACGTTCTTGCGGGGAGGCATGGTGGAAGAGGCAGTTCTGAAGATACACCTGTCCCACACCTTTTAGGCTTCAAAGAATAGTACAAACAGAGAAAAACAGAACCTTTCCAAGGCAATTGGTACAATAAATTTTATATATCAATATTTTTTTAAGGACCAACCAAAATTATTGATATATAAAATTTATTGTACCAATTGCCTTGGAAAGGTTCTGTTTTTCTCTGTTTGTGTTTTGAACCTTTCTTCCTTTCTCGTATTGTAATTTCAAAGATTATTACAACAACCTTCAACCTGATCCAGTCTCCAATCTGGAGACAATGCACCTGGGCGAGTACCACTATTATGCATGCCCTCCCCTGAGTTCCTGTAAGTACCCAGCGTTTCTTCAGGTACACCTACAGGATGTGGTCAGAACCTTTGTTCGTTGAACACCCACCACCAGCTTCTGAGTCTGCAAGCTGTGTGTGTGTGTGCATACACACATCAATATATATAATAGCCAACATGTCCCTATCTGTGATACTTAAATCTGCAGATTTGGGACATGTACAGACTAGGGATGTTTTCCTGAAGGGTTTTTTTTTCCTTTGGGTGGGGAGGGGGTGCAGAAAAATCAAAACCTGGGGGAAAATAGAAGGATGGTTCTGAAATCACCCCCAAACAGAGGGGCATTTGCACATGCACACATAATGCGGTGTCATCAGAGCCCCTGCCAACACTACCTCCATCTCTCTCCCTTTCTCAGATGGGGAGGGGGCATGTGAAATCTGCTTTTCCTGCAAGGGATCTATCAGAAGATCAATAGTAATTGGCACCTTTACAGGGGATGTTAGGAGTTAGCAGAGAATGCAGGAACTAGTAAGGAAATCTTCCTGTGAGTTTCTCATGCCGTAGCTTGTCAATACGAATAATTCTTAGCATGGCTTCATCTGTGGATAGTTATGTCTGAAGATTGGAGCCTGGGACAGGCAAGACAGATCTTTCTACAAATCTAACAAAAGCCCCAGGTTTGCACAATATGTAAATGTTTGGGGGTTAATCCCTCCAAAATTATAGAAGCAGTGCCTGTAGCTTTCAGAATAGAATGACCTTAGTTAAGTAATGACAACAACATTGCCAGCCTTCAAGCCTTGGTTTTTGTCAGTAAAACATAGAGAGGGAGGGCCATCTAGGGTTCTTTTGGCCCAGGTCCAATCAGATCGTCCATCAGATAGTTTTCTACCTTGAACCCTCATGACTCACTCGGACCTGGCAGCTTGCTACTCTTAAAGAGTAGCAACCCCAAGAAAACCAGTGTACTGTAGTGGTGTATCACTTAACTTCAGACTATTATCTGGAATATTGAGATTCAAGTTCCCACTCTGCCCCTCCAATGTCCAGCTGCTGGTATTATTACTATTCCTCTTTCCTACCTCCTTTCTCAGTTTCTGCAGCAGCATCTCAGCTGCTGGTGTGTTCCAGAATCTGTTCATTTATTTTCTTCGGTCCTCAAGAAAATCTTTGGTCACAATAACTCAAGTAAGCAAATTCAGAATTCCCCCTCCCAGTTAAGGAAAATTATTTTCTTGATGGCACAGCTTCTAACCACCCCAATCCACATCGCAATCCTGTAGTTTCTTCTCTGGAGTTTCCCAGCATGAAAAATCTCCCATCACATCTTCCTTAGAGATATACAAATTCTTGAGGTATGTCTCATAGAGCACACATCACCCGTGGTGATTTCACAAAATCCAACACTCATCTTTTGAATTCTGAATTAACAAATTGGTTCAATTCAGGTGTGCCAAACCATGGTTATGGTGTTGTGTGATATCGGAAATGCAAAGGCATGGTTGCAGGAACTTGATAGATCGGATTTTTTTTAAAGGAAGAATTTTATTTTGAAATGGTTTTGAACTAGATAGCCTGAATGGCCCCTTCCAACTTTACAGTTCTCCATCATCAGTGCCACTAGAATGGGTGTCCCCCATCCCCTTTACTGATGAGAAATTGGACCTTTGAACCACTCCATCGTGGATCCAACTGCCGATGTCATTACAAATTCTTCCCCAGAAGTCCAGCTGTCAGCTAGCCGGGATCATTGCCACCTTCCTCGTCTTGACCTGGTAACACATTTAATGTCACGAAGCCCTCTCCAGGGGCAAGAAGATTTGGGTTTAAGGAAGTCTCTGCACGTGACAGTCATAAAAGGACCTTGCATGAAGACCTTGGAAGATATTTTTCCCTCCCCCGATAACTTCCTCCTTCCCCAAACGCAGCCATTGAGATTTTAACTACTGAATTTAAATATCTTCGACGAGATCAGAAATGATATTCAAGCTTCCTAAGGACATTGTGGTTTGGTTGCCACAAGTGAGTAAATAGCTTAAAACCACGCAAGGAACATCTAAGAATTGTTGTACATCCCTGAAAGCCCCTTGACCTGCCCCCACAACTTGCAACGTTTTAAGAACCAGCTTGATGCCATGATTAAGAGCAGCGGCCCCTCATCTGGATCACCGGCTTTGATTCCTCCTCCACAAGCAGCCAGCTTGGTGACCTTGAGCCAGTCACAGTTCTTTCAGAGCTCTCTCAGTCTCACCTACTTCACAGGGTGCTTGTGGGGAAGAGAGGAAGGGTGGGCATCTGCAAGTCGCTTTGAGACTCTTTGGGGAGTAAAAAATGGGGTATAAAAACAGCTTTTTGTCTTCTTCTTTCTTAGCTTTTCTCTTTAAGACTGCCCGGAGTCTGTTGAGAAGACGTTATGAATCAAGGTTGTAGTGCTTATCTTGCCGGAAAGGTCAACCCAGTATGCTGCAGTGGTAGAAACAGAGAACTCCCTGCAAGGGATTATTAGGAAAGGGATAAAGAATATAATGACCCATATTTTAATGCTCGTGTTTAGAGCTACGGCACAGCCCCATTTGGAACAGCGTGTACAGTTCTGGTCACGGACTCTCCAAAGACATTGCAGAGCTGGAATAACTAAGAAGGGACATGATAGAGGTCTCTAAAATTGTGCTCGGAGGGGGGGGGGAGCTCACAAAGAACATTTTCTCTTTCCCGAAATAGTAGAACTTGAGGGCATCCGATGAAACCGGGGGCGGGGGGTTCAGGATGGGTTCAGGATGGACAAAAGGAAATACTACTTGACACAGAGGGTGATTGAAATGTGGAATTCACTGCCAGAGGATGGGGTGATGGCCACAGGAATAAACAGCTGGAAAGGGGGAGTGGAGCGACGCATGAAGGGTAAACCTCTCAATGGCTACTAGCCATGGTGACTATTGAGAAGAACTTCCTCGTTCAGAGGTACTCATCCCAGAGCCAGAAGGCAACATCAGGGGAAAGCCTCTGCCTCTCTGCCCTGTTGTTGGCCTTCCACTGGAATTGGTTGGCCCCTGTTGTGAGGCAGGAGGCTGGACTAGATGGACCCTCCCTGGTCTGATCCAGCAGAGCTCTTGTGATGTTCTTATGAAGGCCTCGGCCTCTTTGCCCTGTTGTTGGCTCTCCAGGGGAACTGGTTGGCCCCTGTGTGAGACAGGATGCTGGACTAGAAGGACCACTGCTCTGGCCTAGCAAGGCTGTTCTTTTGTCCTTATCATGAGACGGCCTCAGCCTCTCTGCCCTGTTGTTGGCCATCCAGAGGAACTGGCTGGCCTCTCTGTTAGACAGGATGTTGGACTAGAGGAACCACTGGTCTCATCCAGCAGGGCCCTTCTTAAGTAAAATGTAACAGACCTTTTCTGTTTGCTGCCTTTTAGGTTTGCCTGGGCAGCGAGCCCGTGACCTCTGCCTACGACGACACTGAAAACGACAACTCCACCATCGATTACAGCAATTACGAGGAGCCCTGTGCGAAAGATGAGGTCCGGCAGTTCTGTGCCACCTTCCTCCCTCCCATTTACACTCTGGTGTGTGTCGTCGGGCTGGCCGGCAACGTGCTGGTGATGGTGACCAACATCTGCTTCAAGAGGCTGAAGACCATGACAGATACTTACCTGCTCAACCTCGCCTTGGCAGACATCCTTTTCCTCCTGACTCTTCCCTTCTGGGCCACCGCGTCCGCCAAGCACTGGGTCTTTAAAGAGTTTGGCTGCAAGGCCATCCACTGCGTTGGCCGCATGAGCTTCTTCAGCGGCATGCTGCTCCTTCTCTCCATCAGCATCGACCGGTATTTTGCCATCGTCCACGCCCCCTCGGCCCACCGCCTTCGATCCCAGAGGGACTTGGCCAGCAAGATCACCTGCCTCTTCATTTGGATCCTGGCTTTCCTCCTCTCTGTCCCCGAGCTGATTTACAGTGGTGTCTACGAGCCTGACCAGCAGCTACCGATCTGCATCATCAGGACTGAGAACTTGCTGGCCTTTGAGACCACCGTCCGGGTGTTGCAGATGTTCTTCGGCTTCTTGGTGCCTCTCCTGGTGATGACCTTCTGCTACAGCGTCATCATCTGGACCTTGCTGCAGGCCCGCAGCTTTGACAAGAACCGAGCCATTAAGGTCCTCATCGCGGTCATGGTCCTCTTCGTCATCTTCCAGCTACCCTACAATGGGGTCATCCTAGCCAAGACCATCTCATCCTTAAACTACACCAGCAGTGAATGTGAAGCCATCAAGAGGCTGGATGTGGCCAATGACTTGACCTACAGCCTGGCCTGCTTTCGCTGCTGCCTGAACCCGTTCCTCTACGCCTTCATGGGCGTCAAGTTCCGTAACGACCTGCTTCGTCTCCTCAAGGACCTGGGCTGCATCAGCCAAGCACAGCTCTGGCAATGGTCCGCAGGCCGGGAGACCAAGCGATTTTCTGTTGCCACCGAAACAGACACTACTACCACTTTCTCCCCATAAGGTGCTCCAGACGGCATGGCAGCCCTTTTGGACAGTAGACGTGACGACGGTATTCACACTGGCCAGCCTCAAGGAGTAAACTAGGGCTCTCTCTGCGCTGATTTATACCCAAAGCAGTCAGAACGGATCCAAAGCCCCTTCTATCCTGCCTGCCCTCCACGGATCAGTTTATACAATTCAGGCCACCAAGATTCACAAAGCAGGCAGAAGATAAACTGTAGGAAAGATACTTTCAGGTCTCACACAGGTGAGCCAGACTGTACGCTGCAGGGAAAGGACAATTGCAAGTCGCTTGAAGACTCCTTCGGGTAGTGAAAAGTGGGATATTAACATGAACTCTTCTTCTTCTCCCAGGGGGACACCAAGCTTTGCTTGGGATTATGTTGTGGTTCTCCTTCTTCTCCTTCCTTTCCTCCTCAACTGCTGCTCTCAACATTCCTAGACATTCAGTTGTTGTTCCGTTGTTCAGACAGGAATCCCCCCTTTCTCTTTGAACTTATGGTCATATTTTCACCGTAACTCTGGGAAGTCCCCCCTGCACTCAGAAAGCCTCCTTATCTGTGGGTGGCTTGGTCCACTGTTTTTGTTTTTTGTTTTTGTTTTTTTGAGAGCCAGTTTGGTGTAGTGGTTAAGAGTGCAGACTTCTAATCTGGCATGCCGGGTTCAATTCTGCACTCCCCCACATGCAGCCAGCTGGGTGACCTTGGGCTAGTCACAACACTGATAAAGCTGTTCTGGCCGAGCAGGAATATCAGGGCTGTCTCAGCCTCACCTCCCTCACAGGGTGTCTGTGTTGGGGAGAGGAAGGGAAGGCGACTGTAAGCTGCTTTAAGACTCCTTTGGGTAGAAAAAGTGACATATAAGAACCAACTCTTCTTCTTCTTCTTCTTCTTCTTCTTCTTCTTCTTCTTCTTCTTCTTCTTCTTCTTCTTCTTCTTCTTCTTCTTCTTCTGTTAGCGACAGAGGCAGAACAAATTTCATCTTCATCAGGCTGCTTTCGGGTCCTCCCCCTTTCTTTTGATTACTGGTTTTCTATTTGGCTAATATCCGGCTGCATTTGTCTGCATAACTAGTCACTTGAGTTTGTAGAGGTCTCAGCCATGTCTCTGAGTCACCTGTTTTTGTAGTTATTATTATATTATTACTGGCAATGAAAATTGACAAACTGAAGAAGATATCGGGACGGCCTTTATCCGGAAGCCCGTCTTTGAACTTTTCTGTTTTGAATGTTGTTCTTTATCAACAGCATCAGCACCATTGTTACGTAATAGAAACATTGAGGAGAAATCCGTTTGAAATCATGCTATGTACAGTTTGGGGAATGGTTTTTTTTGCATACAGTTGTGTGGTAGTTATGTTTGTGTTGTAGCTCCTAAGGAAATGAAGTTTTATTTTTGCTTTCTACGGTGTTGCATTTTGCTTTTTGTGTCCATCTGAGGGCGGGCAAGCCTCAACTGCCCACGGACACAAGCATCTCCAGGACAGCTTTGAAGCTGAACAGCAGATATGCTGAGGGTGTTTGGAAGCCGCTTTAAGACTCCTTCGGGTAGAGAAAAGCGGCATATAAGAACCAACTCTTCTTCTTCTTTGGTAATATCAGGGCTCTCTCAGTCTCATCTCCTTCACAGGGTGTCTGTTGTGGGGAGAGGAAGGGAAGGCGGCTGTAAGCCACTTTCAGACTCCTTTGGATAGTGGAAAGGGGGTAAAAACAACAGCTCTTCTTGTTCTACCTACCATATAGCTGTGCGGAGAGTTGGCTAAAATAGCAGAGTTTCCCCAGTTGTCAAAACACGATACGCAGGGCCATAAATAAATCTCTCAACCTGTCTATTGCAGAAGAGGCTAAGTTACATTCATTTGCAGTTGAAAGGAGAGAGGAAAACCCTGATTGCTTTAGAAGATGGACTCTATGTCATTATACCCCATTGAAGCCCCTCCTCCCCAAACCTTCAGAGTCTACCCCTAAAATCCCCAGGGGTTTCACAATCCACACCTGGCAACCCTGTATGGGGGAGTTCTTAATTTTTTATTTCTTACTTTTTCTTGAATTTTAAAACTGTTCTTCTGATATTTTTCCATCTCGTACCATTCTTAATAGGTTTTCAATGAGTAACTTTTTGCATTATTTGTTTTATTTAACCTTAACCCTCCGTCCCCCCAAAAGCTTTTGTGTACAGCCTCAATTTTTCTCGTCTGAAGGTGAGTTGTAATTCCAGGAGGCTCTCCAGATGGCCATGGACAGCATGGCAGAGACTCATGGGAATTGTAGTCCATGGACATCTGGAGAGCCACAGTTTCTGTTCTACTGCCTCATGTGGAGCGACTGTGCAGCAGATCTGAGCAAAACGCATCTGGTGCAAGATGGTGGCAGTGAAGTCCCTGTGCTTCAGGTGCAAGGCATGTGGAGGCTGGTCCTGCTGAGTGTCCTCCTGCACAGATACAGCAATCCTTTAGTGAAAGGGTGAAGTGAAACTCTGCCTGACACTGCTCTAGAGATTTTGCGGCTTCCTTTATGTGCTTCTTGTCTTGCTTGCTCACCACCTCCCACCCCGTGTCCCTGAAACGCAACTCAAAGCTCAAGGCAGAAACGACCCATTCATTGCGAACATTCAGATCATCTGATTCAGAAGAAACGAATCTGTAAGGAAATGAACTGCTTTTTAAAATAAAAAGATCACTATCTACAGGCCATCCTTAAGGGCAGTATTGGGGTAATCCCAGTGGATCAGAAGGAGGAGGAAGAGGAGATTCTTATATGCCACTTTTCACTGCCAGAAGGAGTTTCAAAGCAGCGAACCTTCGCCATCCCTTTCCTCTCCCCACAACAGACACCCTGTGAGGTGGGTGAGGCTGAGAGAGCCCTGAGATTGCTGAAGAAGAAGAAGAGTTGGTTCTTCTGACTGAGCAGGAATATCAGGGCTCTCTCAGCCTCACCCACCTCACAGGGTGTCTGTTACGGGGAGAGGAAAGGGAAGGCGAAAGTAAGCTGCTTTGAGACTCCTTTGGGTAGAGAAAAGTGGCATATAAGAACCAACTCTTCTTCTTCTTGTTCACATATTAAATGTACTGAGCACACAGCTGAATTATATATTGCTCCCCCCCCCCCCTCCATTTTCTGGGTTTTCAGCCTCTTTGGTGTACTCTATCTTTTTTGGTGGGCTATTTCTCCCTTTTTCTGATGGCAAGGTTTTTATTTGCTTCTCCTTGCTGAGGATTAAGCCTGAGACGTCTGCCATGCAAAACAGATAATCTTTTACTGAGCTACAGACCTTTTTGGTTCTGCTTACAGCTGATTTCAGAAAACAAATTCCCCCCAGCAGCACAAAAGAGTTATTCTGTGGCTGGAAGTAGGATGTCTTTTTCCCTCCCAAGTTACCTTCTCACCTCGTCTAAGAGCCTATTGTCCAGCAGAGGGCAGCATAGCATCATTTGACTTTCCGAAATTTGTTACTCTGTCTTTGGCAGTGATGGGTAGTCAACCTGTGGTCCTCCAGATGTTCATGGACGACAATTCCCATGAACCCCTGCCAGCAAATGCTGGCAGAGGCTCATGGGAATTGTCGTCCATGGACATCTGGAAGACCACAGGTTGATTACCCCTACCATCAAGTTACAGCTGACTTAAGGTGTCCAAATGGAGTTTTCAGGATAAGAGACCTTCAAAGATGGTCTGCTATTGCCTGCCTCTACGAAGCAACCTGGACTGGGAGGAGAAGGGTTGGGAGGAGCAGTGGCTCGGAGGTGAATCATCTGCTTTACATGAAGCAGGTCCCAAGGTTCAATCCCTGGCACCTCCAGCCAAAATAATGAGACTTCTGCCTGAGACCTTGAAGAGCTACAGCCAGTCTGAGCAGACAATATTGACTTTAATACTGACACCCTTTATCTATAGATATGGACTGGTAATTCCCATTTCATGGTATCTGAGGCAGTGTGTTTGCACACAAAAATTTATACCCTGAACAATTATAAGGAGAGTTGGATTTTAGACCCTGCTTTTCTCTATCTGAAGGAGTCACAAAGCAGCTCCCAATTGCCTTCCCTTCCTCTCCCCACAAAAGGCACCCTGTGAGGGAGGTGGGGCTGACGGAGTTCTGACAGGACTGCTCGGTCAGAACAGCTGTAACAGGACTGTGACTAGCCCAACTGGCTGCATGTGGAGGAAGAGCTGGGAATCAAACCCAACTCGCCAGGTTAGAAGCTGCGTCTCTTAACCTCAACGCCAATCATGACATGGTGAGAACTTTCCAGTCACCTTCCAGCAGCATTTGACTGCCCCCCTCTCCAAGCCAAAACAATTTTTAAAACTTGCATTATAAGAAAAAAGTCTCAACACACACAAGGAGAATTTTTAAATGGGCTTTTATCACGCCATTACACACACACACACGCAGACTGTCCCTAATCTCACTAAAACCACGAAAACTGAAACTGGGGTGTGTTTTCTTGCTGTTTCGTTACTTTGGAATCACACTGTGATGCAATTGGACTTGTTTTTGTTTTTAAGGTTGTAGATGGCAGAAGTGACACTTGGGGGAGGATCGGAACAACGCCCCAATGGGGGATGGCCCGGATTTTCCGCAGACACACAGCCCTGCCCCAACTTCCACCTTGTTATGTCCCACGGCAAAAAAAAGGATCTATCCACATAAATCGGCATTCCCTTGTCATGGGCCAACTGAGGGCCTGAATTGTGCCGGCCCTGGGACCTCCCCCTACCAGCACCGACGTCAACAGGAAGCGGGAAAATGGCCCGACCCTAAATGAGCGGTGAGGCAGGCCCAATGCCTCGTGCGGAAACAGTCACCACTACACACCTGAACCTAATTGATGCTAAGTCATTCCAGATGACAAATACAAAGTACTTTAGACACCCAAAGGGATTTAGAGGGGGGAAATGGACCAAACAAGACCACAGTCAGAATACGGTGCAGATGGTTAGAGCAATAGCTAGGGTTGCAACTGGTGGGGGTTGCTCTGGTGGGGAAATCTCTGGAGATTTGGAGGGCGGAGCGTGGAGAGCAGGCATTTGGGGAGGCGAGGGTGCAAAACAGCCCTGCAAATCAACCATTTTCCCCTTGGGGGATGGGTTTTGGTCCCCTGGAGACCAACTGCAATCGTGGGAGACCTCCCTGGCCATGCCCTCCTTCTGTAGCTGGCGTCAGAGAGCTGTTTGCTGCTCCCTGAGAAACTCATCTGGCCCACAAGCCGCAAAGCCCATCTGTGATTGTGAAAGCATGGGAATCCATGCCCCCGGGAGCCACAACAATGCAACGCACACGTGCTGTGCAATGTGTCGAACTGAGATCAGATCCTGTGGGCTAGCATGCGATCAAACATGTGGCAGAGACATGCCGAGTCCTCGTCCACCACCACAGCCTGCCCACGGAACACTCCTGTGCATGAGTCTAGAGTTGGGCTTTGTGAAGGCGCCAGTGGTTATAGCGGAAACAAAATATTTGCCTGGTTCCCGGTTTGTTGCCCCTTCCCCTTAGAGCAGCGGCGAAACCCTGAGTTTTGGAAAATAGCATCTCATTTGGGAAAAGAATAACATTTGGAACAGGGCAACAATAATAACGCATCGGAAGGAACATAACATGCTTTGGAAACTGAGGTCATGTTCATTTGGGAGATCGCTACAACACAAACCTCAGGTGTGACCGTACTGTAAGTGTGTCCCAGTTTCAACTGTGCTCCCGAACTCGGGATCTTGTTGCTTGTGAAATACTGCAGGAAGGACAGAGCCAAAAGGGTTACGTAAAAAAAAAAAAAGCTATCCCCAGACGTTTGAATTTTAGTTATTGTGTTTTAAATTGCTTCTGGGATTTTATCGGCTGTTATCTGCTTTCTGATTTATATTTTTATGATCCACTAGTGCAGATGAACGTAGGGGGCTCTGGAGCTCCCTCCCTGCGGTGCAGTACACCCGGATCGCCTTCCCAACCCTCCCCCAGTGGCCAGGAGGCTACGAGAGCAGCACGGAGCATGTGTAGCCAGCTGCCAACAGCCTACCCCCAGCTTACCTTGTGACTGCTCTTCTTCCTCAGGCCATGTGCCGCGAAACGGCACAGAGGAGGAGGAGAAGCAGGGGGCAACGAAGAGCCTCTGATTGGCCCTCAAGAACTGCCATCACCCTATGGGGGCATATCCCCCAATGAGGGCCAATCAGAGCAGCATGTCGTCAGAAGGACCATGCAGTTTTTATCTGGTATAATTGTGAAAGTTATCTATCTATACACCCACCCACCCATATACAGGTGGGGAGCCATGTTGTTCTGAAGCAGCAGAACAAATTTTTAGTCCCACAATACCTTTAAGACCAATGGAGTTTTATTCAAAGTATCGGTTTGTGGGTCCCAAAGGTGCCACTAGGCTGAGATGTTGTTCTTTCTCTTATCCCGTAAAGCTAAATGTTTTGCATTGCAGAACAGCATGCTTGTTGATATGTCTGTATGTGGATCATGAGGAGCCCGTCTTGGCTTTCCTCTGCTTCGTCTTCCTGGGTGCTGCCAGAGACTTTAGCCCCTTCGCACATGTCTTCAGCCCTCATGAGATTCCCAGTTTGGTGACATGGTTAAGAGTACGGACTTCTAATCTGGCGAGACAGGTTTGATTCTGCACTCCCCCACATGCAGCCAGCTGGGTGACCTTGGGCTCACCACAGCACTGAGAAAGCTGTTCTGACCAAGCAGTAATATCAGGGCTCTCTCAGTCTCACCCACCCCACAGGGTGTCTGTTGTGGGGAGAGGAAAGGGAGGGTGAATGTAAGCTGCTTTGAGACTCCTTTGGGGAGAGAAAAGCAGCATATAAGAACCAACTCTTCTTCTTCTTCTTCAAGGCGGAGCTGAGACACCCATCAGAAAACCGATGCCTCATGTAGCCTAAGTGACATCACCCCCTCTCCCCCGAGGGAACTAGACAATGATCAAGCCATTGTGTGATTCACATCCACACACCCACCTGTGCGTACACACACACATGCACACACGCTGTGACATAAACCCAGAACGTGTTGAGAACTGTTCAGGTGGATTTGGCTGCCATGTTGTTTGTGCTTCTGGAAAAAACCCCTAGGGGTTGCCGTCAGTCAGCTGCAACTGTGTGTAACGTAACATGAACGCACAACGGCCACGGCAATCAGCTCCTTCACTGGCCTCTTGCGTGAGGCGTTAAGTAGGGATGAACCTTTGGAAAGCCCATTCTGACATGCTGTCCAACAGCCAGTTAGTACATGTAGGTTATTTCCTTGGTATTACTTCATGATTGGACGCTCGATGACTCGAAATCACCAAAAGCTGTCGTGGAAAAGACTGAGTTGAAGCACAGCCTGTGGCTATAATGACACTCTCATTTGTTCGTTAGAATAGAAGAATAATAGAGTTGGAAGGGACCTCATGGGTCATCTAGTCCAACCCCCTGCAGTATGCAGGACACTCACAGCCCTATCGCTCATCTACTGTCACCTGCCACCCCTTTGCCTTCACAGACTCAGCTTCTCCGTCAAATGGCTCTCCAGCCTCTGTTTAAGAATTTCCAAAGATGGAGAACCCACCACCTCCTGAGGAAGCCTGTTCCACTGAGGAACTGCTCTAACTGTCAGGAACTTCTTCCGGATGTTTAGATGGAATTTCTTTTGAATTAATTTCATCCCATTCGTTCTGGTCTGTCTTTCTGGGGCAAGAGAGAACAATTCTGCTCCATCCTCCATATGGCACCCTTTTTGACCCACTTGTTAAAGATCGGATTCCACACTCTCAACGTACAGGTTCCTGAGGACTCACAAACTTTATTCTAGAATTGTGTGCTTGTATAACGTACTGTCAAATCTCAGTAAACATGGTGACCCCAGCAAGAGGCAATCAAGGCAACGGTAAAAAAGTCGAGAAAGGCCGATCTAATGGAAGAGATGAAGGGAAATGCCTTCCTGTTTCATGGCATGGGCCCAAAAAGTCCCAAGTATGGACACACACATACACACCCCGTGTGCTATCTGCTGTCAGGACTCTAATGTGAGTGTAGGCTGGAGAAAGGAGACTACAGCTTAGAACGCAAGAGTTGGAGATTGTGCTTTCAGGTCCCTTCATGTTAATTGCATAACCGGTGGTTCCATCCGGCGGGGTTGGGGGGATTTTTGGAAGTTGGAAGTGGTAGCCTTCTTGAGGCATGGAAGGCAGCCAGCAGCAGAGGAAGGGACGGGGAGGGCAGAGCTTCCCACAAAATGTTTAGGGAATTAAATCACTGACATGTTAAACCCTGGCTGGCAAAGAAAAGAGAGAAACAAATCAGAGGAACGTTGAAAAAAATGCATTCTTGGGAGAGATTTGCTCAGTGGGCAGCTGAGTCAATCTCCTACGTCGTTAACAAGAAACGATGAGTCACTGGATAAGAAACGGTGAAGAAGCAGAACCCAACAGCATCTTTATTTATCCGAAACAGCAGTTTCTCTGACCAGAGCTGATGTTTCAGGGGTTGAGCCTTCGTCTTCAGGCCAAACTAAGAGAAAATCTGGGAGATCCACAAACCCTAGCCTTGATGATCTCCCATGATCTAGCTTAGCTTCCAAGATCTGATCAGGCTATACTGTACATTCCCACAGGCTTGGGTAGGGGTTCCCCAAGTGGGCGGTATGCCCCCCACAGGACAGTGGAAGGATCTAGGAGGGCAATGAGGAATTTCGGGGAAGTAGGGGGCAGCAGTCTGACTCTTCCTGCTGCGGCTGCATTTTACTAGCAAGAGACGTTCCAAGGTGGCTTGCCATTGCTTGCCCCTGGGCAGTAGCGATTCTGGATTCCTTGGTGGTCTCCCATCCCAGTGCTGACCAGGACCAAGCCTGCTTAGCTTCCTGAAGACAACCACAGCTTCAGAAGTTGTGCTGGGTGGTATTGCGTTCCTGCTGAGCTCCTTCCCCTCCTCAGACTCTGTCCTTCCCAGGCTCCACCACAAATCTCCAGGAATTTGTTAACCAAGGGTTGGCAACCTTTCCCCAAAAGCCTCCATCTCTTCCTGCTTGCTCCTGGCCAGGGAATTTTCCATTGCTTGTCTGTTTGTCAGTCTCTCTCTCCGCCCACCCCATCTGTCTTTCTTCCCAATGAGGACCCAAAGTGACTTTTACAAAGAACTTATCTATTTTTTTCCAGACTATAATATGGCCAGTTCACAACATGCAAAATAGAAGTATAGGCAATATAGTGTGTGTTTTGGATTTGCAGTAGAGCTAACATCAGGAAAGAGGTGTGTGTTTATAAGTGTGTGGGGGGGGGTCACAAGGGATGTAACCTGGGAGCCAAGGGGGCAGCAGCCTGAAATAGTTTGGGAACCACTAGGCTAGAGGACCTAAATGGACTTAATGTCCACTGCAAACTTAAATGGACTCCGGGGAATGGTAGAGGACAGGAAGGCCTGGAGGATCATTGTCCATGGGGTCGCGATGGGTCGGACACAACTTCGCACCTAACAACAACAACAGGCTAGAGGAACAGGTCCAATCCTTCTTTCTGCGTTCCTCTCGTGACTTCAATTGCAAGAGAGGTATGATATCAGATGAGTCGGGGTCTCCAGCCTGACTTGCAGGCACCCATACAACCAGGGGGCTCACCTTCCCAAGCGCTCTGTTGCTTCCAGCTGCTCAGAGAGTCCTGCATGAAAATGGGTGGGCCTAGCAGAAGCATCTCGGAATGTACTAAATTTGCAGAGCTTGGGGAACTGTACTGGTTTTGCCACTGTTTATCCTTGCTTTTAACACAGTTTATAATTCCGGGGTGTGTGTAAACACCATATGCTTCCAGTAAGTTCTTTCTTCAAGGGGAATTAAGGCTGTCCTGCGGAGGGCAAAAAGTTATGACTGCTCCATTGCACAGTCTCTGAATTACTACTTTTCACAACTGGGAAAGCGTCTGCCGTTAATCGCTAACCTTAACATTTTTATTCTCCCTACGTTTTTGTGAACGGCAATTGAACCCAAAGGACCGATTTCTTATTCTAGCACGGAATTATCCGGTCTTCATTATCACGCTGCATATTTGTGGATGACTTCATGATGCTGTTTACTAATTTACTACTAATTTACTTTCTCCTTATATCTGTACTCTTAGGATTCCTGTTCCATTGTCTGAGGAAGTGTGCCTGCACATGAAAGATCACACCTTGAATAATACTCTGCTAGTCTTAAAGGTGCCGTTGGACACACAAAGCTTGTTCAGTTTCATTTCATATCGTTCTAAAAATGAGCCAGTGTTGTAAATTGGAGGAATGCGCAGTAGTTGGGTCGTGGCTTGCTATATCTGCATTTTAAACTGCCCCAAAGGCAAACGCAGTTCTTATTTTCTCACCGAGGATTGAAAGCTAAACCCTGGAAACAGATTCTAGTTGCCAAGCCTTAGAACATCCTGCAAACTAAAAACAATCCGCTAAAGACTTTTCATTGACTTTCAAGAATGCGCCTTATTTTTGAATGGTTGGAGAGCTGCAGATTCTTACGTTGTAATATGTGTTTCCTGTCACGTGATCTCTTAGGATGTGCATCGAATAACTGATTACAATCTTCTTTTTCTTCCTCTTTTCAGATCCGTTCATTTCGACAGTTAGGATCTGGTCACGGCAGGGTCAGAGAGTTCAACAAGACCTAATGTATCATATCCTTCAAGTTCCGTCCTGCCAGCCTAAAGCATCCCTAGAAAATAACCGTCCAGCTTTGAGGCAGGACAGGCCGTAATAGCAAATAAGTGAAATAAAGGCGTACATGTCGAAAACTACCAAGAAGTGGGATCCTAATTCCTTCATAGGCAGCTTGCAAGGAACCACTGATAGCTCTGTCTAAACCAGAGCTGGATTTACAAACAAACTGAGTAAACTACAGTTTAGGACCTCAGATTATGAGGGGCCTTCTAATAAATTTTAAAAACTAAATTTCAGGATTGGAGTGATATACTTTTGGGGGTAATTCTAAGGGGCCTCTTGGTATCTGGAATGGGGTAGAATAGTCTGTTCTCGTCAGATCTTGTAAGCTAAGCAGGGTCAGTTATTTGGATGGGAGAGCACCAAGAAAGACTTTGCAGAGGAGGGCAATGGTAAACCACCGTGAAAACTTGCCTTGAAACCCCTATGTTAGGGGTGGCCAAATTGTGGTTCTCCGGATGTCTACAGACGGTGGGGTACAATTCCCATTCATTCTCTGCTTCCAGATGCGTTTGGACAATATAACGTGAGCCCTGAACTTTCAAGTACGCAACTGGCAAATCACACAGACAGAGGTGGCAGAGTATGACATGAGAGCCAGCTTGGCGTAGTGGTTAAGAGTGTGGACTTCTAATCTGGTGAGCCAGGTTTGATTCCCCGCTCCCCCACATGCAACCAGCTGGGTGACCTTGGCCTCGCCACAGCACTGATAAAACTGTTCTGACCGGGCAGTGATATCAGGGCTCTCTCAGCCTCACCCACCCCACAGGGTGTCTGTTGTGGGGAGAGGAAAGGGAAGGCGAATGAAAGCCGCTTTGAGACTCCTTCAGGGAGAGAAAAGCAGCATATAAGAACCAACTCTTCTTCTTCTTCTTCTTCTTCTTCTACATTACAAAGAAATGAAATAAAGGAAAAATTCCTACAGTGCTCTAGCACCGTAGCATATGTCGGTATGTATGTGCTATCATTGCAACTGACGGCAACCCCAGCGAGGGTTCTCCCATGGCCTGTGCCCTCCTTAGCTTCTGAGATGAGGCTATATCCCTTACCACCTTCCCCTCCTTTAGCCTGGCTAGCAGATCCTTAATGAGAGGCATGCAATCTGCATATACTCAGAGACCGGTCACCTTCCACCCAGATATTGTAGAATCTCATTTCCTGCGATGCACAAAGTTGATCTTGTTTCCGTTGAGAAGAAGAGGACGATTCCTCCCCCTTTAGATGGACCGGTCCACTTCCCTATTTTTTGCTTCTGTGGCATTGTGTAGTCCCCGTGTCTTCCTGCTAGCTCAAAGCTATAAATTGCAGAGGGAGTCTGCTGAATAGTTGCCCTCCTCCTTCGGCTTTTTCCGCGCTGCTGGACACGAGCCGAGACACACCTTTCAGAATGCAGGTGTGGTTGCCATGAGATCACTCAGCAGAGGCGGGACAGGACGACCGTAAAAGCAACAGGCCCCTGAAGGCATTGAGATCTGCTCGCACTTTCTTCTTACCACGTTGCAGAGACTGAAGGCATCAGGAAACAATAGCTGCAATTGAGGTAATAAGGAAAATGCTTTGATTTTTTTTTTAAATTTATTTTGCTTGCTTTTCTCTTGTTCTACACTGACAAATCGCATTTTTTTTAAAAAATGAAAGATCTGTCATTTCTAGGCTATTTAGATATGTGATCTTTAATGCACTCTAATCTTGGGAATTTCAGTGGGGCAAAAGATTGCAAAGATCTTAGCACAGTGCTAAAAAACATTGACTCTTCCTGTGTTCCGGGCATTGGTACTTTTTATTTTGCAAAACTTGCATCAGTGTCCTAAAGTTGCACGATGTCTCCAGAGCATTTCTTACTGTGTCGATGCCACAGGTATGGGGACAATTTTTTTTCTCACTTTTTGTTCTTCATTGTAGAACATCTCAATAATGTACATAAGGAAGCCATCGGTTTGTGGAGTATGTTTATGCAGATGTGGGTGGGCTGAACCCAGAGGGGCGCAATGAATGGGCCACACCGTGTAGGAAGAAAGCAATTGAAAACCATTACAGTCAAAATATAAGCTAAATGTATTCTTTCAAATATTTAATAATCATTCCAAATGGATGAAAACAGAGTTGAAGAATCCAAGCAATTACACAGAACTTGAGAAATCACAGTAGAAGAGTGATTTGATTCTTCATCAGAACCTCGTTATTTAGGTCCATGAGCTCACTGAGAAACATACTTCTTCCATGGATGCTCAAAACAATAACAATGACAACTCAAGAGCATCATGGAATTCATGAGCAATGCAGGAGTGCCTCCCTGATGGGTCAGGATAACAATCCTTAGCTGCTCTCCCATTCTTCCAGCACGTGATGCATTGGGAAGCATGTAATGTCTGGGAGAAGCCTGGATTTAGGCTGCATTGAAGAACAGTGAGGAAAGAGGGGAGGAGCAAAGAAGGTGGTCAAGGTAAAAAAATAAACCAACAGGATGATGAAGATTCAACAAGAGATGTGATAGTTTCAAGATACCATGGGAAGAGAGAGCCCTTCTGTCTCTCTGTCCATTTTCATCCTGTTGGCAGCAGGAGGATAGATCCCGCAGTAATGGGTTTAAACTACATGTAGAACAAATTTCGGCAGTCAGATTTGTTCATCAGTGAAATCAATTACCTAAGGAGGTGGTGAACTCCCCCTCATTGGCCATCTTCAAGCAGCAGCTGGACAGATCCTTATCCTAGATGGCCCCTTCCAACTCTATGATTCTATGATCTTTCTCCAAGAGCTTGGAGCAACACACACAGTGCTCCCACTTTTTTGTTCTCGCCAACAACCCTGTAAGCTAAGTTAAGAACGCCAGGCCCAAGCTCCCTGTGAGCATTTGAACATAGGTCTCCCAAATCCTCATCTGCCACCATAAACTGCCATACCATGCTGATAATTGCAAAGGGAAGACTAAAAAGAACCAAGAAGACCGGCTACCTGCTGGCCCTGTAGCTTGGATGGCCAATGTTTTTCTCTCGTCATGGCTTCAGTGCTTTGGCCAGACAAATTTCAGTTTAGCAGATGACGATTTCCCATCGTGATGCTGCCTGTATTTGGGATAGATTCCCTGGCCACTTTCCTGCATGTTGAGGACACGGGACAAACAGCATTTGAGACTGGGCTCCTCGTGCGTAGGTAATGCCTCTCAGATGCTTACCTAGTCTAAAATTCGGCTAGGTCTTCCACAAGCTTTTCCCATTGGCTGAGCTGCACTTACAAAAACCCATCCTAATGTTCTGTTGGACACCCGGTGGTGTTAAAGCCAGTGGTGGCTATCAACAGCTGTTTTCCCTTTCTTCAGAGACCATCTTAAAGATTTTGGGCCTGTTTTCTGTGAGGAGAGGATAAAAAGCCCCACTACACCCTCTACCCCTCCATTTTATATATTATCCTAGTTACTGGATTTTATTACTTCCAGCAGGCCAAACTTGTGACTGACCACTGCTGGAAAGAGGGTGCTTGGAAGACATAGATTATTGGTCCAGTATGGTTGGTTGTCCTCATGTTGCTGAAGACCCCCAATAATGAGTGGCATTCCAACCATATGGAAAACAGACCGGAATGTGGGAACTATGAACCCACCTCTTATTGCTAAAACTGGAGGGTCATAGGGTGCCAGAAACTAAGGCCTGAGACAAAAACGGAGGAAATTGATACATTGGGTGGAAGCCAGTGAGTGCTGATGCACATAGCCGAAATCCTGCACGTTGTAGGCATGTCCTGTTGACCACATCTGGGGAAAGTTTCCTTGCTGCGAATGATGGTGTTCAGGTCTGCCTCTAGCAGTCCCCATCCTTCTGTTTTCCCTCATGAAATCTGAGCTGGGGCAGCAAACAGGCTTATCAGCCGTTCTTTTATCCCAGACGTGAGGTGGAACGGGGGAGGCTGGGTCCACGGATTGCACATGCTTTAATCATCACTGGCGTCCATTGTGGCTCGCCCAGATTAAGAGGGTGTGCCAAGGAGATGGAGGCATCCGGTTGCCATGGCTACCAGGGCTTGTTTAGTTGTGACTGAAACAACAACTGTCTTGGTTATCACACAGTCTCAAGGGCATGGTTCAAACAATCGCAAACCTAGATGGGATGGAGCCTTTTTCACATATAAAGCTGGGGACCGGGTGTTATTTCATACAACCATAGCCTTAGAAGGGGCCACACAGGCCATCTAGTCCCACCCCTGGCTCAGTGCAGGATCAGCCTCAAGCATCCAGGATAAGTACCTGTCCAGCCACTGTTTGTAGACCACCAATGAAGGGGAGCTCCTCCCCTCCTTAGACAGCCCATTCCACTGCTGAACTACTCTTGAGTGTGAAATTTCCCCCCCTGATATCTAGCCAATATCATTCTACATGTAGTTTAAAGCCATTTGTGTGGGTCGTCTCCTCTGCTGTCAAGGGGAACCTTTCAAATACTTAAAGAAAGCCATAATGTCCTCTTTCAACCTCCTTCTCTCTGGGCTGAACATCCCCAAGTCCCTCAGCCTTTCCTCATAGGGTTTGGTCCCCAGGCCCCGCATCATTCTCATCAATCTCTTCTGAATCCTCTCGTGTGTGTGTGTGTGTGTGTAGGAGGCACAAGGCTCCATCCCATGTTGCCACACTCTCAGCCTAACCTACCTCAGGAGAACAAAGTTTGGGTCCCGTAGAACCTTCAACACCAACAAATTTTCACTCTTCAGAATCTTAGGCCCAGGATTAAACTACGGTCCTCGCTGTGGGGAAAGTGAGGTATAAATTA
This sequence comes from Paroedura picta, assembly GCF_049243985.1. Lineage (NCBI taxonomy): Eukaryota > Metazoa > Chordata > Lepidosauria > Squamata > Gekkonidae > Paroedura > Paroedura picta. The sequence continues at coordinate 26,541,566 of NC_135384.1, forward strand.
AATGAGTGAGTCAGTCAATTAAATCCTTTGTCCACGAGTGATACATCTGCATGGAATGTGCAGCTTTTTTCAGCATGGCCTGTACTCTATTTGTGAATATCTGTCCACTCTTTCTCTTTCTCTGCCACCGGGTCTCTTGGTTTTTCTCTTTCTTGGAGACCTTCAGATCCAATGGTTCTATTTCTGGTTTCCTGTCCCTCTCTGCTTATTCTCAGCACTTTTCAAGAGCAAACCCACCACTATCTCTCTGAGATTGCCTTTCCCAGTGAAGACGGGTTGCTCTCTCCTCTTTTCCCGCTGCTGGAATATGAGCCTGCAGGCAGGATTTTTCTCTTCTTGGCTTTTGCTCAGCGCAGTGTCTAATGCTTTAATTGCTTTTGAAATATCGCCTTGTGAATTCTTGACCCAGCAATACCTTGCCTGTGCAGTCTTTCAGGGTTAGCAGAGGCTGTCGGAACAGATTTCTCGGAGCAAAGTATCCCATCTTTCTCTTTTTTTCTCAAGCTGTTCTTTAATTGTGCCCATGGTCCCAGCCCCCATGCTTCGCAGTCTCTCGATACAGGCCTTCACCAAATTGTGTGACCAAGGACAGTGCACAGATTTATTATATGCATATGGATTCAGGGTAAATATGTGTATGTTTTTTTCCTGGTTGCACAAGGCTTGTATCAAGAGGATTGTGACTAGTGCACATTCCCGTTGCATTGGATTGATGGAACTGAAGTTCTCCAGGTGTCCATGGACTACAATTCCCATGAGGCCCCGCCAGCAGGGCCTCCCTGTCGCCCCAGACATAGATGCATTGGATGGTCATGATAAGAGTTTCCAATGGCTCTCTGAGATACTCCCATCTCCGTTCCAACTTAATTGTGAAGGGGAAAAAACAGGAAAGCTGTCCTTCATTGTTCTAAACCAGGGGTAGTCAAACTGCGGCCCTCCAGATGTCCATGGACTACAATTCCCAGGAGCCCCCTGCCAGCGTTCGCTGGCAGGGGGCTCCTGGGAATTGTAGTCCATGGACATCTGGAGGGCCGCAGTTTGACTGTGGGTGGTTCTCGATGGGCCACTGAACCTCTCTTCATGCCAGGTTTTGGGTGCCAGTCATGAGTGGCTTAAGGATTTGCAGGGCCCGTAGCACCAGAACCAGTTTAAGGATCGGCAAGACCCTAGCAGAGTACAATCTTGGCAGGAGAAGCCAGACTGTGGGCAGAGGGGACCCCCCACAGTGGAAAGGGGTGTCACTCCAGTGTTGTTAAAGAAGGAAAAGGGGGGGAGGAAAGAGACTCTGGCCCTGATCCATGGGGAGGAGGCATTGTGTGGGGTCCCTGGAAGCTTGGGGCCTGTGGCACATGTGCTACATGGATAAAAACCAGCTCCGGTGCAGGTAAAGCCGTGTGCAAAAACGCCCCGGGTTCTGTTTCCTGTCAGTAAACCTTCCTTAAAAAAAGGAGAGAACAGCCCAAAACAAAAGGACGCTTATTGGGAAGCCTAAGGTTATCTTTTGGGGGCGGGGTGGGGTGGGGGGAACGATGACAGGAAGGATTTGTTTGTTCAAGTCCAATAGTTATATAACTTCTTGGGAATCGTGTCCTAGCTGGTTTTCTAGGCTTCTTTTCTGCCTGACTCTCCCAGCGGCTCCCTCAGACCCACACGGCTGTGCACCTGAATCAGCCTCCAGGGCAGTTAGTCAGTGTTTGCCAGACATGACGTCTGGTGTGCCCAATGCAAGACTTACCTCCTCCACCCCCCTGCTTCAGGCCAACACGGCTGCCCACTTGAAATCCCTCTTTGGGATAGTTTGGCTGGGCCTAAGACAAGGCGTCAAACAACTTTAACTTTGTTTTGGCTTGTTTCGCTCAAGGGGTCCCTGAGATCAGTGTATTCCCCTGATTTTTCTGTTGCCTGTTCCCGTTTTGCTTTGGGTATAGATTTGGAGGGCACCTTTCAATCATGGTTGCTGTGAGCAGTTAGAAGTGCTGTTTCCGAATGTCGCGCACATGGTTAAAGCCCCGAAAATCAGATCTGTGCTGAGAATGCATGCGAAGTGTGTGCACGAATGCCAAGTAGGTTGGATGCCACAGAACCAGGTGCGCAACTGTCCTGGCACAAGCAGAAGCAATAAGACTGCTCTTGGCTTTGTGCTTGCATTCAAGGCATGTGGGGTTTCCAGGTCCCCTCTGGTCACTGGTGGGGAAGGGTAAAGGTAAAGGTAAAGGTATCCCCTGTGCAAGCACCGAGTCATGTCTGACCCTTGGGGTGATGCCCTCCAGCGTTTTTATGGCAGACTCAATACGGGGTGGTTTGCCAGTGCCTTCCACAGTCATTACCGTTTACCCCCCAGCAAGCTGGGTACTCATTTTACCAACCTCGGAAGGAGGGAAGGCTGAGTCAACCTTGAGCCGGCTGCTGGGATCGAACTCCCAGCCTCATGGAAGGGAAGGGTAGGGAGGGTTATTTAGCCTGGGATAGACCTGGAGATTCAGGGATGGAGTCTGGGGAGGACAGAGAGATGACAATTCCTGGAAGCCACCCTCCAAAGCAGTCATTTTCTCCAGGGAAACTCAACTCTTCAGTCAGAAGATCCCTTAAAAGTGATTCCCTATACAGTTTTTCACTGTCATTTCTGAATGTGCAAGACAGAGAATACGGTATTTCTTTTCATCAGCAAATGACACGAAATCTATCTATCCATCTATCTATCTATCCATCTATCCATCTATCCATCTATCCATCCATCCATCCATCCATCCATCCAATTTATATACCGACAGTCTTCCAGTGGTCTCACGGCGGTTCACACGAAATAAAACAATAAAATACAATAAGAACCCCATAAAAACCCATAAAAAACACCCCTTACAACAATACGTAGATATAGATGGGGGCCTCTTATTCAAGCATTTCAATTCCCATTCCCCCTCCCTAATCCCCCGTTCAACCAGAGGGCCAAGTATCTGCTGGGAGTGAGAAGCCAGATCTAAGGCAGGCCGGACATGTTACAACTCCATAGGTACATCGTAACATCATTAAAAATTATACCAAAGTGTTCTTTATTGCGATGGCCTTTGCACAAGCTGCAACTATGCCAAGTTCTCTTGGCTCATGCATCGTCCTGCAACCAGCCAATGCTTAGCTTAATAGCCCCTATCTAGTTAGCAAGTGTGGCTTCATGTGTTTGACTTTCAGCTACTCTGCAACCGGGCCTATGGTGAAATGAAGCACTCTGTTACGTAGTCATCCTTTTTGCAAAAAAAGGAAACGGTTCTGTTGGTGCAATACAGGCCGTGACAGAGCCCATACATTCAGCATACTTTGGGTTGAGGAGAGAGTGCAGTCAAAAATGTGTCATAACATGTAGGGCATCTCTTGGGCAGGCGTCCATGATATGGCAATGAGGCTTTCCAAGGTGACTCCTCCAAGGTGACTCATGCTCCTTTTCAGACCTTCACAGCAAAGGGAGACCCAGCCCTCCCCTTTCTGAATCTCTTCACTGACTCCTTGCCAATATCAGTCGCAAGGTTCTAGTCCTCAGCAGGCAGGCGTGAATGTTTGCCATTTGGTTCATGCCCTGTTCAGGCAGCTGATTTTTCAGTGCAGTGCTAGTCTGTTCATCAGCCTATTTGGGGCTCTTGCAGGTGGCTTCAACATATCCCTTCCTAAGGTTCAGTTCTACTTCATTGTGCCTCCATGTTCTGACACAGCCTAACAGAGTTCACCTATGTCTGAGGTCCCCAATGTGGTTTCCATGGTTGCCATGGCGCCTACCAAGTATTTTTCGAAAATGAGAGGGGCAAACTGAGGCATTTGCCCAGGCGGGGTTCTGATTGGCTGTTGGAGATTTGATTGGCAGTGCAGATTTTTGAAAAAGTAGCTTGTGGGAAGGTAGATTGTGGCAGTCATTTCCTGGATGGCTCTGCTTCGCTGATTGCCCTATCTGAATTCTGAATGTGTCCACAGATTGGAGAAGGCAAGGGGGCCCTGATTTGTCCTTACAGACGCTAATGGCTTCTGGTTGGTTTGGCCACCATTTTTGCAAATGCCCTTTTGTGAAGGCTCAGTACAAGCCTGTTTGTTAGATGTTCAAGTCAGTTCAACAGCCAAACATGCCTCTGACGAAATTCACTTCGCCCCTCGCCCTTAGTGCTAAACAGCTTTGCTTTCCTCCCCAACGGGCCCCGTCCCTTCCTTGGTGCTCTGAGCCTAGAGGTCATTCTTGATCATACCTAACAATTTGTTCTATCAATTCTTTTAAAGATTCGGTTTACATGGCTCTTCCTGTTTGAAGCGGACCCGAGAGCAAAAATTTACACGTTTTGGCAAACCCTTTCCGGAGCAAAGGGCAAGAAGAAGAAGGCTTGAAAACAGGATGTCGAAGGTCATCCCAAACCATGTGGTCCGGGTTGGACAGACAATATGTGTTTCATCCCAGGAAGAGCAGTGCTTGCACAAGCATGGGTACTTGTCTTCTCACGCGTTGCCCACAAAGTACTTTTATTACTCAACGGAAGGTTTGGACAGGCAGAGCTCACTTGGCCAAACCAAAGGATGCTCATTGCCCAAGCCTGAACTCTTTGGCTCTTGGAAGCCTAGTACTGAAACCACACTGATGATGATGTCTCCAGCCCCGGAAGATGAATGTCTGCAAGAGGAACTTCTAGACCCAACCAGTCCATTCTCGCCTACACTGGATATATCCATTGAGAACCTGAACCGTCTGATCCTGGAGATCGATCCCACTTTTCAGCCTCTCCAGTTCAAAGCACCCCAGACTCCTGCAGAAGTTATCCCATGGGAGCAAAAGCACGCCCCTGATTCCCCAGGTATGTTTGAAAGTCATTGGGTCTTAAAGCTGAGTTGTGGGGATAATGAATGGCAAAACTGCCCAGAGTTGTCTATGTGGAGGGATTGCTTATGAGCAAATGTCCATGCCAACCCTTCTGAAAACTGGTCCATAGATCCTCCATTTCTTAATAATGGTGGGAACAAGCACTCGGCTGACTGTACACACAAATCCCCTCCCCAGAGTTAAGTCCTGGTGAATTTGCCAGATAGGGGGAAAAATATGACCACTCTATTGTATTAATGCCTTCCTAAGACAATGCCCCCCCAAGGATATTATATTCTGCACAAGGTGTGACTAGTTGCCAGCTCTGGATTGGTAAATACTGGAGATTTGAGGGATGGAGTGTAGGGAAGGGTGGCCTTGGGGAGAGGAAGATCTCAGCTGTGTAGAAAGCCACCGTCCAAAGCAGTCACTTCCTCCAAGGCGTTTGCTGGCAGGGGCTCGTGGGAATTGTAGTCCATGAACATCTGGAGGACCACAGGTTGACTACCCCTGCTCCAAGGGACTTGATCCGTCTTACCTGGAGATTAATTGTTATAGCCAGGACCCACCTGAAGGTTAGCAGCCCTACCTGTTGTAGGTATCTGAGTGATCAGGATGCTGGTCTTGGTGGCCTTTAGGCCGAGTCTTGCTGGACTTTTCTTATCTACATTGTGTTTCGTTCCACTTGGGAAGATTTGTTCTTTGAGCCATTCGTTCGCACGATCATTCGCTGTAGCATGCCTGACTGATTTTTCCAAATGATAAGCAGATGACATGTGCCAGTTAAACGTAGGATCATTTTTGGTACTTTGCCCACCATGGGCTTGGCATGACGCTTGTTCAGACGCATCCACTTACTAATCATGCCATCCCAAGGATGTCTCATGTTCCATGTGGTGACTGCCCAAAAACAAGGTGGGATTATCATTGCCTCCCCCACCGATATTTGAACTACAAGTACTTGAATCTCACCTCCCCCGAGAAATATTTGAACTACAAGTCAGGAATCTCAAAGTCTTAAATAAAACATAATTCCCCATTCCACACATGCCTTTCGTCTTAGTTAAAGGCTTCTGCACATCGCAGATAACCTATTACTATAAATCCTTCCCAAAATGGGAAGAATGCAGGTAAATGTTTTGGCCCACGTCTTTTGACCCACATACCATTCTGTTATCCCCTTTGGGGAAAGGGTTACTAAGCCTGGGTAAGAAATTCCTAGTACTTTGGATAAAACAACCTGTAACACAGCTGAGAAGCTGGTAGGTAGAAGATTTACCTACTTCTAGGACAGACTCCTTCCCCCCCCCCTCATCTTTTATGCCATGGTAGCTTGATTGCCTTGCTTGGACAAGTTACTGTCAAGATCCCAAGTGTCTCTTTTCATGACTTTGCCATGTAATACTTTCTTGATCAGTTTTATGATTTTTTTTAAACCTGTTCCAATCTTTTAATGCTTTGACCTGTTTCTACCTTTGTCTTAATTGTGTGATGGTTTTTCACAGCTCTTTCATTAGCAGCTGTTTTATTGTTTTGACCTTGTTGGCCTGATTTTGCTAAAGTGATCTGTGCTCTTAGGAATTCATGTAGTGTCTGGGAGGTAGTGTGCATTTTGTCTGGGTCACTTGGCCTAAGAAAATGAGAGCCTGGCACACTGATGAGTGTGCCAAGGTTCAAATTGGAGGGCGGAGTCATGTGCTTGTAGTTTTGTTCTTCAGTTGTAGCAAGGTAAACCCTTCCTTCTGTTTGCTATTTCCTTCAATAAAGAGATTTCTTGCTTTACAATGGATCTGTTTATTGGAGACTCGATAGGGCCATGACAGTTACTTTTGCCCCACCTAACCTGCCTTACAAGGATAAAATGTTTAAATTATATAATATTGTGCACAATTTAAAAACCTTTAGGAATTAAAAACATATATACAGCACATGAGCTATTGCAAGACAATATGAACCAATAGACTGACAGGTTTTGGCCCTTATCGGGCCTTCTTCAAAGGTCTGGTTTTCACACACACCAGTTCATTACATATATGTATAGCAGCCAATAAAAGCTCCAAAGTTAGAGCTATAAAGTATCAGAGTCACTTAATGAATGAAAATGTCTGTTTATCAGCCATCAGCTCTCTGCAGAGCCTTCCTTGGTGGTCTCCCTTCCAAGTAGTGTCCCTGCCTAACAAGGGGCTTTCAAGGCAAGTGGGAAGCTGGGGTGGTTTGCCATGGCCTTCCCCTGCAGTCTCACAAAAGCTCCTCTCCTGCCACCAATTTGGTTAGTCTTTATGGTGCTCCTAGACTCTTGGTCTCTGCAGACTCTGCAGACAAACACAGCTACAAGTGAGCAGTGACTCACGCAAGCTCCTCCTCTGCCATCAATTTGGTTAGTCTTGAAGGAGCTACTGGACTCTTGTCCTGTTCTTTTCCGCTGTTGCAGATGGACTGACATGGCCACCCATCTCGGTGCTGTGATGTGCAAGACCCCCCTTTAAAATGTGCATACGTAATCTCCTTGGGCTCACCTCTCATGTGTTCCTAGGGAGTAGCCAGATGCTTTTTATCTGGAATCAGGTACAGACAGGGCTGTCGAGGGAAGGAAATGAAGCGTGCGCCTCACCCTTTCCTGCGGGTCCCAACAAGCAGCGGGCTCTGGAAAGAGCACAGGTTACGTTTGCCTTCCAGGTCAGGGAGGGGCTCAGCAAACAGCACGAGGCAGGAGGTTTTGAGCCAGCCTTGAGTCTTAGCTGGACCTGGGCTGTCTTGCATGCACACCATGCGCAAGGCAATGTGCCTTTCACATTATTCGTTGATAGCTATCACATTTTTTTATCCTACTCTTCCTTTAAAGAATGCTGGGTAGTATACATGGTCCTCCTTTGTTCCATGTTATCAGCACAACAATCCTGTGAAGTAGGCCAGCCTGAATGTTAAAGACAGAGAGGGAGTATGAATGGCCAAAGGTGCAATACTAAACAGAGGTACAGCGCCTAGAAAGGTGTCACTCTGTCTAGGACTGTGCCAACAGAGACAGACCGTAGACCCATTGAGTTAGTCCAACCCTCTGCTCAGTGCAGGATCAGCCTCAAGCATCCATGATAAGGATCTGTCCAGCCGCTGCTTAAAGACTACCAGTGAGGGGGAGCTCACCACTTCCTTAGGCAGCCTATTCCACTGCTGAACTACTCTGACGGTGATATAAAATTCCTGATATCTAGCCATTACTGTTCTAGTTTAAATCCATTCCTTTGGGTCCTCTCCTCTGCTGCCAACAGGAACCGCTCCCTGCCCTCCTCCAAGGGACAACCTTTCAGATCCTTAAAGATAGCGATCATGTCCCTACTCCCCCTCCTGTTCTCCAGGCTGTCATGGTTAAGAGTGGAGGACTAATCTGGAGAACCAGGTTAGATTCCCCCGTCCCCCTCCACTAGAAGCCTGCTGGGTGACCTTGGGTCAGTCCCCATTCTCTCAGAGCTCTCTCAGCCCTGCCTGCCTCACAGGGTGCCTGTTCTGGGGAGAGGAAGGGAAGGTGAATGGAAGCCGCTTTGAGATTCCTTCGGGTAGAAAAAAGTGGCATATAAGAACCAACTCTTCTTCTTCTTCAGCAATATCAGGGCTCTCTCAGCCTCACCTCCCTCGCAGGGTGTCTGTTGTGGGGAGAGGGAAGGGAAGGCGATTGAACGCCGGGCCTGTCTGTTAATGCTACCAGCTGAGTTTATTTCCCTTTGTGTTTTTCTTTAAGCAGATATAAAATATATCGAAATGTCCCCCACCAGAACCAAATGCACCGAGTCCTTGCAGAATTCAGCGAGTCCTTCCGGAACTCCACTCTCTGTATCGCCCCTGAACCAAGTCCGAATGTTTCCACACAGACAAAACTCGGGGGAGAGCTCCAGCCTCAGAGACCACACCACATTGTTATGCAGTGGCCACCCCAGAGGCAGCCAACACTTCCTGCCTACAGGGAGACAATCCTCGATGTCTTTCCAAGCATCTGCGAGCATCTCCATTCCAAAGCGGGATCTGAACAGCGCTGTCACCAGCGGGTCTAACTCTGTCCCGGCCAGCTCACCGGACTTCGAGAACTTACTGAAGCCCCTGCAGCATGGAAAGGTCCAGCAGCGGTGCAGTGAAGCATCTGTGATGTCAACGAGTCCTGGGTCGGACACCAGTTACATTCTTGGAAGGTAAACGTTTTTCCTTGGGACTAAGGCATCATTTCTGGAAGTCAAGACCCCCATTATCCGCCCTAAGTCAAGCAAGAGAGGGCGGAAAATGTTTTAACTAGTATCCAGTAGGTACTGTTCTACACCTAGTTTAATCCCAGTACTGTGGGTCCAATCCTCTGCTGCCAACAGGAGCTGCTCCCTGCCCTCCTCCAAGGCAGGGGTAGTCAACCTGTGGTCCTCCAGATGTCCATGGACTACAATTCCCACGAGCCCCTGCCAGCATTTGCTGGCAGGGGCTCATGGGAATTGTAGACCATGAACATCTGGAGGACCACAGGTTGACTATCCCTGCTCCAAGGGACAACTTTTCAAAGCCTTAAAGAGAGCAATCATGTCCCCTCTCAACCTCTGATTGGTGCTCCTCACCACACCTTGGGCTATGTTGGCCTTAACATGCCTACATTCATTGCCTCTGGGCATCAGAAATTGCCCCTGAAGTACGGGGGAAGTCGGGGTCAGAGATTCTCTCCCCCCACCCAGTAAGCAATTGCTGAGCCCATCGGTTTGTCCTACCTGATGTGCAAAAGACAGCAGGGTGTACTGGTTCAAGTGTCAGACCAGGATCTGGGAAATCCAAGTTCAAATCCCCACGGGTCACATGGGATCTCACTGGACGACATCCTCTCAGCCTGACATACCTCAAAGGGTTGTCGCGAGGATTAAATGCAGGAAAGGAGAATGAAGTCAGGCCCATTTGGGTCCCTGTTGGGCTGAAAGGCGGTCTATAAATAAAGGAAGTAAATACTGCAAATTTCGTTCTGATCGAATATTCAGTTATCCTACTGATCTGCCTTCAGTTTTGTATTGTCCTTTTTCCTCCTGCAGCAGCACTCAGTCACTGCCCACCAATGAATTGGACACCCTTCAGACCAGGTCTACAGGAAGTCGCTCTTCTGTTGTCCCCCTGAACGCTTCAGGCTCGGAGGTCTTCAGCTCTGCCGGTATTCCCTCCCTGAAAGTGAATTCTCCGCTCCCACCGTCCTTCCAGAAGGGACAGACCCCACCTGCTCCTCTTTCTCCTGCAAACTCCGTATTCCCCATCCCTCTTTTGCTTGTCAACGGTTGTCTGGAATACAACGAGATGCCAACAAAACCTTCCAAGGTTCACCAGGGTTCTTTCAGACAAAAGATACTCCCCTCAAGTTCTGGCCCCGTTTCAGGCACCGGCAGTTCCAGCAAGACGTCTTCTGAGAGCTCGCTGACGTCTTTGTCATCTGGGGAAAGTAAGTCATTCTTTCACCGGGGTTAGAGAGGCTTCCTGGTTTCAAAACAAGTGCATTCAGACATGGTTGTGAAGCACATTATCTGAGCAAAGTGGGAGGAGAGAATAAAATTGTGAGCTGCTTAATTTTTAAAGAAACGGTGAACAACTGAGGGGAGGGGGAGGTCAAACGAATTATAATAGTGTGTTAACCACCACCACACCATCCCAAAGGAATTGGATTTGCCTCTCCGATTATTCGAGTATGCTTTTCATTACCTTCCTCTTCACTTATTTCTTCTTATAGGCTGTCCCAGAGAGGCACAGACAACCATGAAATTTGTGTTGGACACATCCAAATATTGGTTCAAACCAAGCATCACACGCGACCAAGGTAAAATAAGGCCAGTTAGGGTAAAGACTGTATGTCTAGACCAGAGATTCCCAACCAGGGTTCCATGGACTTCTAGGGGTCTGCAGGAATTCCAGAGGGCCCCCGTGGCTTTTCCTGTCCTGCCCTAATGGGTTAGGCCACAAGTTAGGGAACTGGCCATCTCCATTGCTCCCCTCCCAAACATGAATGAGTTATCTAGTGATTTCTGCTCCTGGGAGGGTGTGGAGCCTGCATGTCTACTCCCGGCTTAAACCACCTTCTGTCTCTCTCCCCTCCCCTCAGTCCTCCTCGAACCTGCCTTTTAATGTGGGTGGTGATGTCACTTCTGTTGACCTGGAACATCATGGGGTGTGGCAAGGAGGCATATCCAGCTGGCGTCACTTTCAGGGTTCCTCAAAGCCCAAAACATTGTTTTAGGGGCTCCTCCACAGTCAAAAAGTTGGAAGAGGCTGCTCTAGACCATTAGAATTTGTCCTGCTGGATCAGAGTAATAGCCTAAAAGCTTGGAATGAAATTATCCTCTGAAGAGGAGAAAGGGGCACCTTTGCAGGGAAGAAGCCCTGAACGGGAGGGTTTGCTTAACTGTTCTCCTACCTGTTGTTTTCTCTTTCCAGCCCCTCCTCCCTAGACTCTCTTTCTCCTCTCCGGTTAGGGGAACTCCTGTTCCATTTAGCACTTCTCCCTTGAAGGTGCCTTATGTTCTCCCCTCTCTGCACATCAGAAGCAAATTCTGGATTCTGTATCCCATGTTTGATTCAGAATATTTTTGTTCTGTCCTCCTATCAGCAAAGACATTTCCTTTTCCTAGGGACACTTAAGAATAGAAAGCATGGGGCAGGCTTCTTCTAAGGAAGAACAATATATGGGGATCAAAATAGGTGTCAGAAGGGCCTTTCCCCCACTTGGCTCCTGGGCCAGTTTTGCACATGTTGAATAATGCACTATCAATGTGCTTTTGTAGTTGAATTTTCTGCAACTGTGCGGAACAGGTTCTAAAGTGCATTATCCAATGTATGCAGAATGAGCCCTGGACCTCCATATGGGATTCCAGACATAGGTCTGTTTCCACCACCCTCTCCCGCTACTACTCTTTAGACATTGTCCGTCCATACTAGGGAGAGCAAATATACTCATAAAATGACACCCTTCTTTGGATAACCTTTTCCTTCCTTCTCGTGTTTAAACAGCTGTTCAGCTGCTGCTGGATGAACCCCCTGGTACTTTCATCATGCGGGATAGCACCTCTTTCCGTGGCTCCTTTGGCTTGGCCATGAAAGTCCTTAACAGCAAAACAGGTACTAGGAGTTCTCTTGGTGGGGAGGGAATCATCTCCTCTCTACTATTACAGTTCCGCGGGGCCTGCCCTCTTCCGCCAGGCCTGTGGTTGAGGTCAGAGCAAACTATCTTCCGATCCTTGCAGTTATCCCTCTTGTCCATGCCACTGAAGTACCTACATATTCAACAGGTAGAGAAAGAGAAAGATGGCAGAAGGGGAGGGGAATAGGTAGACATTAAATATTAGTTGCCAGGTCAGTAAAAGGTTTTTATTTATTTATTACATTTACGCTGGTCTAAGGCCAGCTGGCTCACAGCGGTAAAATACAATTAAATAGGCTAAGATAACAGTCCAAACTAAAAAGAGGAATAAGTGTTGGTTTTATTCCTTGCTATTCTCTGCTTGGAGGAGTCTCAAAGTGGCTGACAATCACCTTCCCTTCCTCTCCCCAGAACAGACACCCTGTGAGGGAGGAGGGGCTGAGAGGAAGGGAAGGGGAGTGGAAGGCACTTGGAGAGCCCTTTGGGTATTGAAAAGCGGGGTATAAAAACCAATTCTTCTTCTTGAAAATTAATAATAGGGGAACAACTATTCTCAAACCAAATCCCTTTTATTTGAAATGGGCAGCCTAGGTTTGCCTATAACTTAAGTACTATTAACTGAATCCCGAGAGCAGAATTTCTCTTGTGCGCTTACTTATTTTTCATTTAAGAATGACTGTTCCTTAATTTGTTTTAAGATTTCAAAGCACAAAATCATTGCCTGCAAATCTAAAGCAGGAAAAATGAAGGAACGAAAGGATATAAAGGGAGCGTCAGCTTTTGAAGTCACTTCAGAATGGAATTTTGCAGGACTCCAGTTGTGAGACACATGCGTCTATGTTTAAAAGTTTCAGCTCTAGGTGTTTCTCTTTTAAAGGGGAGGACCATGGCCCTGAATCCATCAGGCACTTCCTCATTGAATCTTCCACAAGGGGAGTTCATCTTAAAGGGGCTGATGAAGAACCCTATTTTGGTAAGACAACTGTGCATTATAAAGACTGCATTATAAAACTGTGACCCTCACTGTTATTGGTTGAGGGGGTATCGCTGGGGGTACCTGTACAATGTATCTGGGCTGGGGAATTTTCAGTGGTGGTCTCTTACCTTTGGAACTCCCTCCCTCTTGAAACTTGCCCGCACCCTGCTTGCTCTCTGTTCGGTGCTAGGCCAAAATGTTTCTTTGCACCCAGGGTTTTGATTAGAGGGCTTTATCACTCCAGCGGTTTCATGGTCTGCTTCTGGACTTGGGTTGTCAGGTAGGGGTAGGTTTGTCAAATCCAGATTGGGGAGCTCCTGGAGATTTGGGAATGGCACCTGGGGAGAACAGTGACCTTAGCAGGGTACAAGGCCACAAAGACCTTCCAGAGCATCCCTTTTCTCCAGGGGAACTGATCTCTGTAAGTCTAGAGATGAATTGTAATTCTGAAGGATGCTCAAGTCCCACCTGGAGGCTGGCATCTTTATTTCAGACAGAAGTCTGTTTTAAGAGAGCCAGTTTGGTGTAGTAGTTAGGAGTGCGGACTTCTAATCTGGCATGCCAGGTTTGATTCTGCGCTCCCCCACATGCTGCCAGCTGGGTGACCTTGGGCTCGCCACGGCACTGATAAAACTGTTCTGACCGAGCAGTGATATCAGGGCTCTCTCAGCCTCACCCACCCCACAGGCTGTCTGTTGTGGGGAGAGGAATGGGGAGGCGACTGTAAGCTGCTTTGAGCTTCCTTCGGGTTGGGAAAAGCGGCATATAAGAACCAACTCTTCTTCTTCTTCTTCTAAATAAAGGCTTGTCTTGTTTGTTTCTATATTAATATACCATTTTAATTGTAAACCACCTTGCACTGGAGAGGTGGCATGAAAATCCTATCTTTTAAGCCGTTCCTTGCTTGCTCAGACAAGTAAGACGCTGAGGTTTATAAACGCTTGTGTTGAATCCCTTTCTTCTTATGCTGTCTCTGCACTGCAGGAAGCCTCTCTGCTTTTGTCTACCAACACACCATCATGCCCTTGGCCCTGCCCTGCAAACTGGTGATCCCCAGCCAAGGTACGTTTGTGAACTAAAGCGACGAATGACACCTTATTGATACAAGTTTCAACCACCGTACCTGAAGGGAGATCTGCTTCCGAATGTCTTGGTTCAAGCGTCTTTCCAGGCAGATGGACTGAGCGGGAATGAAATTATCGCAGGCTGCAGGGATCGCAGGCAATGATGGGGGTCTGACATTGGAATTTAACAAAGGCCACTACCAAGGATTGTGCTCTGAATTGCACAAAAGGGCGGTCATAGTCAATGGGCTGCAGGGGCAGCTGCCCAGGGCCCCATGCTTGGGTGGGGGAGACACCAGACAGGGGGTAAGGACTTCCACTTGCTTGGGCCAGGTGTGGGTGTGGGGTTGGCAAGGATTCTGAGGCAAAACGAAAAACAGAAAAGGAACAAAAACCCAGCCTGAGATTACAAGTCAGGAACCCGAAGGCTGAGCAACAAAACATATTAAAATACAAATATTCACGATTACGTGCAGATTAAGAGGACTAAAAACAGCGTTAGAACATACAAATCTGAGTCTCTGCAATATTGCATGTGCAGTCTCAATGGTTGCACAGACCAAGCATGCCTAATTCCAGATGCGCACTCAGGACTGAACCTGGCCTTTGATGGAGGGGTGGTTCTTGGCAATTTTGATATGTTATTACGAGCTCCACATCTGGAATTTTTACTATATATTGGTGGGTGCCACCAACTTGGTCTTATTGTAATGAAGTATCATTATATGTGTGCATACATTTTATTTGACTGCTGGTGAAGAACCACTGGGTTGAAACATGTTTATTCTCCGGTCATACCATGTGCAACCCATTGAGACTGTACTTGCAGTAATCCACAGATTCACATTTTTTGTTTTATTGTTTTTAATCTTCGTAATGTGCGCAGAATGATAAATATTTGCATTTTAATTTTAATCTGTTTTGTCGCTCAGCCTTCCGGTTCCTGAACTGATTCTGGGGCCCCATCCTGATCTTTTGCCCAGGGCCTCAAAATCATTACGATCACCCCTGAGTGCATTTTAGGCATGATAAGCATGCTGTTTTGACCAGGACTGAATGCCGTTTGCGTTTTGCTTAACCTAGTTATCAAAGTCCAGTATTTTGGGGTCTTCTGGATACAATTCATGCTGTTAATCTCAGACATCATGAGCTGGCATGCATCTCCTCTAGGCTGGAAGCTGAGTAAAGATGTGCAAAGCTCTGATACCATTCTTATTCAACATTGATACAAATTGGGATATCATTTTTTCAAGTGCCCTGTAATTTTTATTTTGGTTGCCTGTGGAATTGGTGGACGGTTGGAATCACACAGGTCATTTTCCTAGTGTGATTTTGGCTCCTTCTCTCTGATTCAGATTTTATTGGTGGAGAGGAACAGCTTGCGATGGGCTCAGAAGCCACGGTTTCCCTTCCAAAGAAAGTGGCCGGTGAGTGTCCTAAGAGCATGCCTGTACATTTCCACTGTCTATTTTATAAACGGCTTTGGTTGTATTCTTGTGGCTTGATGTTTTATGCTGCCATTCTTGATCCGAAAGCCTCGATTCAGATCTTCAGATATAGCAGTGGGATATAAATGTCCTAGTGATATCACATACAGCTGTATAATGAACTTAAAAGAATTATAAATGCATTTTTGGGATACGGAATTCAGTTGAGCTTGTGCATCTGTTAGGAAGAGATCCCATAAACTCATCACTCGAAGCCAATATTATGCTTTTTGGGAAACTTAATTTTTTCTCTCTCCCCTTTCCGAATAATACCTGTTGTAATTGGCTTTCTGTGTGACCAATTATGGTAGTTAATGGATAGTGTTTTTTTGTGTTGTAAGAGTAGCTCACCTGAAAGATGTCAGGCAGGAATTCAGTCTACAGAAAAAAGGGGGAACCCAAGGTGATGAAAAACCACAATGGAAAAAAAATCAAATTCCATGTGGGCTGGAGAATGCCAGTGATCTCTCGTTGCCAAGGGGAACATGATAAATAATTCTGTTATCAAGCTGAGTCCTGACTTCAAAGTTTATTTTTTAATTTTTCAACACAAACCCCTGATGATGCTAATAGCAAGTAACAAAGAAGAACTAGCAACCTGGTATTCAGCCAGTTTCAATCCAGAAAAAAATCCTTTTCAGCTTGTTTTTTAAGCCTGCAACCCAAACAGCTCGGATACAGAACATAGTCAAAGAAGTTGGAAAAGATTTTTAGTTTCTGAATTGAAACTGGATGAATCTTGGGTCGCTAGTTCTTTGTTACTTGCTATCAGCATCAACAGGATTTTGTGTTGAAAAAATTTAAAATAAGCCCTGAAGTCAGGACTTAGTTTGATTTATCAACAGAGATTCAGTCTGTGCAGCACCATGGGGAGACCAGCCCAGGAAATCTCCTTACAGCCATAGGTCATGTTAGCTCAAGCTAGGGATGAGCATTTGTTTCCAAATGAATGGGAAAAATCAACTCATCTAATACACTCCTACCAGTAACAAGAATGGATGGAGCTATCAATCAAAGAATATTTTCTCAAGTCTTATTGTAAACCACCAGAAGCCGGCCGGGTTGGGAGTAGAAGTCAACAAATACAATGATAAATAAATAAATATAAATAAATTGTATTCATTTTCCTGGCTCTTGGCAGCCTGTTTGAGAGAGTTCAAGGAAATGGGGAGAAAATCAGTAAAGATCAGGAGGAACTGATATGGGGCTTTTCTGCATTCTCTTTTCCTTCATTGCTTGGGGAAGGAGGGGAGGATGCCTTCTGTTCTGCAAGTGTCTTGCTCCCTCTGGTGTTCGATTCAATATTGCATTATTTTATGTCCAGCATGTCTTCCTGCAGATTTAAATTGCAGATTCTTATGCTGGATACATAGAGATACAATATCAAATTGATTTGTAATACTGAATTGATTTGGCCTATTAAATGTTATTCCAGGGCCAATTATTCTATTTTAGATGTGTTATTCTGGATCCACGTCACAGTACAGATGTGTCAGCTTGCGCCTTCTTTAATCCCCACCCCATACCTGATCTTTTAATACTCTGTTTATTTTTTTTAAGTAGCATGGAGGTTCAGTGCAGAAATGTGTATCCAGCTATGTTTCTTTTGAAAGTGAGAAATACCATCATGGCCCCGCCGCCACCCAATGCAGTGGGGTTTCAGTATTTTGAGTGCCCTTTCTTGACTTCTGTTTTAATTTCAAAAGGCTAGTGGTAGCTAATAGTAACCACAATGTGTCAGTAATTCTCTCTTCTTCTTTTTCATCTTCTTCTTGTCTTGCAGTTTGCAATCTCCTGTACCTGCACTCGGTGACAACGGAGACGCTCACTGGCAAAGCGGCAGTTCAGAAAGCCGTGTCTTCCACCTTTGAACTGGAGACTCCGCCCACACCCACCGTTGTCCATTTCAAAGTCACCGAGCAAGGAATTACCTTGACCGACATCCAGAGAAAGTAAGGAAACTGATTTGGGGCACATTGCTGTTCAATTCAGGTGAACTGTTTGGGATAAGAAAGATGGAAGTCTTTGGGACAGGAAATTACTGGGATGGGAAACATTTCTCAAATGAAAGCAGAGACTGTCCTATTGACTTGTATCACTACTATTTTTGCATCATTGCCTAAGGACCCCATGTACATACCAGTGCTTTATAGAGGATATTCCTTCCTTCCTTCCTTCCTTCCTTCCTTCCTTCCTTCCTTCCTTCCTTCCTTCCTTCCTTCCTTCCTTCCTTCCTTCCTTCCTTCCCTTCCCTTCCCTTCCCTTCCCTTCCCTTCCCTTCCCTTCCATTTTTTTGCTGGCTGTGGCGCTTTATTGTAAAATAGCATCCTGTGTTAGACTGTTCTGCATTTTCATTTTCATTGCTTGTGTGTCCCTGTTGCTTGTGTGCCCCACATATCTTTTGCTTCCTCTGGCGGTTGATTTGATATGATATTGCTGTACGTTCTGCATATCTCCCTGCAGATTTAAAGTGCTGATTTTTATGCCAGACGTAAAGTGATGTAATATTTAATTGACCACTAGAGGCAGCAAAACATAGTGTGTAAAAGGAACAAAAGAAGTAATCGAGACTCACAAGCAACGAAAATGGTAATGCGGAGGAACACATAGGCTTGTGAATCTCACCAGCTTTTCTAGTGGTAGACAAGTGAGCTTTGACCCCTTTCAGCTATCCAAATGGCTATGTACAGATTTGCAGTAAATCTGTCAGTTTTTAAGATGCCACAGGACTTCCGGGTTTGTTGCAGATAGACATGCCTATCCCTCTGGAATGTATCTGGGCTAGCAACTAACCATAGAAAGTTACATTTTTAAAAACTGCAGTATGCGCTTACACTCACAATTCTGTCCAAAGGAGGAATAGAATTAGTGACTTATCAAGGGCAAGAGCCAAGGTTTTGATAAATAGAATATATTAATTAAGCTTCAGACCTATGTATCCTCAGTGGGACTTACTTCTGAGTAAACGTGCGTAGGATTGGTCTGCCTGGGTTCCTAAAGCAAAGATGGTATAAATTAAGTAAATCAAACCAAATCACTGGAAGACTTCATGCCAGTGGCTTTGTTTCAGACTCACCTACCTTATAGGATTGTTTTTGTGGATGAAGTGGTTTAGGGAGCACTTTATATTCTGCCCTGGGCTCCCTGGTGAAAGGGAAGGATAAAATGCAAACAGACAAAAATGAATTCTTAACACTAGGGGCCTTTTCGCACGGGGATCTTTGTTGCAAATTGTTTGCGGAATGAAAAATCGCCATTTAAAATAGTGGAATTCGTCGTTATGCATACCTGCCTTTGTAGTGGAATCAGTTGCGTTTTTTAGCGTTTCCCACAGGCTTCCTGTCTCGGCAGAAATCGCTAGAAAGGAAGCGCTATTGCCAAGCTCGTCCCGCCCCTGGCCGTAAAGCAGCCAATAGGCAGCCGTTAGCATGCTCCCAAACAGCCCCTTTCCCTTTAAGAAAGGTTTTTTTAAAAAAAACAGACCCATAGCAACGAATCTAGGTAGATTCGTTGCAACGGAGAGACCCATCCAGCTGCCTAATGTGAGCTGTCGTTTGATTGCATGATCGTTGGCACGCTGCCTCGAGTGATAAAAAAAAAATCCCCCCCCCCGCACAGGTCTTTAGCGCTAGTGTTGCAGATTGGTTGCAGGAGTGTATCGCTATCCGGAGGGTGAATCCACTTTTCTGGATTCCCCTGAAAGCGCTACAACGAAGCGCTTTTTGCTGATTGGTTTCAGGAGTGTTGCAGATTGTCTGCGACGTCGTGCGTTAAGGCAAATTAGTAGCGTTTTCAATTAGCAACCATTGTGCTATTTTGAAGCCGTGCGAAATGGCCCTAGGTCAACCTGTTTCTTAGTAATAGATCTTACTAAATAATCTCGTCTGTTTTCCTCCATACGCTGATATTTAACAATGCATTTTCTCTGCAGGGTTTTTTTCAGACAGCACTACCCTTTGGCTACCATCAGCTTCTGTGACTTGGATCCAGAACAACGGAAGTAAGTGTCAAAACACATCTACAATGGGCCCTGGAATAACATTTAATTGGCCAAATCCAAATGTTATAGTGTTCCATTTCCCCCTTGATTCACATATTGTAATGAATAGTTCCCCCTCCAACTATGTTCACTAAAGACTTAAAGGGGAAAATGTCTCTTTCTTTACATCTCCTGTCAATTTCATTCCATTCTGACAATCCTCTCCTTAATTTGTCCGCATGCAGCACTGAAATCCTATTGCTTTTTGCACTGGAGATGCTGCTGTTTGCTTCCTCTCTGATCCCCCTTTTAAGCTAATACCAGCAGGGAACTAAACCTTGTGCAGTGCCTTTTAAATTCCCCCTGTCATTCTAATTTTATTTATTCAGCGGTTGGAGACTAGCGATAGTTTCATATTGATAGACTTTTACCACTTGTAAAAAAAAAATTAAATGAGGGGGAAATGGAACTTGTACACCAATGAAGGGGGGAAGGATGGTGAAAGGTGCAGAGTTTGTGGAACAACATTGATGTGGGTAGGGAGGAACGTTTGTGGAGAGTCAAAAGGGTGGGATGAAAACCTGAGGGAATCTGTACACTTTTGAATGATCTTTGGCTTGGAAGCCAAACAAAAGGGGAATTGCCCCCAAAAGCACTTTCAGAAAACTCAGGAGAACGGTAGCCAGAAAGCAAACTGAGCACCGAGAGGAGGAAAATCAAAGCTTGAACAACAAAGAAAACCCAACAGAAACGCACAGTGAAAGTGAGGGGGAAAAGAAGCCCGGGACAGAATTTTAGCTGGACAACAATTAGGAACCTCGGGGTACAGTAGCAAAGATCTACCTAACTGCAAAACTGCATTGCATAAAGAAAAGTTTTAAATGTTAGGTGTACTAAAACTGTCTTCTTCAAAGCTTCTGGTTATTTCACCTAGGCTGAGGGAAGGTATGCTATGGCAAAGGTATGCTATGATGTATGTGAAGTCTTAACTTCCTCTTTTTTTCCCCCAAAGGTGGCAAAAATTTTCCAGGACTTCCAGGTAAGCCAAATTGGGAGGGGAGGGACTGATAGATCATGACAGGTCTGCCAGAATGCAGAGGGCAGTGTGGGTGCAAGGGACAGTGGCAGATTCTGGCACTTCCCATTGCTGTTATGCCAGCAACATGGCATTGCTCCAGGGCGTTTGCCCCAAGCAACCATGCTGCTGGTGTGGTTGCATTTTTAAAAAAAATTCTTCCACCAACCTCAGAGGCTCATGGGGTTGCCACCCTCCAGGCAGTAGCTTGAGATCTTCTAGGGATTGCAGCTGATCTCCAGGTGGCAGAGATCAGTTCCCCTGGAGAAAATGGCCACTCTGGATGGCATCATACTCCACTAAGGTCCCTTTCCTCTCCAAACCCCATCCTCCTCTGGATCCATTCCCCAAATCTCTAGGTATGTCCCAATAGAGAGCTGGCAACCGTACTGGGCCAAACAGTGAAGAAGAAAAAGAGTTGCTTTTTTATACCCCACTTTTCACTACCCAAAGGAGTCCCTAAGTGACTTACAATCACCGTCCTTTCCTGTCCCTACAACAGGCACCCTGTGAGGTAGTGGGAGGGGTGGGCAGAGAGAGCTCTGACAGAACTGATCTGTGAGAACAGCTCTAAGAGAACTACGACTGGCCCAAGTTCACCCAGCTGGCTACATGTGGAAGGGTGGGGAATCAAACCCAGTTCTCCAGATTAGAGGCTACCACTCTTAACCACGATACCAAGCTGGATAGGAGTCGATAGTCTCCAATTTCCATTGTTCTTATCCAGTTCTGCAGCTACGTGAGTGTTGCTATTCATGAATCATTTTCCTTTACACTGAATCTTCTTTACAACATTTTTGATGCTTTTTTGCATTATACCTCCAGCACCTTTGTACATTCCTGCACCTATTATAGGCACAACAACCTGAGCGGTTCTTTCTCCCATCCTTTGGAGATTACCATGTCAACTTAGATGGGACTAGGGGCAGAGGTGTAAGAATAAAACACATCAGGGGGAAACACGCATTAAAGGCACTGAGAAGGGGAGAATAAAAATAATGAAAATGGGCTTTCCCTCTCTCCCATGCTTACCAGAAGCAGATTAAATGAACGCAAAATAAGTGTACGGAAAAACCGCGGAATGAATCCACGGTGTAACGCCCTGCCCTGTCTGCCCGTTTTCTGAAGCCAGGTCTTTATCACATATGGATATAAGCGTCTCTCCTCAGGATGTGTGTCCCTCTCCCTTTTCTCGCCACAGGATCTTTGGCGTCGTTGCCAAGAGCCCGTCCGACTCCGAGAACATTTGCCACATCTTTGCGGAGTACGACCCTGTCCATCCGGCTTCTCACGTGGTTGACTTTGTGAAGAAAATTCTACCTGCTGCTTAAGGTGTCCCGAACGCTGAGCACGGCCTTTCCCAGCTGTCCCCCACCCCACCCCTTCACAGACCCCCCAAGTCCCCGACTCCCCTGAACTTTGATAGATGCTCAAGGGTGGCATTTTGAGACGCCAGACGAGTACAAGCTTCTCTGCAAGGAGGCTGGTCCCGAAATGTGATCATAGAAAAGGGGGACGGTTGACAGGGAGATCTGACCCGCTGACTCCTGCTCTGCTGTGTTATGGGGCCAAAAATCCAATTTCCTTGTCTTCCTGTTTTTTATCTATTTGCGGGGGGGGGGGCCGCTATTAAAGAAGAAATGTAAAGATTCGGCCCACGGAAACGACTGCCCTGCCGCACACAAGATTGCACCGTTTGCCGTGACAATAACAAGGGCTTGCCAATTATAATATTGCCTGACTGCTAAGCCGATCTACTGAAATCTCGTCTGAAACCCGGACCTTTGATGTATGTTATCTGTCTCTCTCCTCCCATTGTTTGGAACAGGGCAGCCCAATATTTGTTTTATTGGTCGCAAAAATACAGTTCTTTTCCCCCGGCAGCAAATTAAACACAGCTGTATTAGTGTACCGGGTACTTACTGGCTATTTCATGTACTTAACTGGGTATTTATTTGTTTTAGGTGTTTATACCCTGCTTTTATCCCCAATGGGGACCTCAAGCAGCTTACAACCTTGGTTTACTCTCTATTTCAAGGATTCCCAACCAGGGACCCTCAGGGGTCCGCAGGAACCCCAGAGGAGATCCACAGCCGTTCCCCTCCTGATTTAAAGGATTCGGCCACAAGACAGGGAACCGGTTGCTTCTTCTCTTCACCCTTGCCCAGGCATGAGCACGCTCTCTCGTGGTTTCTGCACCTAGTTCTCCTGTTGGTTTCTGCACTGCCTCCTGTTTTTTCCTCCACAGCCCTCCTTGAGCCTGCCTGTTAATGCAGACAGTGATGTCACTTCTGGTGACATGTCACTTCCGGGGGGCGTGGCAGGGAGGTGTGGCCAGCTGACATGGGATAAATGAGCTCTATTTTATCTTCACTGCAACAACCCAAAGGGCCAGTCCCTCCAAGGTCACGCAGAGAGCTATCATGGCAGAGAACAACACTTCAGGGGTTAAAAAAAGTTGAGAAAGGCTGTCGTAGTATGACCAAGGTACAGACCCCTACGTTTACGCTGATCCTGCGTAGAGCAGGGGGTTGGACTAGATGGCCTGAATGGCCCCTTCCAACTCTATGATTCTTTGATTCTATGATCCTGCGTTGAGCAGGGGGTTGGACTAGATGGCCTGAATGGCCCCTTCCAACTCTATGATTCTATGATTGTACCTTCCAGGGAGAGTTCAGGCTCAATTTGGTCAAAGACCTGCTTATTTGTCTTTTGGGCTGTCCACTGTATCCATGCACCTCTCTTTCAGCACCACATTTCAAAGGAGTTGACTTTCTTCTGGTCAGCTTTGTTCATTTGGGTGGGGAGCCGGGTAGGCCTGAAGGAGCTGAACTAAGTTGAAGTCCAGTGGCACCTTTAGGACCAACAAAGTTTAATTTCCGGGTATAAACTTTGATGTGTGTGCATACTTCTTCATTAAAACAAAGTCACCAACCAGGTAGCAAGTGAGAAGGGCCCATTAGAGCCAAAAGGGCCCATTAGAGCTAAAACTGGATTAAGCCAACTGATAAAAGCCAACCTTAGCTGTATTTGCTGCAATTCCCAGGTTTTACCCATCCTAATTGGTAATTCTGCTAATCCTGAGTCAGAAGGGGTGTCAGCGATTCAGCTTTCAGATGCTTTTCCCTTTTGCACACCACCGGTCTGCAGTTCAGGAAGGCCTATTGTGCTGGTGAACACAGCCCTGTTTTGACTAAAGCGAAAAAAGTAACCGTGCTTGTTAATGTTCTATTTGCTTTTTATTTTTCCTTATTTTTTTTTTCCTGGCACATGGCAAGCCGAGTCTCTGGAGGGCTCTGGAAAAGCTTCTTATGCAATCCGCGAACAAGATCTGCTTTTTCATTTGCGCAAGTTTATGACAATTGCATCCCATGAAAACACATTTATAATCGCAGAGGGGGCTATGAAGATGCAAGCGATCTGGCTTTCCCACCAACAAAGGAACCGGCCCTTTCGTAGACTGGCTGTTTTCCATCTCGTTTTGGTCCTTTTTTTATGACTCGAATTTGGGTTTCTTTCCCTTTTGTCGGACTCTGCGGCGCTATCCCAGACGTACAAGGGAGGGGAATTTGGCATTTATTTTCAGCTGCAGAGGAGGGGTGATTATGGAGGTATATAGGCTATTCTTCCTTGTGTTGAGCAATGTTTTGCTCATAAAATCAGAACTGTAAAACACAACATGAGGACTTGAAACGAAGCATCGATCTCTTAAACAACAGGCCCGGTTTTAATGGTAGC
The DNA here is from genome assembly GCF_049243985.1 of Paroedura picta. Taxonomy (NCBI): domain Eukaryota; kingdom Metazoa; phylum Chordata; class Lepidosauria; order Squamata; family Gekkonidae; genus Paroedura; species Paroedura picta. The sequence goes on from NC_135384.1 coordinate 26,565,842, forward strand.
ATTTATAGGTAGGCCTTCTCTCTTCCAAACACTTCATGCATGTAATCTCAGCCGTCTTCGGAGGGGGGGGGGAAGCCATCTAAGTATGCCAAAATTACCATCTCCCGATTGCAGATTAGTTGCGAGGGTGTGTCGGCGGGTGTTTATGCACTGCTGCAGGGAAGCAGAGAGAACGGTTTGCTTAAGGCCACCCTGTAAGCTCAGAACCAGGGAAGGAAACCAGATGCTGAAGCAGACTGACAATATTCTGCCAGCAGTTACATTTAGATCGCAATTCGAATCGCAGCCCTGAAAAGGAAGTCAAGAGGGGGACCAACCCTTCCCTTTCTCCCACTCCATATATGTTTACTGATTAAAATTTTATTTATTTATTATATTTATATATACGGCCCTCCTCAAAGGCTCAGGATGGTTCACATAAAATAAAGTGATAGCAATAAGCAACATAGAACAGTAAAAAAAAATATGGAAAACATTAAATCATTGCTTTGCTGTGGCAGGAAGGGAGAGAAACACCCTGCATATGCTGGCAGGGGCTGATGGGAATTGTAGGCCATGGGCATCTTGCTTTGAGGGGAAGGGGTTCTGTTCCACATGTGTTTGGCTCCCTCTACTGGTCAATTTTTTATTACGTTGCTTTATGTCCAGCATAAAAACCTGCAGTTTAAATCTGTGTAGGGAGACACAAAGTTGTGCAATATCAAATCAACCACTAGAGGGAGCAAAACACATGCAGAACAGAAAAGGAGAACAAAGAAATTGGAACACCCAAGTGAACACACCAGCACACAAGCTATCGTCCAGGGCTATAACAGCTGGGAGGAGAATTCATTTCTCTTAAAGAAATAGATTAAACTCATTTTAATCCTAGTACACACACACTGTGGCTTAAATCCAAACTGGCAAACTCAACCATATCACTGTGCCTTTAAAATAACAACAACAACACAACCTTAGCAATGTCTGATTGTGGTCATATCTGACTTGGAAGAGTTTAAACTACGGACTTCCCAATTCTCAAATCATATGACAGCAATGGTCAAAGTCTTCCCTGGTGATCTTTGCAGGCCTTAGGGCAGGGGTAGTCAACCTGTGGTCCTCCAGATGTTCATGGACTGCAATTCCCATGAGCCCCTTCCAGCATTTGCTCATGGGGCTCATGGTAATTGTAGTCCATGAACATCTGGAGGACCACAAGTTGACTACCCCTGCCTTAGGGCTCCATGTACCTCCCACCCATTGAATATCCACGATGTCCACAATGTTCACTACAATTCCACGAATTGTAGTCCACGGACATCTGGAGGACCACAGGTTGACTACCTTAGTATATAAGGAAGTCATTTCCTGTTGTTGGTCCTTCATTGGGATGACCTCAAGTTCCAGCATTCAAGGAGAAGTAGAAAAAAAAGTTTTTCTACCCATTTTCTCTACCCCAGGCATAATTCTGTAAACCTCCATCATGTCTCCCCTTTGGGCAGTAAAGACCAGTGTAGTGTTGGCTTTCCGTGGCTTCTACTACAGAACAAAGAAAGCCGGCCACATTTGGCAAGCTAAAAAATGCGTAAAGCCATCCGACTCTTTGGTGAGGCTGAGCCACAGCATTGGGGCAGGAGCTTGGAAGGGCTTCTAGTGTTTCAGGGCAGACTGATATTTTTCCAGGCTTTCACTGACCAGTTCTTGGCAACCTTTGCATTGGCACACTAATTTAATTTTTTCCCCTTCCTGATTAACAAATAACTTGCTTATTAAAGAGCCCAAACAAAACGATAACTCATTCGCGCAGTCAATATTACACCTGGATTTCATCAACAATCCCTGCTCTGTTGTTCCCTATTTTCAACCTCTCTGTATTTTTCTCTTTCAAATTCTAACAAAAACAACCCCAAAGGAATGGCAACCCAGCACCGTAATATTTATGGGTTTGCTATGCAAGTTGTTCCCAGCTGCTTATTTTAGAAGACAGAGAGAGAGAGATAAGGATCTTGGGATGGGTGGGGGACAAGTTTGCAATAATGGAGTTTGTATCTTGGCTAGTAATCTATTCTCTACTGTTTCTGCATTGGCTTTAAACAGAATCAAACATTAATAGACAGAGAAGAACTGGATTCCATGTCATAGGACTATTTGCCTCTTCAGCTACAAATGCAGGGGAACTGAACCATTAAAATTTGGGTTTTGTTCTATTTCAGGTTCAGAAGCATTCTCGAACTCTTTGGTTCAGTTGCAGTTTGGACTTTAATGTTACTTTCACCTTGCTTATCATGCTATAATAATGGACAGATACTTACTGGACAGATACTTACCATGGATGCTTTAGGCTCCTCCTGCATTGAGCAAAGGGCTGGATTAGATGGCTTGTATGGCCCCTTCTAACCCTGTGAAAATATGATATTGTCATTTATTGATCTCTCTAAAGTCCTCTGTTGGTGGGGGGAAATTCTGTCTAAACATCCGGAAGAAGTTCCTGACAGTCAGAGCGGTTTCTCAGTGGAACAGGCTTCCTCAGAAGGTGGTGGGTTCTCCATCTTTGGAGATTTTTAGACAGAGGCTGGATAGCCATCTGACGGAGAGGCTGATCCTGTGAAGGTTCAAGGGGGTGGCAGGTTACAGTGGGTGAGCGAGAGGGTTGGGAGTGTCCTGCATAGTGCAGGCGGTTGGACTAGATGACCCAGGAGGTCCCTTCCAACTCTGTTATTCTATGATTCTATCCCTGGGTGGGAACTGGAGTAGATAAAATGAAGAAAACCCAGCGCATAGACCTCTGTTTCCCCTGTCCACACGTCTGCTGGAGAACCACAAGGAAGCAGCAACCCAAGTTTTTTATAACTGGTTCAGCAACCAGTTCAGGCCACGTCCAGCTGTTTCTAGAGAAATATATCACACTTTGCTTGCAGGTTGGGTTCCCAACCTCCAGGTGGTGCCAACCATCAGGAGGAAATCTCCTGGAATGAAAACCAATCCCCAGACAACAGAGGTCAGTTCCCCTGGAGAAAATAGCTGCTTTGGGAGGTGGACTCCACAGCATTATACCCCATTGAAGTCCTTCCCTTCCCCAAATCCCATCCTCCTCATTCTCCAACCAGAATCTCCAGATATTTCCCAGCCTGGAGCTGGCCACCCTCCTTGGAGGGTAATTCTGTAAAACAGGCAGGAAAGGGATCTCAGGCTGAATGTTCATGCTTGGCAATTTTAACTGGATTATTTTATTAATCACTTCGGAAGTTTGCTCAGGGACTGTCTGGGAAGCTGGGTCTATCTCTATTTCCTCCCCAGGACCCCTGTAAACCAAGACTTTTCTTGGCATAATAGAATGACCACATAGTGCTTGCTGGATTATTTTTTGTAAACCAGCAATTTCCTGCAGCATAAGCTACTTATTGAATTTTATGCCGCAGCAATATTATGTTGTAGGTTCCTTTTTCTTTCCTGAGCTTTGGTTCCGATTAACATTACTTCCTTTGCCAACTCTAGCTTGGGAAATTCCTGATGACTTGGGTGTGGGGGGAATCACCTGGGGAGGGGAGTAGTTTGGGGGTGGGAGACAGCTCAGCAAAAGTTGTGGTGTTCATGGACTACAATTCCCATGAACCCCTGCCAACCGGCCATGCTGGAGGGGTTCGTGGGAATTTTAGTCTATGGACATCTGGAGAGTCCCAGTTTGGCCACCTCTGCCACAAAGCATGTCCTCCAGGGCAACTGGTCTGTGAAGTCTGAAGATCCATTGGAGTCCAGGCCCTACCTGGAGGTTGGCAACGACACTGCACATACAGGCTTACACACCTTGAATCTGTAAACCTCTCAAGAAGAAGAAGATTTTAAGCAATACATAATCATACCAGTTTAGGAAGGAAACGTCCTCTTAGGTGGAGGCCAGAGCTGAAAACTAAGCTGTAGGAAACTAGCAAAATGTTTTTTTATTTAGCAACCGATCTCTTGTGAGCCAGGATGGAGCCCCGAGCCAACGGCCGCAATACTCCCGCAGCTGGCGAGGAGACAGGAAATGGGGCAAAACCGGGTACAACGTCCCAAGGGGGAGAAAGCGCTATATAAATGCCCAGGCAAGAGCCTGCGGAATTAGTTGCAAGGAGCTCTGTGGAGCTCAGGCAGGGTTTCACAATAACGCCTGCCTCGTCGGTACAAGCCCACCTATGCATGTGCACCCTCTCCCAGATGTGTTGGCCTCCGAGATGCATTTTGCACACGCCGATAAAGGAGCCTGGCCAAGAGGGATTTGTTTAATGGAAAAATTATTGTCAGATGCCAATTGGTGGGGGTGGGGGTGGGGGCAGAGGGGGGAGGAAGGGCTGGTTGCCAAGTCCTGGCACGTGCAGCTGTGGAAGGAAGGCAGCTTCGCCCTCAGGGTCTAGTTGGATGGGGGGGGGTGGGACGATGACAAAGCCCTGCGAGGTTTTGGATCGCCAAGCGGAGTCCAAGGGTTTCGGAGCTGGAATGTTTGCTCCCCTTAATTGCTTTTTGAAAGGAAAAGAAAACAGTTTAAAGATGAACTTTAGGGAGGCGAAGCCATGCCAAGGTCCCACTCCATTATCGCCTGCTGCAAGCGAAAGCCATTGGAGGAAAACATTTGGGATGGGAGGCCGAGGCTTTTAAGCGGGTCCAATTTCAAGGGTCTGTTTGGGGAGAGAGAGAGAGAGAGAGAGGTGGCTTCTCAGTTTGCAGCTTTTCTTTGGCTTTTCTTTTGTGGCTGTTTTTTGATCATACTTCTTTGACGTTTCCTCCCCCCCCCCCGCCCTCCATCTCTGCCCCCCTGCTTGCTTGTGTCGTGCAGTGCTTTTCTTCTTGCGGGTAATGTACCAGGAACAATGTTCACTGTTCGCCACATGTCCGTCAATGAACTTTGGAGCGCATAAAGTTATAATCAAGAGGAGTGGAGAACCTCTGGGCAGGTACTGAGTGATTTCTCCCCTCCCCCCCCCGCCTTTCCCTGTAAAGTAGGTAAGATATGGTTGCCAACCTTCAGGTAGGTCCTGGAACTCTCCTGATCGCCGAACTAGAAGAGCTGGCTCTTATATGCCACTTTTGTCTCCCAGGAGTGTCAAAGTGGCTTACAATTACTTTTCTTTTCCTCTCCCCAGAACAGACACCCTGTGAGGGAGGTGAGGCTGAGAGAGCCCTGATATCACTGCTTAGCCAGAGCAGCTCTAACGGACTGTGACTGACCCAAGGTCACCCAGCTGGCTGCATGTGGAGATCACTGCTTAGTAACAGATATATTCTTTTTCCCGCCCCATATCTTTTTACTCTGGAAAGCAACACTCACAGAAGAGCCTTTACCCTGGCTAGGTGCATGGCACTACCCTCAGCAATATTGGAAGGGAGGTATAAAAGGATCCCCTTCTCTGAGAGAACAGGCCCCTGTAATTCTGGCCAGGTAGAAGATCTTGAACACGTTTTTCTGTACTGTCCTTTCTACGCCGAGGCCCGAGCGGAGTTCATCCACCCCTTTGTAAAGCAAAAGTTAGGACGAACTGTAACACATAACACAGACATTATCAATAAACTACTGTCTGATGAATCCCCCCAAATCACTAAACCTGTTGCTAAATTTTGTTCAATAGTATGTAGAGTTCGTGGGGCTGGTAGGGTCAGCCATGAAAAATGAAATATGAGGATTTCGTTTCAGGCTCAAAGCTATTTCTGCTCTAGTTTTAAAAACCCACTGTACATTTTACCACCCAGTTTTAAAGTTACTTTTAATAATATAGACATACATTTTTGTATTTTAACATCATGTTTTACCTGGGATTGTGTAATTTCCTCGTATGTCTGGTGCAAACCGTAATAAAATTTCTACTACTACTACGTGGAGGAGCGGGGAATCAAGCCTGTCTCGCCAGATTAGAATCCGCTGGCCTTAACTACAACACCGAGCTGGAAAGGTCTGTTTCCTCGGGGGGGGATATATAGTTGCTGAAAGGAAAACTACCTGACTCCCACATTGACATGTTCTAAGAAACCAAGCCTTTTCACCCGCCACAGATCACTTGGCTCACTCACCTTGTTCTTCCCCAGCCGTCACAGCACTTTGGGGTCCCTTACCCCCATCTCTTGACCTCCTGCTTTCGTTTCCCCCCCACGCACACACACACACACACACAAACACACACACACAAACCCCTTTCCCCTTTCCCAGCTCTGCCAGAATTCCATCGAAACTTGCTTCCTAAGGAAACCCTCCGTTTGCAGTCAGAAGTAATGTATGTAAATCTGGGATCCTTATTCTATTCACGATGAACTTTATTCCCCCCTCTCCCCGGGCTGCACACACACACACACACACACACACACACACACACACACACACACACACAAAGTCCTTGATACGGAGCTTTTGAAACCTCACAAAAGGCTGTCTCTAAGCTCTGCCTTGGCTTTCTGCTTTCTTTAATATTCTGCTAGCGCTCAGCTACCCAAAGGCGTGCTCCTCGCCAAGCTGCTTTGGAAAAGGACTTGCGGGGGGCGGGGGGGGGCGGTCAGGGGGTGAGCGAGAGAGGCAGAGATATAATTCTATCCTGTCTCGCTCAGCTCAAATTGTTTACAGGATCCAGGGTCACAGCGTGTTCCCCTCCTGTCTCCAAAAAAATGTATTTGGGGAAGGAACAGGCTGTTAACACGGCGCAGCAAAAGACGAAGTTTCGCACATTGTGTTGGGCGCCATGTGAGCAAAAGTTTGTTTTGGAAGGCCGCAGGCCGCAGTGGGGACCAGAAGCCATGATGCGTATCGGCCATTGTCCCTGGCTCAGCTGGGGAAGCACGGAGCGCAGACGCCCGGGAAAACGGGACCCTGGTTCTGTCCAATGAACTAATGAGATTAAACACTGCAAAGTCGGCGTGAGCATGTGTTGAGAGAGGCGGAGGGGAGGAAAAACAGACCGTTTAACTATTCTTCAACAACCCCCTGAACGCGCGGCTTTGCTAAAACACGCTGAGTCGCTAATCCTCATTAAAGTTTGCATTTAAAAACGGTTTGGCAGAGGAACTTTAGCGGTCAGGAAGGTTGCCAATTCCAGGTTGGGGGAGACCTGGAGATTTGGGAGCTGGAGCCTGCAGAAGGTCAGGCTTGGGGAGGAAAGGAACCTCAGAAGGATACAATGCCGTAAAGTCTGCCGTTTTCTTCGGGGGTCCTGATCTCTGTTGTCTAGAGATCTGTTGTGATGGTGGGAGAACTTCGGGCTCTGTCTGGAGTCTGGCAATGCTAGGAGTAAAGCTGTCCTAAAATGTGTTTCCTTTTTTTCCCCCAAGCTAGAACTCACTCAAGAAAGGGGATTGCTGATGGGGAAAGGCAGGAGTTGAATCTTCACTCTGTAGGTGACTTGTCTGAACTGGCTGCCCCGCCAGAGATGGAACCTCTTTGTCAAGGAGCATTATACCTCTGAATACAAGGAGCTGGAAACACACGCCAGGGGGCAGTCAAGAGCTTCATGCTCTGTTTAGGAAAGTCCAGATGTCTGGTTGGCCGCTGGAGGAAACAGATGGGATTTGATGGGATCCAGCCATGCAAACTCCCCCACCACCACCACCCGTTTCTGTAACAGGATGTTTCTCATCGCCTGGTTTCTCTTCCTATTTGTTTATGTAATTAAGATATTTATACCCTGCTTTTCTTCCCAAGCGGCAACTAACTTGGCTCTCTCCTGCTCCATTATCCTAGCAACAATCTCGGTTGAGGCCAAGAAAATGACTGGGCCAAGAGTCACTCAGGGAGGTTCCAGGGATGAATAGGGACTTGAACCCGCTTCTCTGACCCTCCAACCAGGCTGCCACCACTTTAATTATCCTTCCTTCCTTCCTTCCTTCCTCCATCCTTCCTTCCTTCCTTCCTTCCTTCCTTCCTTCCTTCCTTCCTTCCTTCCTTCCTACATCACTTCCAATCTCCTTCCTTCCTTCCTTCCTTCCTTCCTTCCTTCCTTCCTTCCTTCCTTCCTTCCTTCCTTCCTCCTTCCTTCCTACATCACTTCCAATCTCCTTCCTTCCTTCCTTCCTTCCTTCCTTCCTTCCTTCCTTCCTTCCTTCCTTCCTTCCTTCCTTCCTTCCTTCCTTCCTTCCTTCCTTCTATTTCTATACTGCCTTCCCATGATCACATACTTACATCGCAATCAGAAATAGGTTAGGTACAGTTTCCCCCCTCCCTGCATCTCCTCCGAGCTTCTGGCAACAGAAGTGCTGACACCCCATGCTGAGAAATATGAGGACAACTAGTCTGGATTCGGTTGAATCATTGCAAGGAGATCAAAGGTGCCGTTAGCACGATTAAATGTAAATGCCAAGTGCACACCACATTATTCTTAAACAAACAAAACGGGTGCCAAGGGCCTACCAGGCTGCGATTGACCAATCAGTCACACAGAAAATGGGACTTCCTGATACGGTTGCCACCTCTGGGTTGGGAAATACCTGGGGACTTTAGGGGTGGAGCCAGGAGTGGGGAAGGTCCTCAGTGGAGTATAATGCTATGGTGTCCACTCTCCAAAGCAGCCATTTTCTCCAAGTAGGCATGTACGCAGCTCTGCTTCTCAACCCTTTTCTACACCATCGTGCCACGTCTGGGGTTTCTCGAGGCCTGAAGAATGTCTCAGGGGATTCTCAAGGGTAAAAAAGTTGAGAAGGGCTATCCTGATCAATTGTGACTGATCCCAGCCCTCATGGCAGCCATTTTGTGATGGGTTGCAACTTCCACGGCAGCCATTTTGTGTTGATGCCAATTGCTTGTTCTCTGCATTCCAAAAGTGTCCACAGTCCAATGAGGTTGGGATCTCTGGCTTAGACGATGTCATAACTATCACTCTACTGGATAAATTGTTGGGAGCAACCAGGCTTCCACGTAGGCCTGCCGCCTCCAGCTTGAACCTGGGGATGTTCCCCCAGAATTAGTCTAAGAGATCAGTTCCCCTGAAGGAAATGGTCACCTTGGAGGGTGGACTCAAGCTCCATCCCTAAATCTCTGTGCGTTTCTCAACCTGGAGCTCCCATGATCTCACTTTGTCCCTCAAGGTAACAAAGGGCAGAAACCTGGTATCCTAATATTGAGGCATTGTAACACTTACTATTTCCGGGTTTACTTTCCCGAGAACGGACACATTTTTGGATGGCTGATCCTCGCCCTTTCTGACTGGTACCATCCCAACAGTCGGTTCTCTGTCCTCAGCTAGGAGGTGGGTCTGCCAAGTCAGTGAAAGGTTCATCTCTCCGCTTACACAAATCCCCTCACCCGAATTCACCCACCTGAAGATCATTCTAACCAAACAGGCCTGTGCAAACCATTTTGAACTCCTAACATCTGCCGGAACTATCCAGTTACTAATGCTTTGCTTATTGCTAATGGTTGGGCTGTTAATACTCCTTTCTGGTTGGCCCGAGATGTTCATTCTGCAAGGATTTAATATTGTCAAGTTATTATTATTTACTCCCCTTTCTCCCTGCCCTTTTTCTTATTTCATTTCTGGATTTTATCCACTTGAAATTAAAATACCAGAGACCTGAGTTGGCAAGGATTTGTAAGGCTGGCTTCCTGTGTTCCTGGCACCCCTCTTCTCTCTTGGGTTTAACTGTTTCCTTTCTCCTTCTTTAATCAAATGGAGACCTTTTGTTGTTGTTGTTTTTATTGGATTAAGGCGACGTATATAACATAATGTTTAGAATTCAATAATTTTATGTAGAAAGCACGCCAACTTGGATGGAAGCTCCTCCCATCCTCTTAGACCCATTTGTTTGTTATTTTGGTTTACTTTCTGTTTTGTCGTGTTTATTTTTACACCATTTGTATCTTTCTTTATTGGTCAGAGCAATAACGTTGTTATGATGGCTTATTTTCATGCGTCATCGTACAGTTTTGCTCCGTTGCATTTTTCCGATGTGGTTTTGTTTAGATGTCAATAACAAAAGTTGAACAAGAAAACAGAAAAAAAAAAAAGAAGAGGACAAATTTCCATTGAGACTGGCACTTTTCTTCCTGGCATCTTGTTTTTTACAAGCAGAGATTTTGAATGTGTGTGTGTGTGTTTCATATAAAGGCACATTTAATATTTTCTGAAGTGATACCGACTAGACCAGGGGTCATCAGTCCCCGGTCCGCGGCCCGGTGTCGGGCCGCAAAGGCCACGGTACCGGGCCGCCGCCAGCCACGCCTACCTTTCCCCGCCGGCAGGAAGAAGGAAGGGAAGAGGCAGGCGCAGCTGCCGGCATGGCGGTGACACAAACGCGCATGTGCGCTGTTGCCGTGCATGTGCGTTAGCGCCACCTGGTGGCGAAAACACGCATGTGCGGCAATTGCGCATGCGCGTTTTCGCAGCACCCGGGCCGTCGGCTCTTCCCTCACTCCGGAGGCGGTCCCTGACCTGAGAAAGCTTGGGGACCGCGAGACTAGACCACTAAACCACAGTGAGACCTTTTATGCACGGCGGCAGCCATACTGGGCTGCCACCGGTTTCAGGATGATTCCCGTGGTGGGTAACAGAAGAGACTGTGGTGAGGCAGCTAAAGCCCAGCTCTGCGAAGGCTCTGCTCGTGTTAATATGGATGCGCCTGATGAGGAAAAGAGCGTAAGGCTTATGGCCTGAGCCTCTTGAACTATGTAGGGGAAAGTGGACTTCTCTTGTTTGCTTTGGATCCACTCCTCTTATCGTCCTACTTTAATCCTCGTCTTTTGCTACTGTTGGCCCTCACGCCCATTGCTGACCTTAGGCCTCACGTCGCTCCCTGCGTGTCTCCTTGTGTTTTCTTTGTAAAATCTGATGCGGGGGAATTTCTGACGCCAGCCGTTGTGAAAACACAAACCCTCCTTCCCTGCTGAAGCTCTTATTTTGATTAACAAGTCAGAAATGCGAAATGTGTTGCCCCCAATGAGCTTGGCAAAGCGGCGGGAGTCTCGCCGCATGTGAAACACTGTTGGGGAAGGGGAGGGCTGGACATCTTAGGCTGAGGCCCAGCAGTGTCTCAAGCTGGGCCCGTTTGTAGATAAATTTAGACTGTGCATAGAATCCCCGGCCTTCACATGCAGGGCAGTGGAGCCAAGAGATACCCGGAATGGACCCCACAATACTGAGCAATTGCCTCCGTGACATTATGTGATTTGATGAAGCTAATTATTAATGTGATAAACCATCCATATACTGAGGAGTAATCACTGAAGAAGCTTCTGGAAAGCGGGTTTATTACCCGGGCCCCTGTTTTGATTATATTGGAATAAACCTTAGGGAGAATATTTGGAACGTTGAAACATTTATTTATCAGCCTTCCTTTTTCCTTGGTTTCTTCGTTGAATCTTTGAGAGGATGCGTCGGTTCTTCTTTCGATTTGGTCCACATTTGGGGGCAATGAGGAGGGAAATATGTGGTAGCCCCCACCCACCCCCCACCCCTTCCAGCAATAAAAATAATTTAATTTCATTGTAATAAACTGACACCCTCTAGTCAGTTCAAGGCAATCAACATGTTTCATGAGGCCACTATTTCATCATAGGTAAGGAGTACCCCAAGATCTCATTCACACACACTGCTATCCAGAAGTGTATCTTCTCCAGTAGGAATGCATCTCATTTGTGTGAACCAGATGCAGAACTCTGCACTTCTCCTTATTGAATTGCATCTTGTTCTTCATTGCCCACTTTTCTAGCATGTTCAGATCTCGTTGAACTCTATCTCTATCTTCTGGGGTGTTTGCTGGTGGGACCCAGGACTGATCCCTGTGACACCCCACTGTTCACCTCCCTCCAATTCGATGAAGCACCACTGATGACAACTCTCTGGGCGAGGGGTTCTAACCAGCTCCCTGTCCCCCGAACTGTCTGTCCTTGTCCTTTTTCTGTGGATAGATTCAGGCTGGCCTTGCAGATGGATCTTTTGGAGCTACTAGTGGCACTCTTGATTTGAGTCTGTCCTCGTTTTTAATATCATGCTTGGAAATCCATTGTAAGCCGCTTTGAGATGCCTTCGGGTAGTGAAAAACAGGGTATAGAGACCAGCTCTTTTTCATCTGCCTCCAAATCTCCAGACTCACAGTATGTGTTATTGTAACATCTAAAAAGGACAACAACCACACACTTCCACTACTTCTGGTAGAAATGTGTTGGCGAGGGGGACAGCTGGCCTCCTTTCCGGTCCTCTCTTTCTCCCCCAGCCTCCGTAACTCTATGATCTCACTGCCTTCTCTCTCCTTGGTCCTTCTCTTCGAAGAAAACCGATATGCCCAAGGAGGCAGGACAGCCTGCCAGAGGTGACGGGAGAGCAGCTAGCAAGCGGCTGGCTTTTGTTCAGCATCCATGCTGATGGGGCCCGTGGCCAGCTGCCTTCAGCGTGCGCGTCCTTCTTCTCTGCGTGTGATTATCGGCCAAGCCCTATCAGAAAGGTGGGGTGGGACGGTGGCGGAACAAACAGGCTGAGAGCGCTCGGCTGGTTTGCCAAGGAAACGAAGGAGCAGCTGGAAACGACATTTATCATATCAGCACGTTGGTCCCGAATGGCCAAGTCATTAAAATGAAGGGTTCCAGTATGACGGCCTTCATAGTCTTCGTTTTTAATTGGCAAGAAACACAAGCTGGAGAGGCATAAATCTTATTCGTGTGTGTGTGTGTGTGTGTGTGTATGCACCTCCCCAATAGCTGTAGCCTTCATACAAGGCGATCTTCAAGCAGATACTTCACATGAATGGTTTAAGCTGTTCCCGCATTGAGCAGGCCGTAGGACTAGATGGCCTGCAGGAGAAGAAGTGAATTTAAGCAGATGGTGAGTGGGTGGGCAGAAGGGATTGTCTCAGTGCTTGGCTCTTGTGGCCCTCTCTTGCGTGCCCAGGGAAATGTCAATCACCACTTTGGGGTCGGGAGGCGAATTTCCTACCGGACAGACTGGCCAGGGAGTCTGGGTTGCAGGAGGCATCATCTGGGCATGAGATTGGGGTCAGGTAGCTGCGAATTTCCTGCAATTCTGCAGGAGATTGGACTAGATGACCCTGGAGGACCCTTTCAACTCTATGATTCTAAGAAGAGCTGGTGTTTGTACCCTGCTCTTAACTGCCCAAAGAAAACTCAAAGCAGGGTTATGTGGCCTTTCCCAGAAGTTCAGATGTCCAATGATACCTGGAGCCAACTTCCAGTTGGTCTACAGGCCTAATCTCTTTCTCCATGGTGGAAATTGTAAATGATGGATCGATCAATTGATTGGCTGGCTCCTGCATCTTACTTCCACACCCACTTCTCTCAAGGAGCATTTCACCACTTCCAGGGCTTCTCGAAGCCTGGAAAATATTTCAGGGGATTCCTCCACAGTCAAAAGGTTGAGACAGGCTGTATTAAAGACTCAGAGGAGCACAGTTAAAATCCAAGAGAGTATACCTCTATTCCTCGCAAAAGGGCTGACCTTAAATAGTTGCTGTTGTCGTAATCAAAACTAAAGACCAAAACGTCTTGGTCTTGGTTTTTGAGTGAGGGGAAAACAGGGGTACATGATGATATCATGTCTTGCATTTTCTTCTTTGGAGAAAAAGCCAAGATGGGGAAGATTCTCTCGTTTTATTCTTTGCAGCCAACCGGTGAGAACAATGAGGCGGAGAGACAGGGACTAATTGCATGCCACTCAAGGAGGGTAGTCTCCTTGCCAGAGGAAATTCCCCCTGGGAAGGGAGCTCTGAGCTTCCTCCTCGTTGATCAGGTGTGTGTCAAGACCTTCCCACTTTCCCAAGGGGCCAGGAGGGCCAGCGGCAAAGCGACAAGGTTAGGGTTCCCTTTGGACGAAAGAGCCCTGGAGACTTTGGGTGTCTTGTGTCATAATGGCTTTATTTACAAATATACAAGCAGAACATACCTGGAGGCAAAGCAGTGCTGCCTTTTGCCAGCAGAACCACCTCCGGGTTTTGTGAAATTTGGCTAGAAATTCTCTCGGACAGCTCTCAATCCAAAAGTCACTGTTTCTCTCTCTCCAACGCACCCACCCCACCCCACCCACCACTTTTCCAGTTCAGGAAAGATCCACAACTGTTCAAGAAACATGGAGATACAATCCCTGACTTATATAAACCATTTTTTTAATGCAAAAAACAGTGATGGATCCATTCATGTGAACTGACGGGGCAAAATTCGTGGCACCAGGTGACTTTGCTTCCCCACGGAATCCATTCTGTGTGGCGATTCTCCTGATCATCCCAAGGTGTGTGAAACATTTCCTTACCTGTGCTGGATTTTCCTGGAAGCGCAGGTATGGAAAGTGGAAGCTGGCTTGTTCTGTTTTTCAATCATTGTTTATTTGTGATGTTTATAAATAGCTTTCCCCAGAAATGCCCCAAGTAAGCAATGTACAATAATAGCAACTTTACAATTAAAAAATGAGGAAGAGCAGTAAAATTCACAGCAATTCGAAAATATGTATAGATGCTAAGCAGAAATTTGCAGCACTTGACTGCACACAAAAAAGTCTGAGGACAATTGTCAAGGAGACCAGGAGAGTCACCGCACAGAAGTGGCTGGCCAAAGTGTGCAGGGGCTCATGGGAATTGTAGTCCACAGGCCTCTGAAGAGCCACAGTCTGGCCACCCCTGCATAGGAGAAGGACCACACCTCCATGAAAGAATGATGTTACACAGGTTTTAAAAGCCATGTGGCTGTTGGTGACCCTAATCTTCCCAGTAATGTTTACTAAATGATTGTAGATGGTATTGTCTCAGGATTTGGCCTGGTGTGTCCGTGGACAAGGGAGGGGGCGCTGAAAGAAAGGGGCATGGTTCAGTTGTACAGCATCCTCTTGGATAGCAGAAGGTCCCAGGTTCAGTCCCCAGCACCTCCACTTAGTAGTAGTAGTAGAAGAAGAAGAGTTAGGTTTTATACCCCACTTTTCACTGCCCGTAGGAGTCTCAAAGCAGCTTATAATAGCCTTCCCTTCCTCTCCCCACAACAGACACCCTGTAAGGTAGGTGAGTCCGAGAGAGCCCTGATATTACTGCTCAAATCAGAACAGTTCTATCAGGGCTGTGGTGAGCCCAAGGTCACCCAGCTGGCTGCATGTAGGGGGATCTGGTAGGAGGATCAGGTAGGAGGTGGTGGGAAAGGTCTTTACTCTGGAGAGCTACTGCCAGTCTGGGTAAACAACAGTGGCCTTGAAGCTTCATGTGAAGGAGGTACCGTCATATTGTGTGTCATTAAAATACAAGGAGATGCGAGTCAACAGTTGCCATGTGTCACCTGCGGCCCTCGGCAGTCTCAGTCTCCAGCTCCAGTTCTGCCGGATACCTTAGAGAAGAACTAGAAAGCTTTAGAACTGGTGCTGCTCCATCAGGAAGTGGCAAATTCTGCTTTGCACAGAATTCTCTGGGCAGAACAGAATTCTCTGCACAGAATTCTGTCATGCGGAACAGTCCAACCAAGTCAAATGTGCCTATCAGCTCCTGTCTTCCCTCTCAAAGACTGTGGCAAACATGCTGGACGTTTCCATTATGTCCTGAATGACCTTTTTCCTCTCCCCCAACTTATATATATAACTGAACCTGCGACTTGACTGCTGGGAACTTTGCTTTGTGACGTTCTCACTGATTCCTCAGGAGATGTGAGTGTTGATAAGCAGTAGGCCAGGCGTGGCCAAACAGTGGTTCTCCAGAAGTCCACGGACTACAATTCCCATGAGCCCTGGCTGGCTCATGGGAATTGTGGTCCATGGACATCTGGAGAGCCACAGTCTGGCCACCCCAGCATAGGCAGTATAAATGTCTTAGTGAAAGTAGCTCCTTGCAACCAGGTTGTGGTTGTGGTTGTTGTTGGCTTATTGTTTTGTTTTGATGCAGCATTATAGGAACAAAAGGCTCACAATTTTCAAAATAGGTTTCAAGTTCTCTGTTCCTTCTTACGGCTCGTGTCAGCGCATAAAGCACACGGCCACGCATGTCTTTTCGCACCGTCCTGCCGGATAGGAATGAACGTGCCCCCATTCGCATTTCATGCTTAGCACGATAGCCCTGCAGTCCCCGGTCTGGCGCTGGGAGCGTGACAATTTGCCTCCATGGAAGGGCTGCAAGGACAGCAGGGAGAGCTGAAGAAAGACTCTGGAACAGCTGGAGGAAAGGAACACAGCTGCTCTTCGGGCTCAGAGGTTCTGCAGCAGCCATGGAGCACATGACTGAAGTTCACCGTGCAGCAAAGCACATGTCGTATTTCACAAACTGCCCTGCAAGAAGTGAGCAAGATCCGCGGGCTGCAGTTGTAAAACCCACATCCTGCATTTGGGTGGCTTGCCAGAGCAATGTCTGTGTGTGAGGGAAGGGCACGTTCCCACCCAGGGGAGGAGAAGAAGGCTCTGATATGCCGCTTTTCTCTACCGGAAGGAGTCTCGAGGCCTGGATTTCGGATCAACTAGCGCTCAGCTCCTCAGTCGCCAGAACTGTGCCCACACTTGTTGGCCTAGAATGCTTTAGAATAGGGGGTTGCGTTTCTGATGATTCTCCCATGTCAAAACAAGGCCAAGGGATCAGCATGCATTCTGCCCAAGCTGTTCTTTCCCCCTACATAACAGAGAACTTTTAGACAGGACAGAATTCAAGCATGCCATTCCGTACCCTGCTGCATAAAGTGATTTAATCCGGCAAGGGTAATGGCCCGGGATGCTCCTGATCCTGCAATGAAGACTCTGCTCCCATTAAGTTCAGGCTGCTGCCAGAGTCCTGCCCTGGACGTCTCCTTTCCTGAGGAGAAGCTTCTCCAAAGGCATTCGGGCCAAGCTAGATCTGACGGGGCAGCATGTTGAAGAGCAGGGTGCGGCCCTCTGAGCCGTGGGAACTGCTCCACCTGAGAAGGTACCTTTTTTCCCCCCACAGGAAAAAAGGAGGTGGTGGGGCTGGCATTGCCAAGCTCCATGGGGTACTTGGAGATCTTCCATTATTGTGGTGGCTCTCCAGGTGACAGAGAGCAAATCCCCTGGAGAAAGTGGCTCCTTTGGAGAATGGACTTTGATAGCAGGATAGTCCCCTGAGGTCCCTCCTTGTCCCAAATGCCACCCATTCCCAGCTCCACCCCCAGAATCTCCAGTTTCTCAGTAACCCTCAGTAGCAGGGGTAGTCAACCTGTGGTCCTCCAGATGTTCATGGACTACAATTCCCATGAGCCCCTGCCAGCAAACGCTGGCAGGGGCTCATGGGAATTGTAGTCCATGAACATCTGGAGGACCACAGGTTGACTACCCCTCCTCAGTAGGACTCTTTTCTTCTCGGGCAGCCAGCATGTACAGAATTCCCCCAGAAGGACCCTTTCTTCTACAACTAGGGGGATGACCCGCCACGCATTTATCCCACAGACCTCAAGACATCCTACGTGGTTCTCCTTTCCTTCCTTTTAGCCTGTGAGGCAGGCTACCCAAGGATGGAGGGAAGGAGGAACTGACCCCCTGGATCGAGGACATCTCAGGTCATGGAGCGTCTCAGCCATGCAACCGCTCAAGGGCTCCGTTTATGTATTTCATTCCAGCTGTGCTGGCGAGAAGCCAAGCTGGCCCCGGGTGCTCTGAGCGTTTCCGTGGTGGGAGGTCTGCTCAAGCTGGCCTTGAGGCGGTGCCGGTCTTTGTCATTAGCACTGGGTAAGTATTCCAGGCTTCAATCAAAATGTTTCCACACACACACACGCACACGCACATGAATAATCCTATGACACTTGAGTTAAAGCAGGGGTAGGCAAACTGCGGCCCTCCAGATGTCCATGGACTACAATCCCCATGAGCCCCTGCCAGCATTCGCTGGCAGGGGCTCCTGGGAATTGTACCCCATGGACATCTGGAGGGCCGCAGTTTGCCTACCCCTGAGTTAAAGTCTGCTGTTTGTGAAAATTCTACATATCGTTTGCATATGCTCTCAGGGCTAGAGTTGTGTGACCGTGAGCCGATGCAGGCGTGCTTGTGAGGTGTGCTTTGCGTACACTGAAATGGAGCTGAGCCTTTGCACTGATATCCCTCTGATCTGCCGCCAGCGTTGGGGGAAGTTCTTTGCTTCCACGTCAGGCAAGGTTTCGGCTAGCTGTTCCCACCCATGAAGAATCGACCGCCCTTGCCTTGGAGCAGGAGAGGGTGCCGGGCTGCGGCAGGAAGCTGGGCAAGGAACCGGTTCGACAACAGTTTGGCCGCCTTAGACGCAAGATAGGCTCGTTAGACGAGGTCTCCCCCCCCCCCCGCCACCCGGTCATCATCCTTTCCCGTTTCTTAGCAGAAACCCTTGAAGAAGGGACGGTTCTCCAGCGGTTTGTGCGGAAAGCGAAAACTGGTCTCCCCGGGCCGCCCGATCAAAAGACACCCCCAAGAAGTTGCAATGAAAGATTTTTGCGCTTCTGTCGTCAGAGGTCGCTCAAAGGAAAAGTCGTTTCCAAAGAAGGAACTCTGGCTGTAAGTCACTGCCAAATGACAGGCCCAAGAAAGTGGGTTGGCCATCCTGTGGAGACTAATGCAGAGGGGGCGGGAGAGATGTTGCTGTCATGTATTGCTCCCCCTCCCACAAAAAAATAACACCTCCTCCCCCCCCAGTGTGGTAATCATGTCCCAGCTGGCGTTTCCTCTGTCCTTCCAACAGCACCAATTCAGTTTCCTTGGCCGCTCACCAAGGAACGCCGAACGTCCACTTCTGGCCCGTCAAGTCACACGGGGGCACCCTCTGTCGGCTGGTGGCAGTCCAGCTCTCCCTTGAGCTCCAGGCTTTCGGGCAGCCTGTTTCCGGTTTTCCGATCCACACACCAACATTTCCCTCGCTGCCCATCCAAGGCCGGGTAACACTGGAGAAGAAGGGAGGGGAGAGGCTTTCATGCTTGGCCCAGAGCACGTGCAGTTATTAATCAGTTCATTCGAGACCGGCGTGGGCCCGGCAGGCTGAAGCCAATTCTGCTGGCTTGCCAAAACCGTATTCTCATTGTGTGTCTTTTCCCCTCTTCCAGTATTCTAAGAGCCCAGAGCTGTTGGGTGCAGGGCTTGAGAGGGATTACCAACTC
The DNA here is from genome assembly GCF_049243985.1 of Paroedura picta. Taxonomy (NCBI): domain Eukaryota; kingdom Metazoa; phylum Chordata; class Lepidosauria; order Squamata; family Gekkonidae; genus Paroedura; species Paroedura picta. Next base: position 26,584,794 of record NC_135384.1, read on the forward strand.
AGTAATTAACATTATCAAATCAGTATTTAACATTATTACCTCAAAAGCTTGCGTTTCCAGGTGTTTATTTTTAAATATCCCTTCAACTTGAATTTCAACCATCAAACTAGGGCAGGGGTAGTCAACCTGTGGTCCTCCAGATGTCCATGGACTACAATTCCCATGGGCCCCTGCCAGCATTGGGAATTGTAGTCCATAGACATCTGGAGACCACATCTGGAGGACCCCTGAACTAGGTGTCTTCTGCCAATGGGCTGAAAACCTTTTTGTTTCGTTTGGCATTTCCTCTATTATTCCCCCTTCCTAACCCATAAAATCTCAGTGTTTTGCATGTATCTTAACAGCTTTGCATGTGTAATATATATGATATTATATATCTGTTTTAAATTGTTAGCCACCTTGGCAGCTCTTGTAATGGTAGGAAGATGGGATACGAATTTGGTAAAGAAATAATCCATGAACGACGCAAATAAATACAGAGCATCAATGCCCAAGATGGAGTGTCCATCTATAAGGACATGAGAGAAGCCATGTTGGACCAAGCCAATGGTCCATGCAGTCTGTGTCAAACCCCAGATGCCATCAGGAGGTCCACCAAAGAGCCAGAACTCCAGGAGTCCTCCCACCCCCACCCCCCAGGCTCCAAGAAAACAGAGCATCACTGCCCCAGACAGAGCGTTACATCTATACCTTGGGGCTAACAGCCACCCATGGACCTCTGCTCTAGATGTCTATCCAATCCCCTCTTGAAGTTGCTTGTGGCTGTAGCCATCGCCTCTTTCTGCAGCATCTCCGCAATCATGGAACCCAAGACCCTCAAATTTATGGGTAACTCCCACTGGAGAGATATTTAAAAACCAATTCCATACGCTTTTAAACCTCAGTGTATATAAGTGGAAATCAGGGAAGCGGTTCTAAAGGCACCAGTATCGAAAAGCAGGCTGTTTGAAATGCACCATTGCTGGCTTTCTGAACTTACGCAGGGCCAAGCAGGAGCGATGATTTACAATCACACTGCAACCTTCCTGAACTTTAAAGCACACATGTGATTTCAGTTGCACAGTTTGGAATTTTGATGACTAAATTATAGCCTTGCCTTGCCTTTTGACAGGGGAATACATTGTACTTTGGCCAAAAAAAAAAAAATGTGGAAAAGATGATGAGAAGGGAACCCAGATCAGAAGGCCTGCCTCAGGGACGAATCAGGCCTTTCCAGAGCTAATGACGGCAGGGGAAAGGGTTCAGTCCAGGAAGACCACAGGCAGAGGGCAAAGGTTAACCGCCCTTGTACTGTGGCTCCAATCGGAGCTGGACCCACACACGACGTGTTTTAAGATGCTACAAACACCAACTCTGATCATCTTTTGATCATCTGGTTTGGTTTTGTATTGAAAAGGTCCCACTAGATACCACTAGAAAGGCCTTGAGATAGCGTGTCTGAAAAAAGCCACGAGTCCACAATATGACAGTCTGTGGTTGTGGTTGTTGTGAGTTGCGAAGTCATGTCCGACCCATCGCGACCTCGTGTGTTTAATGGGAGGGAGATGGGTTGATTCAACATTAGTGGGAACCCAAAACAGCTCACGACAGCATTTTCCCCTCATCGGTCTGGGGATGGGAAGGTTTAGGGGGAGGAGAGGCCACCTCAGCAGAGTAGAAGGCCATATAGACCACCTTCCTTCCAAAGCAGCCAGTTCCCTCAGGGAAGCTGATCTGTGCCAATGTGGGGGGTTGTCCAGACCTTACCTGGAGTTTGGCAACCATGCCACCCTTTCTGAGCAAGGGGAGCCAAATGCTCAAGAATTACCTGTTTGGGGTGGAAGTTCCCGTTCCGGTCACAGTTCGGGATGATGTGCAGATCTTCGTGGGTCCGGGTTTGGAATGCAGCTAGTCTCTCCAGTGCTCTGTGAAGCTCGGTCTGACATGCTCCTTGCACCTGCGACCAAAAGAAGATGAAGAGGCATCACTTCATACATTCACTCTTCCTGGTAGGTCTGCTCCTGGGGCCAGGATGTTTGTTTCCATGGTTTCTGACATGTGGATCTCGGTTTTCCCTCTCTGGGATGGGAATTGGTGGGAGACATCGATGCAAGGGATATATTTTGTCCTTTATCCACCCTGGTTTCTGTTGGAGCACGGGAGCTCCGTCCCCTGGACAAAAGAGATCTAAACAATTCTTCCCTAAGGTGGGAGAATGGAAGAAAAAAACATTCCGCACAGACAGGATAATGCACTTTCAATGTGCTTTGGCAGCTGGAATTTCCTGTGCAGAACAGGAAAATCTACTTCTAAAGTGCATTGAAAGTGCATTATCTGTTGTGTGCAGAATACGCCTCCAGTGTACTCCATAAAGAACATAAACTATTTTTGTGATATCGGATATGATTTATGGCTCCACCTCCCCTGGAGATAAGAAGGCAGGACTCCTCACCGCTGGCCGAGCATCAGGTAGGTTTCCAGTGTTCCTCATCTTGCCCCCATGGTTCATCCGGTCACGGAGTTTGGCTTGCTGCTTCTGGAGGCATTTTTTGTCGTGACTGCTGCAAGGGTTCAGGTTGTTGCTGGGGAGTTCGACTCCCTCCTGTTCTAAAGGGGAACAAAGCAACAGGAGGATGAAAAGATTCAACAGAAGGGTTTTAGTTTGGGGGGGGGGGGGACAAGAATCCAGGGGTGCAATCCCAACATGTTTTTTTTGTTTAAAGATAAACATGTATCTCAAGGTGCTTTGTAAGCATTGCTTGTGAGCATTGCTTGTTCAATGCCTTTCTGCCAGGCTTGCTATCTACCTACCTGTGGTGGATAAACCCCTGCCCTCTGCCCCAACCCCCTCCAAACTCTCAAGAAATGAAGGAGCAGGAGGGGGAAAAAATTGTCCTCTATAATGTTGCTCTAGGAATTCCCCTCCATGCTTCGTTGCTCTTTACCACAGAGTTCAGGAGAAATTCCTAATCACCAATAGTGACATCATATCGGCCACAAACTCTTCCCAGGCACCAACCTCAGACCCTCTCTGTATTGGCATTAGGAAAACTTCCTCGTGAATTGTGTTCCCTGTGGGTCTGTCACCCTCAACATCCCTATTTCCCAGTTTGCGGGCATTTAATAGCATTGATGAAGTTCTCCATCCACTACTTTTCCCTGTCCTTTTCTCCATCTCCTCCCTGCACCTCACATTTGCTGGCATGAGCAGAGGTCCAAGTCTCATGCAGTGCACAGTGAAAACCTTGAGTGTCATTAGCAGGGGCTTCCTGCTAATCATTAGTTATAAAGGAAGGAGACAAGTTTCCAGGTTACAGCCTGTCCACACCATTAATAACAAACACCCCCCTGGTAGTAGCCATCTAAAGAACTTGGGAATGTCCAGCCTGGAGAACAGAAGGTTGAGAAGGGACAAGATTGCTTTCCTTAAGTATTTGAAAGGTTGTCTCTTGGAGGAGGGCAGGGAGAGGTTCCTGTGGGCAGCCGAAGAAAGGACTCAGTAATGGGCTTTAAACAGTGCATAGAACTAGATTTGCAGTCAGAGTAGTTCAGCAGTTGAATCAAGGAGTCTTTAAGCAGGGGCTGGATGCTTTAAGCTGATCCTGCATAGGACTGGAAGACCTGTATGGTCCCTTCCAACTCTATGATTCTATCTCGGAATAAGAACATGGGCTTTTCTTGTTGCCCTGTAAAGCAGTCACCTGAAAAGTGAAACTGGGGAAAAAATGATCCATGACCGTTCTGAGCTCTCCTCTCAAATTAAAATTGCCAGTTTGTTTTCAGCTCATGGTCAGGTTTTCAACCAGCATGCAGCTCTGTGTGCACGAGTGTGTGTGTGTGCGTGTGTGCACACCCACGTGTGTGAAATCCCTAAGGAAGGCACCACAGGTAGAAACGGGGGGGCAGTCCTTAACCTCTGAAAGACAGGTGGGCACTGCTTGAGCCCTCATCGGATTTGTAGCCTGCCAGAACCGCGATCCGTTATAATCTCATCATTGCACTGATGGGTGGTTGCAGAGCCTTTGGCTATTTCGCTCCCCTTTAATCCCTGTTTTGGTAAAAGACTGGAGGCATTCTGCGCATGCTCAGAGAGGCTATTGCATCACATGTCCAACTCCAGCAATCAGAACAGAACTTCAGCATCCTGGGGCGAATTAAGCTTTGGAGAGGGTGCAGGGCCAGGAAACTGGGCCACGGAAATTCTGGTTTGGCCACCTTTCTCCAAACTAGCCCGCACACAGCCCTTTTGTGGTTTACCTCAAGTGCCCCCCCCCCTCCTTTTTCTCTTCTCTAAAGCTTGCCCAGTTGGCTCCCTCTGGGTTTCTGAAGCAAGGCTGTTCTCTCCCCAGTTCCAAGAGAGCGGGATCCAAGTTTCCATGTAGAGTGTGCACAGCTTTTGATCAGCTTCCCGAAAGCTCCCTCAGAGATGCTAGATTGCTTGACTGCTGAGATGACGGTTCCCCTCCCCCTCGCCTTTGAGAGGGATGAGCCAAAAAGGACCATCTCCTTAAAAAAATCCAAAAAATTGGCATCAGGAAGCCGAAATGGGCATGAAAACATTTGCTCCTTTATCACAAGATGGAAAGACGCAATAGAAATGGGATAGCCATGTTGAGCCTTCGGAATTTGGCCTTGTCCCTTATGGGTAAGGCCTTCCATTCGGCTAGGGTTACCCGTCTTCAGTTGATCACCAGGAGATCAGACAACAGAGATCGGTTCCCTTGGAGACATTGGTTGCTTTAGAGCAGGGGTAGTCAACCTGTGGTCCTCCAGATGTTCATGGACTACAATTCCCATGAGCCCCTGTCAGCATTTGCTGGCAGGGGCTCATGGGAATTGTGGTCCATGAACATCTGGAGGACCACAGGTTGACTACCCCTGCTTTAGAGGGTACACTCTGGGGCATTGTACCCTATTCAGGTCCCCCCCCACCCCAAATCCTGCCCTTCCCTGGTTCTACCCCTCCAAATCTCCCAGAATTTCCTTGCCTGAAGCTACTAGCTCTAGCTCAGACTTGGAGATTTGGGGATGAAGCCTGGGCAAGGTGGAATTTGGGGTGGGAAGGGACCTGAGTGGGGTACAATTCCCTTGAGTCCACCCTCCAAAGCAGCCAGTGTCTCCTGGGGAGCTCAACTTGGCTCTCTGGAGATCAACTGCAACAGTGGGAGATCTCCAGATCCCACACGGAGGCCGCAGCAAACAGGAAGAAACTGGAAGAAAAGCGGGAAAAGCCGAGAAGCCAAAGCAGAAGCAGCTTATGGAAAGTCTACATTGAGGTCCAGAAAACGAAATGTCCTTTCGTCAAGTCTGCTAGTAGAAATCACACAGGCATATTGAATGGTTGTCACAATGCCAGAATGTGAACCGGTTTAAATCATGTTTTCAAATAGATTTTAGTTCAGTGACGTGAATGTTTTACAAATTTTCACAACTTGTCCTCATAGGGAAATCCTATTGTTTTTCTTTCAAATGTTATCCAGGGGGCAGAGTCTTCAGTGGAACCTCCTCTGTGATTCCCTCTAGTAGCCTCTCTCAATTTTTTTTACCGTTGAGAAACCCCTGAAACATTCTCCAGGCATCGAGAGAACCCCAGATGTGGTGCAATCATGCAGAGTACGGTTGGGAAGCAGAGCTGTGGACACGCCCACCCGAGGCCCCTCCCCTCCCACTCCTGGCCCATCATTGGTCAACGTGTCCATGTATGGTCATATCACCCAATTAATGTTTAACACATTTAAAAGCTATATTAAAAATTAATTCACTCCCACCCATTCGGCAAACCCTTCCAGGGCTGTCAAGAAACCCCAGGGTTTCCTGGAACCCTGGTTGAGAAAGCCTACTCTCTAGTCTGGAGAACCACAGGTTGGCCACCCCTGGCCTAAAGCATCCTTGATAAGTATCTATCCAGCTGCTGCTTGAAGACTGCCAGCAAGGGGGAGCTCACTGCTTCCTTAGGCAGCCCATTCCACTGCTGTACTGTAGCCAAATCATAAATCTCTAGGAAGAGTTGCAGTTAGAAAACCATGTAAATAAGTTTGACTTGGTATGTTCTGCTAAGGCAGAGATCTCAAACTTATTTGTTGCAATTGACATAAAAGGTGCGTTGCCGGGACCAGGTGAGGTGTGCCATAAAATGTAATGCCAGGTATGGGAGATAGGAATCTCATAAAGGACACAGGTAAACCCAATTCTTGAAAAATGGTTTGCACTGATTAATTTTTTTGCTGAAGCAGTTTAAAAAAAAATCATTACAGGCAACTTAAACAAAAAATGAAAGGGTGTTTTTTTTTAACTAGAGGGGGGACACCAAAAATTGGTCATGCAAACCATAACAAGGAGGAAGTATAGATTCAAATGAGTAGCCGTGCTGGTTTGAAGTAGCACAATAAAATCAGAGTCCAGTAGCCCCTTTAAGACCAACAAAGATTTATTCAGGGCGTGAACGTTTGAATGTAACAGGATTAACTTTTGCTTATATATTCCTACTGTTATGATGGTCAGTTCATAGTCTGCCGAAGGGTGCTTGCACTCGAAAGCTCACGCCTTGAATAAATCTTTGTTGGTCTTAAAGGTGCTCCTGGACTCTGATTTTAAGGAGCAAGTAAGTGAGCCACGATCAAGAAAAGCCCAAACAGTGGCTAGCAGGGAATAGAATACTGACCATATTAAATGCTAAATAAAATAGGTTAGTCAAAAGAAAAGAAAAACACAGCAGAAGTTAGCCAGTGAACTCGTCTGCAAAGACATATGTCATGTTATGCCAGGCCTTTTCAACCTTTTGACTGGGGAAAAGCCCCTGAAATAAATGCAATCTGACCTATGCGGGATACAGCAGGCCTGGGGCATCTTGTGATTTTGGCGTGATGCCTCTGTTGATACCGCCCAAGCCTGCAGTTGACTTTTTAACCATCAAATCAGACTGTCTGCTCCTATTTAGCTTCCAGTCCACAAGGACCCCAAGATCTCATTCACACACACTGCTGCCCAGCGGTGCATCTCCCATCCAGTACGTACGCTTCTCATTTTTGCCATGCAGGGGTCGAACTCTGAGCTTTTCCTTATGGCATTGCATCTTGTTCTCATTCGCCCACCTTTCCAACACGTTCAAATTTCGTTGAACTCTATATCTTCTGGGCTGTTCAATTCTCCTCCCAATTCAGTGTCATGGGCACATTTAATGAGGAGTCCCTCCACCCCCTCATCCAGAACGACCATAGAAATGTTGAAAAGTACCAGACCCAGGACCGAGTCCTGTGACACCCCACTACTCACCTCCTTCCAATGCAACGAAACACCACTGACAACTACTTTTTGGGTGCAAAGGTCTAACCACTTCCCTATCCATCTACCTCTCTGAAAATCCAGATTGCAGTTCTTCGGTTTACCCATAAGGACATCATGGGGAACCTTGTCAAAAGCCTTACTGAAATCCAGGTAAGCAACATTAACTGAGTTTCCCTGGTCTAAAGGTAAAGGTAAAGGTATCCCCTGTGCAAGCCCCGTGTCATGTCTGACCCTTGGGGTGACGCCCTCTAGCGTTTTCATGGCAGACTCAATACAGGGTGGTTTGCCAGTGCCTTCCCCAGTCATTACCGTTTACCCCCCAGCAAGCTGGGTCCTCATTTGACCGACCTCGGAAGGATGGAAGGCTGAGTCAACCTTGAGCCGGCTGCTGGGATTGAACTCCCAGCCTCATGGGCAGAGCTTCAGACTGCATGTCTGCTGCCTTGCCACTCTGTGCCACATGAGGCTCTTATTCCCGGGTCTAGTGAGCCCTAAAAACTTCATAGTTCCATTTTTGTCCTAACTACCAGTTGAGATCCTCTTCTTAAACCAAGCTTTCTTCCTGCAGAGGTGAGACAGGTGGGCCTTTAGAGGCAGTCAGCACCTTGCCCTTGGAATGCCCTTCTGAGGGACCAGGCCAAAACCTTTTGTTCTGAGACATTTAAGTAAGAGGCTCCTATCGTTTTAAACCCATTTGATGCTCTGCTCCTAGCCTGAGGAGTGTTTTACCAATATCATTTCAGACCGCTCCCTATTTGATTCTCTTATACCTTGGCTGGCTTTTTATTAGCATTTTTATTGACTTGGCATGTTTCATTTGTATGTTTTTATGGGTAGGCCTTGTTTTATTGCAGTCCCAGCTTTGTTTTATTGTGTGTTGCATTGAGCAGGTTTGGAGAATGAGCATATTTATCGTTTCTGAAATAAATAAACCCCGGATAATTTAAGAGTTTCCGTGCAAAGCCCAGCTTGTGGACCTCTGGTAAGAAGAGAATTTCTGGACATAGTCCGAGTTTTGGTTATGCTTATACTTATTTGGAGAAAACAGCCATTTCACAGTACATGTCACGTTTGGCCATCTCTTGAAGACAATCTAAAATCCCTTCCTGTATGAACAATACGCTGTACCTTTTCAGTCTAATAATAAAAGGGTGTCCATCTGCCTGTCCCATGTTGGCAGAGGAAGAGTAAAACACCAGGATGCTTAAAAGAATGAAACAGTTGGATTTAGAAGAGAAACAAACTTTTTATAAATCTCCGTTAGAGGGCATAAATTGACCCTAGCAGGGATTTCAGTGGTCCAATACCATAAAGTCCACCCTCGGCTGTGGGGAGAGGAAAGGGAAGGAGAATGTAAGCCACTTTGAGACTCCTTCAGGTAGAGAAACGTGGCATCTAAGTACCAACTTTTCTTCTTTTTCAGTAATCTCAGGGCTTTCTCAGCCTCACCTCCCTCATAGGGTGTCTGTTGTGGGGAGAGGAAGGGAAGACGAATGTAAGCCGCTTTGAGACTCCTTCGGTTAGAGAAAAGCAGCACAGAAGAACCAACTTCTTCTTCTAAAGCAGCCATTTGCTCCTGGGGAACTGATAAATGGTAATAGCGACATATCTCCAGGTGGCACCTGGAGGTTGTACAAGAAGACAGGGGAAACTACTTCTTGATAAGAATTAATGCAATATAGAGAAAGTTTATCCAGGGCTTTAAAAGAACAAACATAACATTATAATTCTACAAAAGTGTTGTGTAACTAAGAATGTCACTGGAAATCCAAACAAAGAATTGGTTCCCAGGAGGGCCTTATATAAATCAAATAGATAAATAAAGTCTGATAACGTTCATATCCTAATAGTAACCATCATGGTTTTATGACCAGCATCTCATGAAACATGCAAAAGACTGCCAAGCAAGTCACAGGGTGACCTTGGGCCAGTTATCCTCTCGGCCCAGCCCTCTTCACAGTGATAAAATAGAGGCGAGGAGGAAAATGGAGACTGTTTTCGGTCCCCATTGGGGAGAAGCGGTGGGTATAAATCAAGCTAATGATAAATCCGTCTGCTATTTGGAACGGAAGGGAGGGCTTGTCTGTGTGTGGCACGTGTAATCTCCTCAGAAAATATGTGAGTACAGCAAGTTCCTGGGCAGATGAGGGCATGGAGCAGAAAGGAACAGAAAAATCAGAGACTGTTTATACCAAAACCAGGACCTACAACATCATTATGAGACAGAGCCAGTTTGGTGTAGTGGTTAGGAGTGCGGACTTGTAATCTGGCATGCCAGGTTCGATTCTGCGCTCCCCCACATGCAACCAGCTGGGTGACCTTGGGCTCGCCACGGCACTGATAAAACTGTTCTGACCGGGCAGTGATATCAGTGCTCTCTCAGCCTCACCCACCCCACAGGGTGTCTGTTGTGGGGAGAGGAATGGGAAGGCGACTGTAAGCCGCTTTGAGCCTCCTTCGGGTAGGGAAAAGCGGCATATAAGAACCAACTCTTCTTCTTCATATAAGAACCAACAAAGAACTGGGCAGAAACTAGCCATCAGCGTATAGAACCTCCTCTGGGAGAGACGATATCTAAAGATTAAAAGACCTGCCGTGATCAGAGGGGTGAAGGAAGAGCCGATGGCAAAGATGGAGCACGGAGGGCTCTGAATCGTAACTGTATGAAAAAATGTTACACAGGCATGCCCACTGAAGCCGAGGCGTCCAAGTTCCGGAAACCAGCAAGGTAATTGAGCGTGTTCCAAGAGGAAATCAGCTGTCCGTAGGTGTTAGAATAGAAAATTCTTCAGCCTGAGGTCATCTCATTGTTCCCTCATGAAAACAAAGAGCAAAGGAAGGCTATAATTATAGAAGGTCTTTGGCCACAGCATCCGGCCAATTCTCTAAGGGCGAACCTGGAGGCAGTGTGTTGGAACAGGATGGGAATTCCAGGGGGAATTAATTGGAGGCACTGCTCCTCTCATCTGTTCTGGTCTGAGATTAGTTGCCATCCTCCTTTCTCATTCCTTCACCCAACGGCTCCTTATCAGATGACGGCCCCTCTTAATAATAGATTTAGATCCAGGAGGGACTCTCAACGCTCCTTAAATATAGTAGCTTACCAGTTTGGTTGGAGTACTAAGGATCCTGAGGCCAAAGAACCATTCCCCCAGGTATATTTCAGGTTTGCCTTGGTGCAAAATCTTTGATAATTGGCCTTCCTCAATGCCAAAATCTGGCCATCGTATCTAGGGACTGAGAGATCTCTGTTGTTTTTTCTGGGAGATTGGCGGATTCCTCGGATGTGTTGATGTTGGCAGGGAATGTTGGCACAATCACTTCTCGGTACCCACAGAGGCATTTCATGGAAGTGCACAGCCAGCTAGGAGAGGTTTTGCAATCTGGCCTCTCTGTGCCTTCAGAGAAGTTCACAAAATGGAGCCTCCTCCTATGAGAGTAGTTTTCGAAGAAACTAAGATCCCATTCCCAGCATCGCCAGCCTCCAGGTGGGGCCTGGGGAACTCTTGCTGTTAACATTGATTTCCAGATAGCCGAGATCCTCTCCCTTAAGAAAATGGCTGGTTTGATCTCTATGATCTCGTACCTTACCAAAGTTCTCCCCTCCCCAGGGTCCATCTTCAAAAAATCCAATCCGGAAGTGGTGATCCTCAACAGAAGCTATTTATTTGGGGTGTGTGACTGTCTCACGCAGTTTGAGTTGCCAGCCTCCAGGTGGTTGTGCAAAAGAAGAAAACACAACACAACTAGGTAAGAGTTAATACAAAACGGGGAAAGGTAATTCAATGCTTTTAAAACACAAACGCAACATTGTAATACTCCGAAAGTCTGTAACTGTAGGAATGCTACTGGAAAGTCCAAATCCAACAGGGAACTGGTAAAGCCAGGTTGTACCTACCTCACAGTCCTTTAGATGTTTTAGGAGTTGTTACTCTTGGCGTTTGTGCAGTAAAGTTTTTGTTGGCATCTGTCACAAGCAAAATGCAGGCTTTACTGGTTCCTCTTTTGGATTGTGAATTTCCAGTGGCATTCCTACAGTTACACACTTCTGGAGTATTAAAACGTGTTTGGGCTTTTAAAGCATTGGGTAAATTTTTCCCAGATTGTATAAACTCTTACTTAGTTGTAAAACCTGGCGGGTTTTCTTCTTTTGGACGACTGCAATATACTGTGTATCCAATTTTGTATTTGTGGCTCTTAAACTCCAGGTGATGGTTGCAAATCCTAGGAAGTTGGACTGTCTGGAATTATGCCCCAAACGCCACCCTCCTCTGGCTCTACCCCCCAAATCTCCAAATCTCCATTCTGGAGCTAGCAACCCTAGATGCAGTAGTGAACTGCATGCAGATTTCATAGAAGGTGGTGGATTAAGTTCTTGGCATCTGAAGGCAACATGAAGAGTTGCAAACATTGAGGGGGTGGCAGGTGACAGTGGATGAGCGAGAGGGATGTGAGTGTCCTGCATAGTGCAGGGGGTTGGACTAGATGACCCAGGAGGTCCCTACCAACTCTATGATTCTTTGATTCTATGATTGACCCATGAGGTCCCTTCCAACTCTATGATTCTATGATTCTCCTGCAGTTAGATCAGTTCCCTTGGAGGACACAGAAGCTTCAGAGGGTGCACTCTCTGGATTCGCATCCCTGCTGAGTTTCTTCCCAACCCCAACTGCCCTCTCAGGCACGGCCCCCTTAACCTCCAGGTATTGCACAAGTCAGAGCTGGCAACCGTACCTCTGCCTGAAAGCCCCTGCTGACCAGAGGATGCAATACTAACCGAGAGAGACCAGTGCTCACTCTATCGTAGCTTCAGAAATTCCTACTTGCCTGGGCTGATTGCTGCAGGTGGTTTCCGTAAACGAACCTTGCACATCACACAGGGCGGTAACTTCAGCGCCCCCCTCCTTTGCTTTCCCCAAGAGGAAATGTGGCCAAAGTGCATTTTATCAGCAAGCCTCTTTTTGGCACGCAGACTCCGGGCCAAGGACCCCAGCAGCTACCAGGAAAGCTCAGTAACCATGACAAAAGCCAGGCCCTACAGCCCTTCCCCCACACTGCCCCACTTCTATTTATATGTTTTAAACCGAGCAAGCAAAAGGCACTGTGCCAGAGAATCAGCCGCTCTGCAGTTTAAAGGAGACTGCAGTCTTCCTTCTTGATCCTGAAGTACATGGCACGATACGTGGCTGGCTATCGGTAGAAAAGGTTTGGTCCCTCCAGCACTTCCGCTCCCCGCTGGGGATATGGCCCCATCATTGAGTCTCCCATTGTAAAAAGATGAGAGGTTTAATTGAATGGTTTTCAAGCTGTGCTCCAGAGCAGGGGTAGTCAACCTGTGGTCCTCTAGATGTCCATGGACTACAATTCCCAGGCTCATGGTAATTGTAGTCTATGGACATCTGGAGGACCACAAGTTGAGTACCCCAGCTCCAGAGAACCCTGCGGTTCCTTGGAAGTATATCAAGAGCAAATCACTAATCTTCTTTAGGTATTATTCGAAACATCTTTATTACATTTCCTCTCCCTTCAGTTGTAGGTTGGTAGGGATAAAATGGAAACAGAGCTGATCGATAAAAATGAATGCTAAGATGGTTTTCAAAGCGTACGCAAGAAATCTAGCAACACGCCCACATCATGTGAAAATAACGGTCCCTAATGGCAGACGACGTTGAGATAGGCACGGCCTATATCGATGATCTTCTGGTGAAGGATGCAGCCAAAGGAGCCTGTTGGGTGTATTCTAGGTCAGGATTCGAGACCCTGGGATCTGTGGAGCAAGGGACCACGTGACACCAGAGCCCCATGATGGGGAGAAGAGTTATAATGCCAACTCTCCTTTCTTGGCTACATTCCTTGTACAAGCCATGAGAGTTTGGGCAGCTTATAATGAGGAAGGAAGGAAGGAAGGAAGGAAGGAAGGAAGGAAGGAAGGAAGGAAGGAAGGAAGGACGGACGGACGGACGGACGGACGGACGGACGAACAGACTTGTAGGTGGAGCCTGGGAGGCTAGGAAGGGAGGGACTTTAGGGGGTTATAATTACACCCCCGGCCCAAATCAGCCATTTTCCCCAAGGAAATTGATCTCTGTGTCCTGAAGAGCGGCTGTAATTCCAGGAGGTTAGCAATCTCTGTGTTCATGGCCACGAATGTTGAACACGCTAGCAATCCACCCTACGGTGTACCCAAAGCATGGGGATGTGATCACAGAGGTCTGCTTATTCCCTCTTGCTGTATCTTTGCCACGGCTGAAGAGGAACTGAGGATTTGATGACTTTACTCCCCCCCCCCTCCCATCTCATGCCCTAATCTTTTAGGCCCTGAAATTGCCTGGCAGGGGCTTGGGGTGAGGCGTGAGGCGTACCTTGCACTGGCATCTGGTCAGACGAAAGCAAAAGATGCATAGCTCTTGAGAGTGGCACATTACGGCTTTGTTAAGCAGCATGTAAGGAGTGGGGGAGGAAAATAAAAAAAATTTAAGAACCATAATGGAAGAAAGTATTAAAGTGAACTTGGACCAGGGAGAGTTTTGGCGACAACTTTCTGGGTTAACTGCGACTCCAGTGGTGGGATAACCAGATGTTGGCAGCTGGGACGGCGAGTGTCAAGAGAGCACATCTGGTTAGTTTGACGTTCCTTGCAAAGGACAGATGCTGAGAACTGGGGGCATTTAAAGCTTCATATAATTTTGTAAGAGCAAACATGCTTTCTCCCCAATATGAGTGTGTGTGTTCTCCCTCTCCCTTCCCGCTGAACTCCGTTGCAGCTGCAAGGTCGGGATGTCACGCCGGGAAGCGCACGCTCCCACGCCCGCCGTGGTCTGTATCGAATTATCGATCTCTGCGAACGGAAAAGAGCTCTGTGGCGCTCCTGCTTTGAGGATGAGCAATGCTGGCAAGCTGAAACCAAAGCGTCCGCCAGAACTCCGGGCCTCTTGCCAGCTCCTGTGAATGAAACGGAACAGGGTCTCACTCTGCAAAAGCCTACGAGGGGGGCTGCAAGGAGTCTTTTAGGGAAGTCCAGTTGGGCTACGGCAGGCTGATGCACAGAAGAGGGCCCGGGATACTTGGTTCTGCCAGCCCCGAGGAGCAGAATACAGCTGACAGCTCTCGATTATCCTGATAGCTCTTTAAAAGGGTATCCCTTTTCATCTTATATGTTTCGAAATGAGCAAATGTGTGCTGGGAGAAAGGAAAAGCTGAACCAGGAAGTCGGTATCCTCCAAGATACTGAGAAACCTTTTTAGACTGCATTAAGAATAGTTGGAGGAAGAGGAGGAGAAGGAGAAGGAGAAGGAGAAGGAGAAGGAGAAGGAGAAGAAGGAGAAGGAGAAGGAGAAGGAGAAGGAGAAGGAGAAGGAGAAGGAGAAGGAGAAGGAGAAGGAGAAGGAGAAGGAGAGTTCACCATTCATTTCTTCAGATTTATATGGAAATCAGCCTAAGAACCCTTCTTAAGGGGCGGTTGACAAAGGGAGAGGGAGAGGATTAATTCTGTATTAATTTACTACCCAAAGAAGTCACGGCTGAATTTCTGTCTTCAGTTTTTAAATTTAAACTGACTGATGTATTTTGCCTATCTCTGGTTATCTTGCTAACCTGCTTTATGCCAATAAAGGTATTGTGTTTGTGTGTGTGTATTAATTTAATGCCTACCTGTATGTCTGAAATGGAATTAGTAAGACACCTGACCGCTTGCAAACTTAAATGGACTCCGGGGAATGGTGGAGGACAGGAAGGCCTGGAGGATCATTGTCCATGGGGTCGCAATGGGTCGGACACGACTTCGCACCTAACAACAACAACTTTATGCCAATAAAGGTATTCTGATTCTGATTCTAACAACAACAACCTGACCGCTACAGTCACCTTCTGAGAGGGGTGGGTGGTGACGTAGGAGAGGGCTTTCTCAGCTGTGGCCCCAAAACTCTGAAACTCTCTTCCCCCTTCCGTTGCCATCCACTCCCAGGGGCTGAACACTTTTCGTTTCGTTTCAGTTGGTGTTCCCTGAGGGCTTTCCCCTTCCTACCCAATGTTTTGATGTTTCTGTATACATTTTAGCTCTGGTTTTAATTGTTTTGATGCCTCTTTTGTTGGTTTATTGTGATTTTATTTTGTATGTTTTAAGGTTTTAATTGGTTGGGCTGCCTTGTCGACCCTCATGACGGCAGAAAGGTGGGGGGCATAAATGTTGTTACATAAATGAATCGACGAATATTAGGATAGAATAGTTTAGGACTGTGAAACCTAGATGGATGAGGAAGGCTATCGTTACGTCCTCGTATGTGTAAAATGGACGGCCAGTTTCTTCCTCTCATTTTCTCCCTCTTCCGAGACATGTTGACAGAGATCATTTCCCCCCTTTTCTTCCCTACAAGGTTAAAGTCTGAAGCTGCTAGCTGGAAAATGGTTCCTTTCCGTTCCCTCGCCTTCTAATTCACTGCGCTGTTTGTTTCCAGTTTAATCTGTAATTTTTTTCTAAGAAAAATCTCCAAAGCGAAGGTTGACATTCAGCACGTCAAGCCAAAGACGTACATCAAAATGCATCTACGCTACTGACGTCAAACGGGTTTAGCGGCTATTTCACTGCTGCGGGGAACCTTGAGAACTGTAGCGCTGCGAGGCAGGTAAGGTTTCCAACTCCTGACTGGGGGAGGAGCCTGCAAACAGTGGGGTTTAGAGAGGGGATTGATCTCTGCAGGATATGATTCCATAGAACTCACCTTCCAAAGCAGCTATTTTCTCCAGGTGAACAAATCTCCATCGTCAGAAGATCACTTGTAATTCCAGGAGAACTCCAGACCTCACCTGGAGATTGGCAACTCTAGCTCGGTGAAGCTAAGGTTCCTAACAAAATTCCCAGCACTGACAACTGCCAAGGATTAACTGAGGAAATCCACCACATTTAATTAGGATAGAAACTCATTGGTTAATGCTTTAGCTATTGTGTAAGGCAGGGATAGTCAAATTGCGGCCCTCCAGATGTCCATGGACTACAATTCCCATGAGACCCTGCCAGAGGCTCATGGGAATTGTAGTCCATGGACGTCTGGAGGGCCACGGTTTGACTACCCCTGGTGTATGGTGATGTCCGTAATCTTACCAGGTTTCATCTGAGACCGGAGAACCCGTACAGGCTAGGAAGAGATAATGTAGTTTTTAAAAGAGCGTGTCCTTGAGCATGCACAGAATGCAAGATGCCCGGTTAACTACATCCAGTCTCTTCCATTCTGAGATTCAGGGGAAGGATCTTTGGGGGCAGGGCAGAACATGTGACTTGTACGAAATCTCAAATGCAGAACTTTCTCTTAATATTTGCTTGTACTGGCCATGACCCTGCTCTTGTACTAACATCTTCATGAAGGTTTTTCTGGCACAGGGAGATGGAATTGGAAAGGTTTCGCCTGCTTCATTTTTGGCAGTGGGTGTGCATCCATCCACCGGATTGCCAGCCTCCAAATATGGCCCAAAGTCCTCTTGGAATTACAACCGACCTCCAGAGTCCAGTGGCCAGCTGCTCCGGAGGAAATGGCAGCTTTGAAGGATAACTGTAGAGCATCATGTCCCCACTGAGATTTTCCCCCTCCCTAGACTTCATCCTCTGTAAGCACTGCCTCCATATTCCTAAACCCGGAATTGACAACACTAAGTAAACCGGGCTTCCTTAACCAGGGTTTGGTGAAACCAAACATGCTTCCTCACATGGTCCCTTCTAACCCAACCAAAGTACCTCCATCTTTGAAGGTTGAGTTTCAGGTGACTCTGCTCAAACCAACCTGTCACTGCTTCCAAACAACTGGCAAAGTTACCTGGGGGTGAATCCAGATGGCTATCCATCCGGAGGTAGAGCTGGGTGTCGTCTGCACATTGATGATGACCAAACCCCTGGATTAACTGGTCGTGTGATATTTGTTAAACGTTTAATTTAAAATATATATTAAAAATTACTTAACTCCCACCCGTTCAGGAAACCCTTCCAGGGCTGTCAAGAAACCCCAGAGTTTCATGAAACCCTGGTTGAGAAAAACCTGGCATGGAGGCCGAGGCCTTCATGAGAACATTAGATGAGCCATGCTGGACTAGACTAGTGGTCCATCTAATCCAGCATCCTGTCTCACCCAGTGGCCAACCAGCTCCTTGGGAGGGCCGGCAACAGGGCAGAGAGGCTGAAGCCTTCATATGAACATAAGAAAAGCCGTGCTGACAAATAATTTATCCAAGATGGATGGATGGATGGATGGATGGATGGATGGATGGAAGGAAGGAGAGTGAGAGAAAGAGAGAGAGAGAGAGGTAATGTTGAAGTAAGGCAGAGAATATAATTAATGATGGTGGATCACCCATGAACTCATTTGCCACTCCCAATATCAATTCCAGCCTCCAGTTACTACCTGGAGGTTAGCAACTGCATTTCTGCCACTAGTATAAATGAGGCCTACAAAATGACAGCGTCCAAGATATTTCAGGTCAAGGAATCATTTCAAGCCAGGTTAAGTTTGTGCATCTGCTCCAACATATTTTGTTGTTGCTATGGTTGTCGGCTTTTGGCACGTGTTTTAACGGTTGCTTCACTTCCCGCAGGCTTGTTTGCCACGAGCTAGCTAGGTTTGTTAGATTGCAAAATGTAGGGTGTAAAGGGGGGGCGTTGCTTTATGAGATGAGTCTGCAAGGGCTTCCTTCGTCGTTCAGAAACTCTTGCATTTCTGGTGCCTATTAAGGAAAGAGCCCAGGGCTAAGGAAGTGACCCTGGCCTGTTCTACAAAAAAAAAATTGGAATCTCTCTCTCCGCACTGAATCTAAATGGGAGCAAATAAATTTGTTTTGAATGAAGCCAGATGCAAACAAGACCTTTAAAAAAAAGTTAATGGAACATAGAAATGCCATGAAAAATGGGGAAGGGGGAAATTGACACCTAGGCAAGGAAAATCAGGAAGAATTTACTACCCTCTACTAAGGAGGTCAGTCTGGTTCCCAATTTGTCATTCTTATGCAGAATGGCCTAAGTCACCAATTCTTTAAATGGCTAATTTGGATTCTGGCAGGGGCTCATGGGAATTGTAGTTCATGGACATCTGGAGAGACATAGTTTGGCCACCCCTGCCCTAGGGTCTCCTCTGTCATTACAGGTTATCGCTATTATAGATGGATAGCTAAAGGATTTTGGATCCTGCATCTTACATGTCCTGGAACCCATTTCTCACATTCCTGCAGGTTGCTTCATTGATGCCACACAAAAGCATCATCTCTGTATTTTTCCTCTTGGCCTGGGAGCCATGCTACATTGATGCCTATGCTTTTGATCTCAGGGAGAATTTGATTATACCAGATCGAGATGAATGGCTCACCTAGCATGACAATTAATAAACTTCCTGGAGAGGCTGAAAAACAATTTTTTAGCCAGTACTTGACGGACCGCAACCAGGATTCAGTCTCCAGTTTGTTGACCCAATTCAGCAATTATAGGAAGAACTGCCACACTTCTAGGAACTTCTAATAAGGATCTTTAAAAAGCAGAGTCCAGGGTCTCAAGTTCATTATTAAAGGCCTCTATCCAGCCTGGGATGCTATAAAGCATAATGGGAATTAATTTCTAATTATATACTTTTAGGGCAGCCAATGCATTTTTATTACCACTTTGGTAATTATTACCTTTTTGAGAGCCAGAACCTGACCAAGGGCATACAGATAACTTTTATTTTTTTTAAGCAGCTTTCTCTGCATGTTCAAACTCTGCCAACACTTCTTGCCCCCGGGGGGGGGGGGTCTGATTCCCCCTTCCAGACACCTGGCCAGCAGTGAAGAGCAGCCCCAGAAAGTGGGAGACTCCCACGGGGGGAGGGGGGGCGCGTTCTGATATCCCTAGATGATAGCCACTCTGTGACCCCACTTCTGTCTGAATGTTGTTTCCTTTGGTCTCTGCATAGCTGCTGCTTCTTGAGAGCATTTTCTGTCTCACCCTGATCTTTGATGGTGGTAGTGGTGGTGGAAAGTCCTGTCAAGTTGCAGCCAACTTATGGTAACTCCATAAGGTTTCCAAGTCAAGAGAAGGTGTTTGCCACTGCCTGCTTCTGCAGAGCAGCCTTGGTGGTCTCCCAGTCAGATATTTACCAGGGCCAACCCTTGCTTAGCCTTGCGATGGCCTATGGCCTAGAACAATAAAGTTTGACTTGACTACTAGGGCCAACCCTTGCTTAGCTTTTGCAATCTGTCAAGAACAGGCTCGTCTCAGCCATCCAGGTGAGGACATTCCTAACCCTTACCACCTATTTTTTTAATCTCCTGTTTCCTGAGTTCCTCATGACGCTGCTGCACACCAAGCTATCTGTCAATTACAGGTATGCCCACCTGTCAATTACAGGTATGTCACACTTTTGGACCTGAACATCCTCGGAAAGGTAGCATCAGAACATCTGAGGTCTCCTGCTGGCTCAGTGGTCCATCTGGTCCAGCTTTTTCATGCAGTGGCCAATTACTTGTCAATTACTTGTAGTGAACACCACAATTTAACTCCATGTTGAGTGACAAACTCTGTAATTTTGTCTCTCCTTAATCTAGCAAGCAGGGATGGGAATGCTCTCTCCACATGCTGAGGACTAGTTAGGTTTATTATTATTTAACGTTCTAGGTCTGGACCAGGGGACCTGATCTTTGTCCCCCTAGAGATGTGCTATAGCTCCAGGATATCCCCAGGTCCCACCTGGAGGCTGGCGTCCCTTCGAGTCCAGAGATATCACTTGAAATGAAGCCTGAGACTGTGATTTTATGAAACTGAGGCTGATTTAATTCTGTAAAACAGCAAGAAAGCCATTTTTTTTTAATGTGTCCTGCTTGCAAACGGGGTGAGGAGTAGGGAATGGCACAGCTACGTCGTTTGCTTTCCTCAGGACAACTGATATTATTGCCTATTTAAAATTCAAAATCTTCCTTGTCGCATTCTGGCCTAGACAGATTAGGTTGGGAATAACAGAATGCTCTCGGTGTTTTAACTATTCCAGTGGAGGCCGAGGAAACAGTGAGTGTGCATGAATTGGGAACAAGCCAGAAGCTGTTTCCTCAAAGCCCCAGAAAGAAAACAAAATAGGAAAGCTCAGATTGATAGGGATCCTCCTCATGAGCATGCAAAGAGTTTCTGGATAGGACAAGTAGTAAATAAATCAGGAGAGGGAGAAGAAAGTCAGAGCTGGCGTTAGGGGGATTAAACAGGAAAAATAGTTGATTTTGTTCATCTAAAGCAGGGGTAGTCAAACTGCGGCATTCGCTGGCAGAGGCTCCTGGGAATTGTAGTCCATGGACATCTGGAGGGCCGCAGTTTGACTACCCCTGATCTAAAGCAGCAATTTGATGAAGGCATTAAGTGGTTCTGACCACACACCGCCTCCACTAGAGGGGGACATTGAGCGTTGTCCTCTGCTGCCTAGAAAAAATGGAGCCCACCATCTCTCTTTGCTGGCAGCCTTCATTTGGAAGGAAAGGTCTGTTTTCCTCATACCTCACAGTTTTCAAATATTACCCCTCAGCAACCATGGTGGAGCAGGCTATTTTTAAATGGATAGATTACGGTTATTTATATGTTATGGGTTGTTTCTTGCATTGTTTATGCGTTTTATGTAAACCGCCCTGAGCCTCCGGGGAGGGCGGTATATAAATAAAATAAATAAATTAGTTAGTTTAGGGCCAGAGAGAGAGGGAGAGAAATAACCTTTCCAAGTACCTTCCCTTTGCATCAGGCTCTTGATCAGTGATGGAGGAGGAGGAGGAGGAGGAGTTGGAAGGGGAGACCAAGTTCCCAAAACACAGAATTTACTTTTTCCTAGAAAAGCACCCCTCTTGCCAACTTGTGGCATCCAACCACCTTTGCCCTCCCTTTCCTATCTCCACCTCAGCCCCCCCCCCCCACCACTGCCAAGGGCTTGGGTTCGCCTTTGTCCCTCTGTAAAGGGCAGAGCCAAAAATAACAGTTTCAGAAGATTTTGTTCCTAGCACTGAGACAACACGAGACAAAAAATGTTTGCTCTCCGGGCTGTACATTAACCTTCCCACCCAGAGCCTCCTGCCAGGTAGACGGCATAAGCCAGGAGTCAGCACTTCCCGCTCACCCAGGTAGAGTTAAGATTTGCCACTCTGGATCACATCGGGTGTCCAGCCAAATGACCCGGGGAAGTGTCTAACAATCACATTTTTCTCCCGTTCTCCTGCAAAGGAGCTCCTCAAGGCAGTCTACATTACTCTCTGCCACCACCAACCCAGTTTATCCTCGCAGTAGCCCCATGAGGAAGGTTAGGCTGAGGTCACCCAGTCCCAGGTGTGCAGTCCCCCAGTGATCTTCATGGTGGAGCAGAGACTGCAACCCTGGTCTCCTCTCTCTTAGCCTGACCTTCAGACCTCGACTCCACCCTGACACTTACTGCAAGGTGTTTATTTATTTGGCTCATTTATATCTTACTTTTCTCCCCGGTGGGGAACCAAGGTGGCTTATGTAATTCTTTTCTCCTCCATCTTATTCTCACAAGAATCCTGTGTTAGGCTGAGGGTGGGTGACCGGCCTAAGGACATCCAGCGAGCTCCCAGGAAATTCAGCCCTTGTTCTAGGTGGCCAAACCCCTGTTCTAGGTCCTAGTCCGACACTCTAACCACCCTGGCTCTCCACAGACCATAATGGTAGGAGTCACCGTTATTTGAATTCATGCCAGTATGGTTTTAATGCTTTGTTTGCGTGGTTGTTATGCCTTCAGCTTCAACAATAAGTTCAAATTAGTCACCGTTACACTTTTGAAACCTTAGTATGTCTAGGTGGGCTCTGACCTGAATGATTTTGAATCTTAGAGGCTAAGAAAGGTTGCATTTGGATGAGAGTCTTCCAAGGAATACCAGACACGGAGGCAGGCAGTGCAAAACCGCCTTTGGAAATCCATTGCCTTGAAAACAGCAGAGAGACCTTTTTTGAACCATGGAGGAGACCCTGGAATAATTTTTCAGGCTTCAAGCAGCCCCGGAAGTGGTGACAGTCGGCCACACCTCCCTGCCACATCCTCAGAAGTGATATGCCACACACCAGTGACATCACCCCCTGTGTTAATGGGCTGGCAGGCAGGCTCCACCCCTTCACAGGTGCAGAAACCACAAGAGAATTCACACTCAGAAAGGAGGGAGAGAAACCATGAGAGACCTCATGCTCAGGAAGCAGGGAGGGGGAGCAATGGAAGCTGCTGGCCCCCCAGCTTGTGGCCAAGTCCATGAAGGCTGTGAGTGTCCTGCATAGTGCAGGGGGTTGGACTAGATGACCCATGAGGTCCCTTCCATGATTCTATGATTCTAAGGCAGAAGGGAAAAGGCTGGAGAATCCCCTCTTGACTTCCCATGGACCCCTGACTGGGAATCCTTGATCTAGAGGGTTGCCACAGGTCAGCTGTGACTTGATGGAGTGGGGAGGGGGAGGGATCTATAGCTAGAGTGAAAAAGAAGACAAAAATGTTGCACATGCTACCTTATCTTTGTAGGTGCAGACTTCTGCACAACGACTATAATGTATGTAGAAATGCAGCTCACTATAGGCTATTGTGCCCTGCTCAGTTGTCACACAACTCTTTACAAAAAATCTTCTTTAACTAGATTTTGAAAAGGAAAAAAAACCCGACTCCAGCTAATTCCACTGGACAGAAGCAGAACCTGTCTATGTTAGAGGACGGGCCTTAAAGAAGAGTCTGACCTCAAAAGAAAGGCTTTATCTTTATCTCTTTATCTGCCTGTGCTGATGAAGTTAATGCTCTGGTTGCAATAACTAGTAACCACTGGGACAGCCAGGCGATCCCCAGGTATTTATTTAACAGGTAGAAATCCCAAAAATTACAGAGTTCTGTTGCAAGGATTTCTGCCTGAGACCAGCAACTTTTCTCATGATAAGCAATCATCCAGCCAAGGCTTCCTGGAGATTTCCCAGAACCAAAGCCATGCTTATAGGGGGCTGATAGACAGAAATGCCCAGGATTTGCTGGTACATCACAGATCTACCTCTGGCATGATCTTTCATACTGCTTCTCATTCACTCAATGCAATGTTTCCCCCCACCCCAGTCAAGTCGGCCCATTTCTGCACGCACAGCTCTCTTTGGATGATCACTGAATTAGTACTGGTGGGCCTTTCATTCGAATTCTGTGCTTTCTCTCTGCACCTTTTTTAAAAATTCGATTTTCTCTTTGGTGTCACTGAGTAAGTGTGCTGTATATCACTGAGAAGAAACGGATAGTCTCACAGCACTGGAGGTTTGGGAAGTGGGAGTGGTTGGTCGTTCCTTAGTGGTCAGTTTTGTGTTGGACATGTTTTTGGAAACGGTAGGAAGAGATACTTCAAGCTGCATTTACTGTCCAGTATCCATCTTAGCAGAAGGGTCTCTTTCCTGCTTCGTTGTTTACATTTCCTATCTTGTCATTTTATTTATTTCTTTATTTTTTATTTCTTTATCTTTCTTTCTTTCTTTCTATTTATTTATTGCATTTGTATACCGCCCTCCCAAGACTCAACGTTTTTAAAAGAAATGGAATCCATTTAGCAATGCATTACTGCCTCACAAGGCTCCAATTCCTGGGTTTTTTTTTTAAAGCACCAGGAAAAGCTTTATATATCTTTGTTTCTTTTCAACGTTTTTAAATGAGATCTCTTTCCTTTTAAATTTGAACACGCCAATTGACTCACCCTTTGGCCTCGAGTGCTACAAGCTTTTTATTTCTTGTATTCTTGTATTTTGGTCGATGACCGTATCGATAAATTGATATCGATACTGAAACATTCCATAACGCCAGATCAGCTCTGCCAGTCGGGGTCAGAGGCCGCCTGACCGTAAACGCAATGTCACCGATCTCAGTAACCAGGGTTGGGAAAGCTGTTTGTACCCACTGATTGAGGAAACCCCGGTTCCAGATTCGCTCTCAAAAAGGATGTTCTTCGGATGCCCCAGCTGTTTCCTGGAGGTCTGACCTCCCTCATTTCCACGGGCGGCAGGAAAGGGGGCTTCCTGTTGCAACTTCCAAGGTTACATCCTTTAGGATGTCGAGCAAAACAGAGATGGAAACAGATTCCAGCGGGTCGCTGTGTTGGTCTGAAGCAGCAGGGCACATTTTGAGTCCAGTCAGGCACCTTGAAGACCAAGAGAGCTTTATTCAAGGAATGGGCTTTTGTGTGCATGCACAGTTCTTCAGATGCAAGCGCCTTTAAGACCAACTAAGTTTT
Organism: Paroedura picta; assembly: GCF_049243985.1. Taxonomy (NCBI): domain Eukaryota; kingdom Metazoa; phylum Chordata; class Lepidosauria; order Squamata; family Gekkonidae; genus Paroedura; species Paroedura picta. Next base: position 26,609,274 of record NC_135384.1, read on the forward strand.
ATGTCATTGTATCTGAAGAAGCACGCATGCACACGAAAGCTCATACCTTGAGTAGAACTTGGATGGCCTTAAAGATGCTGCTGGACTCAAAATTTGTTGAGATGGACACTGAATTTCTGACCACCAGTGGGAGGTGATTAATTTTTAAAAGCATGCTGACGTTCAAGGTCTTAGGCCCAATTTACCAGAGCCAAGATAAAAAAAAAATCAATGTGATACTGCTGGAGGACAAAGGTAGGCTAGGGTGTAAAAATCAGAATTCTGTGCCCCATTTGCATGCATCCTGCATAATGTATAAATCATGGGGCAGGCTTATTAACTGAGATGAAGACTTAGTCCTGAATACCAGATATCCTAATGAACTCTGTCTCGCTTTTAAGATTTCACCACTCTGTTTGCATCCATGAGGACTAGAAACTTGCATTCAAAAAGATGAGGGTTTTAAGTCAGCCGGATCCTTACCTCCCTTTGTATACCTTTTTTTGTTCCTTAAACCACACAGTGAAACATTGAAAAGACTTGATTGCACTTTTCCAGTTCTGAGATTAAGTCCCATTCTGAATCATCCTTTTCTCAGGGAGGGACAAATGCTGAATGCAGAACAAAACTTACTTGTTAAAGAGAGTTCTTAAGCCGTATTGGGAAATCTAGTCCTGTAAGAAGCAGTGTCCAGAAACTGTTTAATAACGCGTGGTGTCTCTCTTTTTGCACGCAAGGGTCGCCAAATCCTGAGCAAAATAATCCCTACTTTGTTTTGCCACATACCCAATTGACAGTTCATCTGGACACCAGAATCGTATCACTTTACTCTGTAATTAATTAAATAGTTTGTTGATGAGCTACATTTGACTCTGTGGCTAATCCTCAGGCCACAAAACAAACTGTTTCACTTTACATTCCTGGGCTGGGGAGTTTCTGCTTTCCTCTGGTCTCCCACATAAAGGGGGGGAAATGCCCTCCCTGCAAGTAGAAATTTAAGATACCAAGAAAGATTTGAAGCAAGTTGGCTCCCTGCTGGGCTGCTTTTCTACTTGCAGTGAGTTGGGGTCATTTGGGTTTTTTTGTTTGTTTGCATTCTTCTACATGTTTCAACCAGTGTTTAGTTCTTCCATGTTTAAGAGGCTTTGAATTATCCTGGACAGTACGAGGGATCCAAAGTAACACAGCCTCCAAGGCAGATTACTACCAAGAGAAAACTCTTGCTGGAATGCTCGGTTGGGATATTATTAGCTTGGCAGCAGCCCAATAACCCTCTTCCCTGCTGGCTCAAAGTCATCCAGGCATTCGTTTTATATTTTTAACTTCCTTACATGTTGCATTTCCTAGGTCTTTCTTCACGTATGTATTGTTGGGTTTCTGGAAGAGAGCCACACAAGTCTGACCTAATCAGAGGAACTAGGAAGTGGGCAGCAAATCAAACAAAGGGCAAACAAACAGGGCAAGGTCTTCCCCCTTGGTGCCACCGAGCCCCAGGGCTAGAGGTTGATGGCCTTCAGAGACTCGTTTGGATTGGGGCCATTCCCCAAATCGAATGCCTGTTCCAAGCCACCTCTGGTCAAAAACCCTCAAACCCCCTTTTCATCTTATATATTTCTGATATTAACAGCTCACGGGGGTGAACAAGCGCATAGGCATTTGTAATGTTATAGAGCAGGGGTAGTCAAACTGCGGCCCTCCAGATGTCCATGGACTACAATTCCCAGGAGCCCCTGCCAGCGTTCACTGGCAGGGGCTCCTGGGAATTGTAGTCCATGGACATCTGGAGGGCCGCAGTTTGACTACCCCTGTTATAGAGCCAGGGCGGTCAAACTGTAGCTCTCCAGATGTCTATGGACTACAATTCCCATGAGCCCCTAGTGGGAATTATAGTCCATGGACATCTAGAGAGCCACAATTTGACCTATATAGACCTTTTAGTCAAAGTCTACTGTGTGTACAGATTACAGTGTTGGGCTAAAATATTAACAACCAGTCCCTGCAGACAGCCTATTTTATCTCACAGATAGGATTAGCGAGGGGACAACCACTATTTTTTGAGGGAGGAATGTTATTAAAGAGCCAGCGTGGTCAATGATGGGCCTGGAGGGGGTGGGTCCCCAGTTGGGCGTGTCTCCACTTACGTTTCCCAACCATATTCTGCACAATCACGTCACTGCTGGGGTTTCTCGGAGCCTGAAGAAGGTTTCAGGGGGTTCTCCATGGTAAGAAAGCTGAGAAAGGCTGCCTTAAGCCACTCGTTCTCAGCCCTAGCCTACCCCGCAGGGTTGTTATGAAGGTGAATGGGAACCACGTTGTAAGCTGTTTGGATTCCCAATGGAGAGGAAAGCTGGGTTTAAATACCCAAAGAAATAATCAGATAAAATCTGCTTCTCCTGCTGTTTTGCACACTAACCCCTGGCAAGTCAGCAGCCACACCTCGTGAAAGCCTCCACCATTCTGGGGTTGGGTGGGGGAACAGAGGTTACCCCTCGACACCACAAATCCGGCCTCGAGCCACTTACAGGCTTTTATCCTTTGGTAACCTTAGCCGGAAATTACAGATCTCTACGTTGTTCCCATTGACTATGCCTAGCTGTCTAGCCTAGCATATTAGGCACGGACACCCAGAAAGCAGAAAGGAGGCCTTCCTCCTGAGTTTTATCACCTCTCTTTTCTCCACCCACTACCAAGTCAGGCGGGTCAGAGAAGCATTTCCTGAAGTCTGTCTCCTATTTAATTCCTCCAAATCTCTGTTTCTGTCTTGGGAGGGGGCGGGAGTTGACCATCCCTTTGTCTAGACCTATTAGCATCTGTATGAAGGTGGGCTGAGGTAATTCTGAAAATACCAAATTATCTTCTCCCCTTCCTGCCTCTTCTCTGCTCGGAGAAATGGGTGGGGCTTTTAAAACTCAGATTGAAAGTCTTGCCCCTTTCCTGCCTCCTGCACTTCTAAAAACACTTTGCATTCGCACCCGGCACCACAGCGAAGAGTCATCGAATGATTCAAATGGGTCACCGGGTTGGTCTGAAGTAGCACAATAGAAGCAGAGTCCAGTAGCACCTTTAAGACCCACAAAGATTGATTCAGGGCGTGAGCTTTCGAGTGCTTGCACTCAAAAGCTCACGCCCTGGATAAATCTTTGTGGGTCTTAAAGGTGCAACTGGACTCTGCTTCTATTGTGTCATCGAATGTTTCGTCTCGGTTGCATCTGGCGAGAGCTGCAACATAAAACCCAACAGTGTTTGCCGTCTCTGGAAGAACAGTTCCGAGAAAGCTCTGTTAGGGAAACCGGAGAACATGAGCGTTAGTTTCAAAGGCTTCCCCACCCTCCAAAAAAAGAAAAAAAATAGACTGTATTTCATCAGGGACGGACAAGTTCCAGGAAACGGGCACTGTCCCTGGAAAACCAAGATGAATTTGGCATGCGGGACACGCTGTCACTAATCCCCCCCCCCTCCGGCATCCTAACCGCTAATAGATGACCCTGGCTTCAGCAAGTCATCTATGCAACAGGGATGGAGCCAAACAGCCCACCAAGACGACCCACCATTCTGGACACTGGCGTTCCCTCTCCCAGCTCTTATGATTTCTTCTTTCAAGCCGTGCGGAGGGCCATATTGCTGGGGAGGAGAAGGTCAACATAAATTCTTCCTCTCCTCCAGGCTGTTATTTGTTGCACTGGGAGGGGGGGGATTAGAGTTCACCCTCCGTTGCAGAATTCCTAGACTGCACACGAGCATAAATTGAATGTCTTACAGTCCTTGCCTCCACTGCGTATCTATCATGCCGGCAGTAAGTCCTGCCAGTAATGTCAAAGATACTTTACTTGGCTGCACCCCCACCCGTTGCTCCTGCTTCCTCCACACTGTACACACACACACACCCTACAAATGCAGCCATATTTTCGCCATCAGATCACAGCTGATTTATGGCAGGGGCTCATGGGAATTGTAGTCCATGGACATTGGGAGAGGCACATTTCGGCCACCCCTGCCATAGAGTTTCAAGGCAAGAGATGCCTCTGCATCCTTGGTGGTCCCCGATCCAAATGCTAGCTAGGGCTGGCCCCGCTTAGCTTCCGAGATCTGATGGCATCAGGCTAGCTTTCCAGTCCGTACACGACGGGGAATGTGCTTTCCATGTGCTTTCGCAGCTCGATTTCCCTGTGCATTGGAAGTGCATAATCCAACATGCGTACAATGGGCCCTACTTGGAAAGTGCATTCAAAGTGCATTCGTCAATCAAGATCGGTAATTTGGGGGTGGGGATTGAGTCCTTCTGCACATAAGGTACATAAAGCAGGGGCTCGTGGGAATTGTAGGCCATGGGCATCTGATGAGTCACAGTTTGGCCACCCTGTGCTACAGCATCCTTCGCACACGCTGCCAGGAGCCCATTCAGGGTGGAGCAGCCCCACACTGCAGGGGAGAATAATGCAGCCTCGCGGGTGGGGCCGATGATCCTATGGACCCTTCCTCTCCCATTAGCAAGGTCCTTCCCAAAAGGGTGCGATGCAAAAGCTGCGAAATGCCCTCCCTGGTATAAGCAGCCTTATGACACCTACTGGAGGCAGCTCAGGGTAGATCTAAACTGTTGCTGCTTCACACACACACACACACACACACACACCCCGCAGCAGCATTCGTTCGCTCTTAAGGTTGCTATGCTTTTGCCGGCACAGCCATGCAGTAATAGAAGAAGAAGAAGAAGAAGAAGAAGAAGAAGAAGAAGAAGAAGAAGAAGAAAAGTTGGTTTTTATATTCTGCTTTTCACTGCCCGAAAGACTCTCAAAGTGGCTCACAATCACCTTCCCTTCCTCTCCCCACAACAGACGCTCTATGAGGTAGGTACGACTGAGAGAGCTCTGATAGAACTGCTCTGTGAAAACAGCTCTAACAGGGCTGTGACTAGCCCAAGGTCACACAGCATGTGGAGGAGGAGCAGGGAATCACACCCAACTCTCCAGATTAGAAGCCTCCGCTCTTAACCAGTACACACGCTGGATCTCTCAAAGAGGAGGCTACCTGGGCGAACTCACCTGTTGGGAAGGATTCCTGCTACCATGAGGCTGTTAGTACTGCAGTAGGCCTGCTACAAAGAGGCAGTAAGATGGACACCTGTCCGCTTTCCATGAACCTTCATGCAGACCGTAAGGGCTACTATATATATGATTAGCCAAGCCCTGGATTTATTAGCCCTGGCACAGAAAAAAAAAACTGCAGAGATGTTTGTGCCCTGGGGAAGCACGTACTCAGCCGCTTCATGCTGCCCCAGGGATGCTTTCGGACCTTCGACCCTCCCTCCTGGTCTTTACAGATCCAGGCTTGGCTGAACCAATGGAATCCTCACCACCACCACCTGCAAGAAGGGGAGGCACGCTTTCCTGCCTGTGTTTGTGACTGCCAGCCCAGAGCCGCCAGAGGGTGGCTGTGATTTCAGGTTCACCCAGCATGCAAGGACATTGGCGTGTGTTGCGCATGCAGAGAAAGAAACCCATTCAGCTGGACCCCAGAGGGAGCAACCACAAAAGGGACCGTGATGATGGCCAAGCCCAGGTGACCCGATGCAGGTGTTTCTTGGGGACACCATTCTATACAGGAGAAACCTTTCCCCCCAATTCCCACATCTGTCCCGGCCTTGGATCCACAAATCCAAAACACAGCCGGGAATATGGAAATTGCTTCCAGAAGGGCGCGATCTCCTGAGCGCTTACAAAGTTTTAAAAACGCAAGATGCACAACAGGTGGAAATAAATCCACATGGCCCTCTGGGAGCCGGGGGGGGAGGGCAGTGCAGGGGAGCAGAATGCATTCCCCACACTCCCCATCTCTGCCCGGATCTGCAAACTGAGAGCCTTCTTCCCCACTACTACAAGAGAAAAACCACAGGAATAAACAGCTTTACAAGCTGATTGGATAGATGTATAGTGGGGTAAGTCTATCAATGGCTACCAGCCGTAGTGACTGAGAGGAATGTCCAAATTCAGAGGCACCAGACCTCCGAATCCCAGAGCGTGCAGGGGACATAAGGAGGTGGCCTCGGCCTCTTTGGCCATCCAGAGATGGGATGCTGGACCTGATCAAACGCTCCTTGTGAGTTCAGCCTGTAAAAAGGTAAAGCCAAAGGAAGTTTCGAACGTCCATCCCATCAGCGGCCGAGCAGGACGTGGGGCACCACCAACCCAGCCTGGAAGGGGACTCACACAAGAGAGGGCAGGGACTGAGACGATGCCAGGGGATGGAGAGGGCAGCACCTGGCAGGTAGTCAGAGCGGGCACTCTGACGTCCATCCAGCCCCAGCCTTGAGCCCTCCATGAAAGGCACCGCAAAGGAAGCTGTCGGTTTTGCATTTAGGGAATGTCCCTTATAAGGCATCCTTGGTGTCCTGGCTGGCACAGGGAGTCTCCGGACGCTGCGCCCACCCGCTTGCCCCCCTCCCCCTTTCCCCCCTTACCTGTCGACTGGAGGCTCTCCTGGATGGCTTCCACCTCGGCCAAATCCATGCACACCCCCTGGCCGTGCATCAGCGTGTGCAAGGGCTTGTCCACGCCCCTGGGCGGGTAGCAGCGCAGGCCGGAGCCGCAGCGCGCCGTGTAGACCCCGCAGGGCATCCCGCGGGCCAGGGCGCAAGTGGCGCAGCAGCCGCAGCCGGGCTCCTGCACCAGCTCCTCGCAGCCCACGGGCGCCCTGCAGCGGGCCAGCTTCTCCTCGGCGCACGGCGGGCACTGGATGGCTTCCGGCCGGGCCAAGCCCACCTGGGCCAGGAGCAGCAGCGTGACGGGCACGGTGCCCGGGGGCATGGCCAGGGTGGGCATCGCGGACGGCCAGGGGACCCGAGCGGCGGCGGCGGCAGCAGCAGCAGAGCTGGCAGAGCGGAGCGAGGCGAGGCGGCACTCCGGCGAGGGGGAAAGTCGCCACTGGAGGCGGGGGGCGCCCGCCTCGGACTTTATACCCCGCGCTAGCCACACCTCCCCGCCGGAGGGAGCGACAGAGGCAGCGGCAGAGGCAGCGACCGCGGCTTGCCCCACGGCCGAGGGAAGACCTTATTTGCCCCGGCGAAGGAAGCCCAAGGGCGGCCGCCGGCAGGGAAGCCCCCCCAGCGCCGGGGGGAGAACAAAGAGCTCGCGTCTCCGGTTACTTGGGGGGCTCCGGAGGGGGCTCGGCCGCCGGGGGGACGCGGGGAGGGAGAGGACGGGCCGGCGCCGGTCCCGGGGGGGCTCTGGACGGAACTTTAGGGGAAGGGGAGCCTCTGCGTGGCAGGAAGGTTCAGGCTCGGCCAGCTCCAGTTAAAAAGCACCAGGCAGGAGGGGATGCTGCCAGCCGGAGCGGGCGATACTGTGATTCATTATAAGGCAGTGCGGGGGGCGGGGGTGCATAATCAGACCGAAAGGGCCACCTCGCTCCGCTCTGTCCCCGGCAGAGAGTGGGGCAGGCGACGAAGAGCACAGGGGAAACGACCGGCCATGGGATGCGAGCGTGGGGTGCGATCTGGTGAGCGGGGTTGGGTTGCCCGCTCCCCCACATGCAGCCAGAAGGGCTAGCTGCAGTCCTCTTAGAGCTGGTCCCACAGAGCAGTTTCTCTCGGAGCTCTCTCAGCCCCACCCCCCACACAAGGGGGAGAGGATTGGAAGCCGCTTGGAGACTACTTCGGAAAGAGCACAGCGGCATATAAGAACCAACTTCTTCCTTGCCCAGTCATCGGAGAGGACAGGTCTCCCAACAGGTTGCTTCAAGCCAGTGATTCCCAGTGACAGATCTCGTTTGAAATCTCCCAAAAAATCTCTCGTTTGAAACGCCCCAAAAATAAGACAGGTCTGGTCACCCTAATCCAAGCTTTCATGAAGTTTCCCTGGAGTTTCTTGAGGGCCTTGGACGCTCATCAACTTCCCCCTTTCTGAAAGCCTGAAGAATGTTTCATGGATTTCTCAACAGTAAAAAATTTAAGACTGCCCTAAATCATCAGAGGTATACTGTCTTTGACTGTGGAAGTTCTATTCTTAAAGACTGTAGCGACTAGTGATTGATTGGTTCATCTTCTGTGGGTTTTTTGTCTAAAATCTTTTTAAAGTCTGTGCTGGCAAGCATCCTGATTTTTTGCAGGCGCAAATTCCGGTTTCTCGGACCTTTTATGGAAAAAGTGGAAATTGGGCACAAGTGTCTTGCCAGTCCCTTCCTTTGCTTTCAGCTAAGGGGCATGCAAATGGGGGATCTTGAGCATCTCTCCCAAAGAACAGGCCTGAGGCGCCCAAAATGCCCAGTGGGGTGTGACTCTCCATCTCACAATAAAATAGACAAATTAACCCCTTGAGGACATCACAGTGGCAAAGAGGAGAGACCATGAGTGAGGCTGCTCTGGACATGCATTCCAGTCTTTGCCAAAGATATATGTTTTTATCCAGATGCCCTCAAAGAGCTCACAGCAGCATGGAAAATCCCAACTCAGTCTGTTTCTCAGGGTTGTCACCCTCCAGGAAGAAAAGGGAGATCTCATCCCTCATCAGCTCCTCTCCAGACAGCAGAGATCAGTTCCCCTGGAGGAAAGGGCTGCTTGGGAGGGGGGACTCAGGGATGCCAGCCTCCAGGTGGAGCCTGGGGATCTCCTGGAATGACAGCTTATCTCCAGATAGGAGAGATCAGTTCCCCTGGAGGAAAGGGCTGCTTCAGAGGGGGGACTCCATTGCATTATACACCCCTAAGGTCCCTTCTCAGCCCCTAATCTCCAGGTATTTCCCAAGTGGGAGTTGGCAGCCAGGTTCCAACCCCTTGTTCATTTTGTTTCTTTAATAACGGAGGGGGGTTGGAGGAAAAACCCCTTCAGTGGTATTTCCCCCCCTCCTCCTTTCCTGGCTTGGGCTAGCTTAGGTGGGCTGCCTGGGTGTGTGTGCGTGTGTGTGTGTGTGTGTGCGTGTTTGTTTGTTTGCAGAGTAATCTCCTTTTCTGGCTTTCCCCTGCTTGCAGGGAGGCAGGTGCTGTCAAACTTTCCAAATCTTCAGGCACACCGCCCTCGTGTGGACAGAAAGGGTGTTTCTCGGGTGCAACAAGTGGAATGACCCCAAATCCCACAAAACTTTTTTTTATTTCATTGCATTCCCCACTCCCGCCCCTTCTCCAAGGGCAGCCTGCAGGGCTCACGCCCATTTGTGCCTTCACCACAGCCCTGTAAGGTAGGTCTGGCTGTGAAACAGTGGCTGGCTCCGAAGTTCTGGGCCCTAAAGCTTCAGCTGTGTAAGGAATATCACTTTTACAAGGGAGCCAAAAGCAGCCGGGTGGGGTGAGTTGCGGGTGGGGAAACAGCATGGTGAGGGAGGGGAGGCGCTAAAGTCCTTTCCTGCTGGGGGCGCAAATCCCTTTCCCAAACCTTGCCTACTCCAGACTTCATAGAGTTGGAAGGGACCTCCGGGGTCATCTAGTCCAACCCCCTGCAGAATGGAGGAAATTCACAGCTACTTGCCCCACAGTGACCCCAATCCCATGTCCAGATCATCCCCCCCAAAAAATAATAAATAACCCCAAATCCCTGGACAGTCTGTCCTGGAGGAAATTTGCCTCCCGACCCCAAATTGGCGATTGGCATTTCCCTGGGCACACAAGAAAGGGCCACAAGAGCCAAGCACCCACACAGTCCCTTCCACCCACCCACTTACAACCTGCCTAAGATCTCCAGGTGTTTCCCAAGCAGGAGCTGGCAACCCTGTTTCCAGCAGATTCGCTTGTCCGACCTATCCTGAACAGGACAATGGAAATCCAGTGATCCTGGGGGCTACCCAATGACCCACTAGTTGCAATCCTAGTGGGAGCTGCTGTTTTGGGTGGTCTCGTTGTAAAGCGTAATCTAGTGTTTAGATTCTGCCTTTCTTTAACAATCTCTACCGCACACCCAATTTTCCAACTTCCCTTCGAAATAAATTCTTAGTTAATCATCTCGGGGTATTCTAAAGCTTGCAGGGGAGGAATAATGCATGGAGATTCCCAAGGTCTTTTGACCAGCCACCAAGTTCTGGCCACCGTATCACCCAAAGGACATTTCTGAGCTGGAGGGGTTGGAGCCCCTTCCCTAGGAGGAAAGGTGGAAGATTCAGGGACTTTTCAGTTTAGAAAAGAGACGGCTAATCGGGGACATGATAGAGATTTATGAAATGATACATGGGGTGGAGAGAGTGGACAAAGGTTTTTTTTTTCCTCCCTCTCCCAAAATACTAGATCTCAGTTGGGCGGTGAGTTCAGGACAGACAAAAGGAAATACCGCTTGACGTAAAGAGTGATTCAAATGTGGATTTCACTGCCAGAAGATGCAGTGATGGCCACAGGAATAAACAGCTTTAAAGGGGGATTAGATATACAGAGGACAAGTCTATCAATGGCTACTAGCCGTGGTGGCTGAGAGGAATTGCCAAATTCAGAGGTACCAAATCTCTGAATCCCAGAGAGAGGAGGTGACAAAGGAGGTGGCCTCGGCCTCTCTGCTCTGCTGGTGGCCCTCCAGAGGAACTGGTTGACCCCTGTGTAAGACAAGATGCTGGACTAGATGGACTGGTCTGATCCAGCAGGGTTCTTCCGGTCTTCTTATGAAGGCCTCGGCCTCTCTGCCCTGTTGTTGGCCCTCCAGAGGAACTGGCTGGCCCCTGTGTGACACAGGATTGTGGACTAGATGGACCCCTGGTCTAATCCAGCAGGATCTTCTTGTGTTCGAGGATGAACCATGCATTTCTCTTTTCTGTTAACTCCAAATGGTGCACTTCCAGAAAATTTCAGAAGAGGCCAGCACCGGAGAAGGGAAAACATGAACAGGGGAATGCATGGGCACAGTCGATAACTGAGGCCAAATTCTACCCATGGCTTGTTTTTTCATGAATACAGTATGCCCCCCATCTTCCCAGTGAGACTCTAGTTCCAGAGGAAGATCAGTATAGCTTAGCAGTTGCCTAAATACCGAAGCACAGGACCAGCTGTACCTAGCCAAAGTCTGCAGTCTTGGCAAGCGAGGGGAAGATTTTCATTTCAGATACACATAAAGTTCTGGCGGCCTCCAATTTTGAAACAGAGTTGCCAACCTCCAGGTGGTGCTCGAGATCCCCTTCCACTGCAGTTGATCTCCAGATGATCCATTTCAATTCTCCTGGAGAAAATGGCTGCTTTGAAGGATGGTCTCCATGGCCTTGCTGAAGTACCTGCCCCCCACAAGCATCACCCCCAAAACCTTGAGGCGTTTTCCAATCCAGATCTGGCAACGCAGTCTTGAAAGGCTACTGGGGAGCTAGGCAGGATGCAGAAGATCACAATCCAGAAGACTGGAGGGCCTTCTACAGAAGACCAGACCAACCAAGGATGCTCAGTGGCTTGGTATGTCTGATGGACGTGCCCCCTGCAGCTCCTCTGAGGACCGTTCATCACTGTGGCGCCTGCCCCACGTTCCAGGAAAGTGGGTGAGGCTATACTGGGTTGGCCTTCTGACTAGCAGGCAGTTTCTACCTTGAAACAGCTGCCACTGATCTGCCACAAATCTCAGAGGTGCCTCGGAAAATCAGGAGACCTTGGCAGCCTCAGGTGGTCCTGGGCGGCATCAGGCACCCCTGCTGTTGATTGGGCGGCCCTGCCTGCCACGAGGCAAGCCAGACGGCCCAGGTGAGCCTGAGAGGCCCCAATAGTGGCCCTTGACTTTTGGACTCAGTGGTGTCCCCCAACAGCTTGACTCCACACTGCCCAGTGCTGCTTGGGGAGCCCTGGCCCAGCTTGCTGCCCAGTGGAATCTACCCGGCCACAAGACTTGTTACTGCAGGCTGGCAAGATGGACCAAATTGAGTGGCTATTGGCAGCACCCAAAGGAACGCCATGCTTGCAATGACAGGGGTGCTTTTGCCATGTCTCTAAGCAGGACTCATGCATTGACCGGTATGGAAAAATTAATCTCCTTTAGCTGTTTCTTGGAGGTTCCCCCCCCCCCTTTTTGGAACACCCCACCCTTGCGAGAGACAGGGAACAGCGTCTCCCCGGCTTCATCTCAAGGCAGCCTTGAGCGGTTTCCGAAACCCAAACAGGTAACCCTCACTGCACAAAGGCCTTATCGCCCACTGACGCCTGGAAACTCTGTTTAGTCTGTAGATGACTTTTCGACAGAGGTCTGGGGCTGTGCAGGGAGGAGGAGAACAACTCATCCCTCCCCTGCCTAGTTCTAGTTTTTTTTTTTTTTACTGTCTGTTAATTCCAACGCCCCTTTCTCTTTTCCCCTTCCCCCAAAGATAGCCAAGCTTTTGCGAAACAGAACTGCTTTTGAGACCTTCCACCTCAGCTGGAAGTAGGAAATCCCTGGAGATGTTAGGGGTGAAACCTGGGGAAGGTGGGGTTGGGGCAACTGAGGGTCCTCAGTGGGGTACAATGCCATAGAGCAGGGATGTCCAAACTGCGGCTCTCCAGATGTCCGTGGACTACAATTCCCATGGGGCTCATGGGAATTGTAGTCCTCGGACATCTGGAGAGCCACAGTTTGGTCACCCCTGCCGTAGAATCTCACTCTCCGCATCAGCTGTTTTCTCCCTGGGAAGTGATCCTTAACATCTGGAGACCAGTTGCAGTTCTGGGCGATCCCCAGCCACTCCCTGGAAGTTGGCAACTGTAGCTGGAAGCCTCTTCTCTCTGGACTACCCACCATGATGGCAGGGGACATAGCAGTGATTCTCAAGACATGACAAATTTGGTCACACCTGGAAGATCTGACAACGAGTGCCTTGTTTCCCAGACTGATGCTAACACATGAAGATGTGTGTGTGTGTGTGTGTGTGTGTGTGTGTGTGTGTGTGTGTGTGTGTGTGTGTCAGTCACATGTTCCCAACCTGGGGGGTTGAGAAAGTGGGTCAGCCTTTGCAGATCAGCTACGGGGGGTGGGGTGGATTACTTTTACACCAACTATTTTGCTTTTACGACCCAGTGAGAAGCTTGCTTGGAAGGACATAATGCGGCAAATGAGTAAGTGCGGGTGCTGAATAATGGTTGTTCTGGGTGTGCGTATAATCCCGCTTGAATTTTCTGAAACTCTGCCATATGGAGACCTTCACTTTTGTTTTCATGTGTTTCTGTGGTCCCTGGGGAAATAAATACATTCTTATAAACGCAGGTAAGGACATTTAAAGCCCTCTGCAGCTTGGAACCAGCACATTCCAAGGCCTGCCAGCTCTGGGTTGAGAAATACCCGTAGTTTTGGGGGTATTTGGGGATCTAATACTCAACGGGATCTAATACTCGTGAGTCCACCTTCCCAGATGGCCATTATCTCCGGAACTCAACTCTGCCGCCTGGAGATTGTAATAACAGGAGATCTCAAGCTGCCACCTGGAGGTTGGGAACCCTAATTTGAGCCTACCCATCCAGCCCAGTCGTCCTCAAAAGCCCTGCTTCAGGTGTCCTTGGCATCTGAGGCTCGATGGGTGGCAACCTGAGAAAGAGCCTTCTATTTGCTGAACAAAATTTGGAACTCCCTGTCTGTCTTCTGCTGGAGGGTGAATACTTTTGTTTGTTGGCATTAAGGACTTGGAATGCTCATTTGCCTGACCTGGGCCCATTATGCACATAGGATAATGCACTTCCAATGCACTTTTGCGGAACAAGATAATCTACTTCTAACGTGCATTGAAAATGCATCAGCCAATGTGTGCATATTGAGCATACGTTGCCAGAATTGCCAGGGCGAGGTTGGGGAGCTTTGGGAGACTTGGGGGTGAAGCCAAGGGGAGGACCGGGACTTCAGTGGGGCACCCTCCGAAGCACCCATTTTCTTCAGGAGAACTCATCTCTGGAGCCTGCAGAGACCCAACTTGGCGTACTGGTTAAGAGAAGTGGCTCCCAATCTGGTGAGCCAGGTTTGATTCCTCACTCTCCTCCACATGCAGCCAGCTGGGTGACTTTGGGCCAGTCACAGTCCTTGTAGAGCTGTTCTCACAGAGCCCCACCTCCCTCACAGGGTATCGGTTGTGCGGAGAGGAAGGGAAGGGGATTGTAAGCCGCTTTGAGACTCCTCCGGGCAGTGTGAAAAGCGGGGCATAAAAACCAACTCCTTTTTCTTTTAGTTCCAGGGTCCCACCTGGGCACTGACCCCCCCAAATTACAGCCTTGGCTCCTGTTCCGGTCATCCAAAGGAGAATCTCGGCCAGGCAAGAGAGACTGGCATCAGGGTGGCTGTCTGAGCAGGGGCTCTCTCTGTGCCGTCCTTTCAGCACCCGGCTCAAAAAGCAGCCAGGGCAGCCCCTGGCGAATCTCCTGACAGGCCGCTGGACTCAAGTCTGAATTCTGAAGGTAGGCGGGAGAGGCCCTCTGATTGGCAGGAAGGGGGCCTGGGGGGCGGGACTCCCTGGCTGAAAAGAGCTTGGCTCTGAGGTGCCAAAGGTTGATAGGGAGAGGACTCCCTGCCCAAGGACTGGAAGGGCTGCGAGGGAGATGGGGGCCCCGAGGGAAGCCCGGCCTCTGGCTTGCTGCTGCCTGCTCTTGCTGCTAGGGGGAATGGCTCCCCCCACCGCCGCTCAGTGGCTAACCGACCTTTTTGGGGAAGACACGGAGGAGGTCTCGCCCAGTGTGACCCCCGCCTCCCTGGAAGGTAAGTGCCAAAGGGAGCAACCGACCTTCTCTCTCTCTTCCTTCCCCCTGCCCCATAGCTGCCCAGATTGTGAGAATCTGCAAGATTCCCCCAAAAAGCCAGCAGTGGTTGCTGCTGAAAATGGCTTGGGTTGAGCTGCAGCTCCTAGGAGGGTTGCCAGCTCCAGACTGAGAAATCCCTGGAGATTTGGGGATGGAGAATGGGGAGGACAAGGCCCTCAGCAAGGTAGAGAGCTATAGGGTTGACCCTCCAAAGCATCCCTTGTCTCTTGGGGAACTGATCTCTGTAGTCTGGAGGTGAGCTGTAAGTCCAAGGAATCCCCAGGTTTCACCTGGAGGTTGGCATCCCCAGCTCCATGTAGCGTGGAGGGTCTGTGAGTGTGTCTCTAAGGGTCTGGATCACAGAGCCAACAGCCCGGAAATGGGGTCAACTACCTTCCCCACCCCGAGTGCACTCCACTATATCATGCAGTGGTCTGACAGGCAGGGATTCAACCGGTGAGGTTTTCCCATGATGTTAGAAAGGTCAGAGGCCAAGTTTTGGGTTGTGTTTGTTTTTTTTTAATTCTGGGAAAGGAGGCAGGGAGTTGGTTGTGGTGGTTGTTGTTGTTAATTAGATTTCTTACCCGCCACTCTCAGAAACGACTCACGGCGGGTAAGAAATCGAATGAAACCCCAGTGCATAAAAACATAAACCCCCATAAGAACTAAACAACACCTTGGTCCGATTACGAGAAAAATAAAACCCCTCCTTAACCTCCCACGTTCCCCCCTCCATCAGCGCCTCAGGGATGCTCCAATTCTCAGGGATGCCGATGGTTGGGGAGGGGCCCCTACGATCTCCCACCCCCTGGCCTCAACCAAAAGAGCAGGTTTTTTTTAACTGCTTGGATGCTCTGCTTTGATTTTATGATAAGTGCATCTGAAATGTTGCTCTAAACCAGGGGTAGTCAAACTGCGGCCCTCCAGATGTCCATGGACTACAATTCCCAGGAGCCCCTGCCAGCGAATGCTGGCAGGGGCTCCTGGGAATTGTAGTCCATGGACATCTGGAGGGCCGCAGTTTTGACTACCCCTGCTCTTAACAACTGTAAAACAGCGATTGATCGATAGCCTGGTCCCACCTCACGTCCCTAGGTATAGAATCTGCAGTGCAGCCAACAAAGAAGATGCTCCTGACCATGCCGCCGCTTGGGAATACCCCGGACCCTCTCACAGAGGAGACGCCCCCCTCTCACACGATCCCAGAGGTAGTAAGTAATTGCTACATGGTAACCGCATGGGGGAGGGGGGGCAGAAGCAATGGGGCCAGATGCATGGGGATGGTTGCGCCTTGGAAAAAGGAAAGACACCCTGGAAGTGGTCCCATGTTTTAAGGCCAGAAGGGCAGCATCAAAAGATAATTGGGGGCTTTTTTCCAGGGCTGATGAGATTTTTATCCCCGCACAAGGTTTTCAGGTCATTTCGTCAAATGTGCAAAATGTTAAAAAGTCTTTTAAGAGGCCGCCTGAATCGGCTGCTCAGCTTATTGCAGCTGCTCAGACCAAGGGAAAGGGGCGATCCGTGGTAGAATAGACGTCTCTTTTGTTGCTTCTCTGTAACAGATTCATATTTTGTATAAAGGTAAAGGTATCCCCTGTGCAAGCACCGAGTCATGCCTGACCCTTGGGGTGACGCCCACCAGCGTTTTCATGGCAGACTCAATACGGGGTGGTTTGCCAGTGCCTTCCCCAGTCATTACCGTTTACCCCCCAACAAAGCAAGCTGGGGACTCATTTTACCGACCTCAGAAGGATGGAAGGCTGAGTCAACCTTGAGCCGGCTGCTGGGATCGAACTCCCAGCCTCATGGGCAGACAGCTTCAAACAGCATTTCTGCTGCCTTACCACCCTGCGCCACAAGAGGCTCTTCATATTTTGTATAGAGCATGTTTTACTTAGAAATTGCATAGATCCTTGGATAAAAAGAGAAAAAAACAGGAAGGTCCATTCCCTTCCCATAGTCCAACTTCCCTGTGCTCCATCCCTAAAATCTCACAAGAATTGTCCAGTTCAGAGCTTGCAACCATATAAATAATTTAGGCAGATGGTGAGTGGGTGGGCAGAAGGGATTGTGTTGATGCTTGGCTCTTGTGGCCCTTTCTAGCATGCCCAGGGAAATGCCAATTGCCACTGTGGGTAGCAGATTTCTTCCAAGCCAGACTGGCCAGGGATTCTGGTTGGGGGGGGAGGGGGTGGCATCATCTGGGCATGGAATTTGGGTCACTGTGGATGGGCAGGTAGTTTTGAATTTCCTGCATTCTGCAGGCAGTTGGACTAGATGACCCCGGAGGCCCCTTCCAACTCTATGATTCTGTGATTCTTAATGCTGGCAATGATACCTAGCACTGTTGAGTGTTCTAAGTGCTTTTCAATCTCTTAATAATTGTAACCAATCGTCCTAGAATAATAGTGCTGGAAGGGACCTCCAGGGTCATCTAGTCCATCCCCCTGAAGAATGCAGGAAACTCACAACTATAGTCCTGCAAGCCAGTGCTGTATATCCATCCCTATATCGCTGCAGGTGGCAAGAAATGGTCTGAGGCAGAGAGGCTGGGGGGAAACAGAACTGAGGTGTACTCATAGCTGAAGGGGCATTGGTTGTATGTCACAGCTCACATGCTTTCCTAGAATTAGTGTGTGGCTAAGCCTTGGAACTTGGGGATGAATATCTTGGAATTGGTGGCCTTCAAACAGCGGCTGGACAGATCCTTATCCTGGATGCTTCAGGCTGATCCTACATTGAGCAGGGGGTGGGACTAGATGGCCTGTAGGGTCCCTTCCCACTCTAGGATTCTATGAATACCAAACTAAATAGTGGGAGAAAGAACAGAACTCTATCAAAAAGGGGTCATGTAAATATACACCTGGAGAGTGTTCCTGTCCTCTTTGCCACAAGTTTATTCATTTAGGAGATTAGTGTGCTGCCTTTCCCGGCTTCGTCCAGCCGCCGACTGACAATTAAAAACAGTAACCATAAAAGCTTTTAATGAACTCATGCATCGTCAGTAGGCCGTTAAAAGCAAACACAAGATGAATGGGCTACGCAGCACAGGGCGGAAAGATGAAAAATGATCAGAGGCAAAAAGTATAGAGCATTGAATGCTCTACTTTACAGAAAAAATGAACAGCCGTCAATCAAAGAGGACGCTCAGAGGTAGAACTATCGCACACTCATTCCTCAATCCAGAATGCAGATTAGAGAATTCAAACATTCATCCTCAAAAGTAAATTTCTGCAATGGAACACCATCCAGCATAAGCTGTTTTCCAGATTATCCTTCATCAGAATCTATTACAATATCAGCGCCCAAGAGCTTATGGAGAAACATCCTTCTTCCAAATTGCTCAAACGTAAAGACAAACACACAAAAGTGTATGGATAAACTTTCTGCCTTTGACGGTGTTTCTAAATGCCTTGGGGCTGTCTCAGCAGGGGAGCTGGCCCCTGTCTATGGAGGAATATGCTGTGCGGGCGTAGGCCAGAGTTTACCAGCCAGGGCTTGTGAATCCCTAGGGTTCCTTGGGAGATCCAGAGGGGCTCCACAGACTTTCCCCTCCTGTCTTCATAGGCTCAGCTACAAGCTAGGGACCTGGATGCTTCCATTGCTCTACTCCCCCCTCCCTAGCATGAGTGAGGTCTCTCATGGTTTCTATGCCCCTGATTATTATTTTTAAGGGTCTGAGTTAAGTGGTTCCTGAAGCACTGGCAGAGTCGCTGAGGATCGGCATTGCTTGCTCCTGAACCCAAAAGCTGTTTCGGGCACGGGCCCACCGGGACACTTCCCTGTAAGTTAAAGGCCTGCCTGCCCTGAAGCCCCCACCACTGCAGTGGCCATGGCTTTACTCAGCCAACTTTCCTGGTGACTCAAAACCATCAGCTTTAGAGGGGTGCACAAGCCAGCAACCCCAGCAGGCCCCATGGTACAGGAAGGAAGGCCTCCAACCTTGTGCGGTTGGCCAAGCAGACCGGCTGTTTCTCTCTCCCTCCCTCCTTGGGTGGGGGGTGCAACCACCCTACCCCCAGTCCCTGCTCAGCCTGTCTCAGGCTTCATACCGACTCTGGAGTCGAGGTAACCCCCCTAGGGCAATTAGCTGCATGGGTGGGAGAGAGGTGGGTCTGTCCTTCTTCAGTGGTTCTGGGGGCCCTCTTTGAGTTCCAGAAACCACTGAGACTGCCCCTGTTCACACTCATGTTTTGCATTTCGGAGTTCTGATGGGCAGTGCAAACAACAACAGCTGTTGGGCCCTCCAGAACCCCCTCCTGATCTGACCAATCTGCAGGGTTATGGTCGAAATTTTAATAGTTATACAGTGAAAAATTAAATATTCAGTGTTCAGCTGTTGATTGATACAGTGACTGAATTCGTATTAAAATCAGAGTCCAGTAGCACCTTTAAGACAAACAAAGATTTATTCAGGGCGTGAGCTTTCAAGTGCAAGCACTCTTTTTCATGTTGCATGTGTCTTATTGGTGTTCATGCTCCCTCTGAACCGCCCTGAGCCACAAGGGAGGGGGATATAAAAATGTAATAAATAATTAAACGTAGCCAAGCGCTCCAAAATACCCCAAAGATTCAGGTGGGTACTCAGGCTTGTCTGAAGCAACAAAGTTTGAATCCAGTGACACCAAGTTGAATGCTGGGCATAATCTTTCGTGTGCCTCTATCCTGAATTCAACTGGGTTGATCTTAAAGGTGCCACTGGACTCAAGCCTCCTTGAAATACCCCTAAAGTTATCCTTTAACAACTCTTCTGCCTTTACGACCAACGAGGTTAGCGATGTCTGTCCCGGTTCTTAATACTGGACAAGAATGACCTTTGGTCTGATCCAAACAAAGCAGTTCTTGTGTTCTAAAAGAAACAAGTGGATTCTACACACACAAACACATATACACACACTGCCCCATACATTAAGTTAGAACTGGGCAGAGGAAGTTAGCCCCGGCTGCACACTGAATCGCTGTGTGTGCTCTTGAAGTGGGAGATTCCCTTGCCCAGTGGCAGAAGCATGTCGTCGTCCCCCCCCCTTCTCTCCCCCATGCCAGATCTCTGCTTCCTTATCAACACACAGGGCCCGTCAGACGCAACAAGGCCTCAGCCGCTGTGGCAGAGTGACCTGGACTTTTTAAAGTTCCTCTCTCTGCTGCCCCAGCAGGACACTGCTGAAATTTGGGCTAAGCCAGGAATCCCTTTTTTGCACGCTGCTTTCTCCGACACCCAAACTCCCATCAGTTTAAGAACAACAAGGCAGTGTTGTTGATGTTTTTGCAATGCTGCTTTGTCAAACACGCCAGTTTGTTCCCTTGTCTCCGAACACGCAGATCTCTCCAATATTCCAAAAACGGGGAGAGTCACATACTTGGCTAGGGATGCCAGCCTCCAGGGGGGACCTGGGGACTCCCTGGAATTACAGCTCGTCTCCAGACGACAAAGATCAGTTCCCCTGGGGATAATTGTTGCTTTGGAGCAGGGGTAGTCAAACTGTGGCCCTCCAGATGTCCATGGACTACAATTCCCAGGAGCCCCTGCCAGTGGGGGCTCTTGGGAATTGTAGTCCATGGACATCTGGAGGGCCGCAGTTTGACTACCCCTGCTTTGGAGGGTTGATTGTAAAGCATTGTACCCTGCCAAGGTCCTTGTCCTTGTCCTCCTCAGGGTCCACCCCCAAATCTCCAGGGTTTTCAGAAGCTGGAGTTGGCCACCCTACACCCCACCTCCTGCAAGTGGCCAAAGAAGACCTGAAATGGTCAAAGACAGTGGCTCGCTTACTTGAGCCGCTCCCCACCCCCACCCATTGAAAGCTCTTTGCATCCTAGAGTGAGAAATCCTCATGCTGCTGGACTTTGGGCTGTGCTCATTTAGTTCAGAGACAGTCTTGGGGGTGGGATCTGGGAGACCCAGGTTCAAATCCCCACTTAGCCAGGGATGCTCTTGAGTCAGTCACACACTCTCCGCCTGACCGAATTTGCAGGGTTGTCCTGAGGACAGATTGTGGAGGCAGGGAGAACCACGTGAGCTTTCCTGGACTGCGTCGGCGAAGGGCAGCATAGCAATGAATGTGCAGACGGAAAGATTAGCCCTCTGAGCCGATCTCTCACCGAATGAATCGTTTTTGTTTGGGGACTCCTTGTACAAATGCGGATAAGTGAGTCCGCCACTGTGCTTGTCTGTCTGGCTTCCATAACCTTCAGCTCTCTGCCGATGTGCTTGTAACATCCCTCTTTTCACACCAAGGACCACGGTCTGGGGCACTGTTTGTCCCTTTGGTTAAAGATATACCAGGAAGGGAGGAAAACGTACACTGTAATAAGTTAACAAGAGTCCAAATGTGAAGTTTGCCAGGTCTGTGAGATGGAGAGCTGCATGTTCTCCAAGGCCTTTGAGTCCTTCCTTGTAAGCACCGTTAACACCAGCAAAGGTTCATTCTGGGGAGAAGCTTTTGTGGGCCTGCACACTTCTTTAGAGACACGAAAGCTTCAGAATAAAACTGAGCTGGTCTTAATGAGGTCGCTAAACTTAAGTTTTGTTCCGTTGCTTGGCCACCGCAAACCCTGGCTGAGAGAGCCTGCAACACTTCAGAAAAGATTAAAGGTGCTTTCACACGAAACACAGACAAACACACACATTTAGAAATGCTACATGGAGAATGCTAGATGCCAGGGGGAAAAAATGTTCGTCTCAGTGGAAATTTGTCCTCTTCATTTTTTTATTGAAAATTAGCATTCTCCTGTTGGGGCCCCGATGCTTGTGGGGACCCCAGGAAAAAGCCCAGCCCAGATCCAGGCAAGTACCTGGAAGTGACACCACTGGGTCTTACAACACTCTAGGAATTTCCCCAGTCTCTATCATTAAAACGCCTCTGCTCTTGTTCAAATGCATGGAGGGGGCTTGCATAAAACCAAGATGTCATTTCCGGGTGAATCCCCAGAGGTGACATCACTGCATTGCTCTAGTCTAGCAGATGCAGTGATGTGACGTCAGGACATTCATCTGGAAGTCATGCTGTGGCTTCAGACAACACCTCCTCCCCACCTTTGTCGCTGCTCCTCAATTGAGGAGTGATGGAGGCTTGCAGGGGGTCATTGGCCTGCGAAAGAGGAATTTGCAACCCAGCTCACAGTGGAATGACGGCAACCAGGGCCAGGTTGGGACTCTCCTGGGATGAAATCCAGGTAGGACAATGCCCTAGAATCGGCCCTCCAAAGCAGCCAGGGGAACTGATCCCTGTGGTCAGGAACGCAGTTATAACTGCGGGAGATCCCGAGGTCCCACCTGGAGGCTGGCATCCCTAAATGGAACAGGTCCAGGACTTAATGGCCGTGCCTCGCTTGGGGCACCAAACCACCTCGAACCAGTCCTGGATGTTCTGCATGCTGCGTGAACAGATGCTTCCTATCACAAAAGGAAGGCCTTGGGGCCACGCCGCCTCCCACCGTCTCTAGTGCGCCCCATGCACAGTCAAAACAGCCATCTCGCTTGGCGTGCTGCTCGTAGCCGTCTTGCAGATCCCTGGCAAACGCCGGGCTGCCCTCAGGGGCAAGAGATAACTGCTGGGTTGACTAGTTGTTTTTACTGAGAGCTTCCTTTCGGCCTCTCTTATCCCAGACCCTGCTTTCAGTACCCAGCCCAAGGCTACAGAAGATAAGAAGCTCTTGGGTTATTCTGTTGCCGCTGTCTTGAATGACATCAGCCACTCGGTAGAATTGGACAGCATAGAAAAGTCAGCCTAGTCAAGGCTAGGGTGGCCTCAGTATAAGACCAGCTTTCTCAACGGTTTCTTGGCAACCCTGGAAGGGTTTCCCAAATGAAAAGGAGTTAATTAGTGTTTCTATTTTATAATATAACCATATATGGTCATGTCAGCCCACCCACTCCTCCCCAAATGACCAATGACTGGCCTGTAGGGAGTGGGATGGAGAGGGGTGTGTCCACAGTTCTGCTTCCCAACCGTATTCTGCACAATCCCACCACTTCTGGGGTTTCTTGAAGCCTGAAGAAGGTTTCAGGGATTTCTTAAGGGTATAAAATGTTGAGAAAGGTATGAGAGCATGTTTTCCTTCTGTGATAACCTGTCACTGCTGAGTCACACCTGTGGGGTTGGGTGCTGAGCCTTCAAGGTGTCTATGAGCCTTCAAGATTCAGGAGAATGCCCCTTCCAGATGGGTTAGAAGATCAGCATTGCTGCTTAGAAGTTAAGCACTGCCTGTATTTCTATGGCCAACAAGGCCGTAGCACTGAGGTATGGGGAACAGATACAGTTCTTCCACACACCAATTCATGCGTGAAGCAGCACCTGAGACATCATAATGAGAGGCAGTATATAAAGTGGATGGATGGATGGATGGATGGATGGATGGATGGATGGATGGATGGATGGATGGATGGATGGATGGATGGATGGATGGATGGTTGGCATCTGTATTATGTGTGACTGCAACTCCCTTTTCTCTCTGTCCTCCTAGGCCACCGCAGCAGAAGCAAAGAAACTGTCTTCAGCCATCATATCCCCCATCCCTACCGCCTTTGAGGGCAGCTCTGAAGGAGAGGAGAATGAATTCTTACGGATCCAGGTAGCAACTCTGGTGCTGTGCCAGATTTGCAGCTCTTTGGCTTTCCCATCCAGGGTCTAGAGGTTGTTTTTTAAATGTCTCATTTTTAATATGTTGTCACGTACATGCCAATGAAGGCACTCTGATTCTGGGCTTGTTTTAATCAACATCCTGTCCCAACACCAAACTCCAAATTACGTCTCCACATGTGTTGATTGGACACAGAAAGATTTTCCCAATAGACCCCGTTACCAACCTCCAGGTGGTAGCTGGTGCTCTCCTGGGATTACAAGTGATCTCCAGGAGACACCTGGAGAATAGGATGCTTTGGAAGGTGACTGTCTGATCTTTTAAACTGGCAATTGTAGGGATTGAACTTGGAATCTTCTTTATGCCTAGCTGGTGTGCTGCTAATGACCCAAAGCTCTGTTGCTATCCAGATGTCTATGCAACATATGTGCAATGATTGTTCTAGAGCGTAACTTTCAAGTCCTCACCCCAAGAATCTTGGGAAATGTAGTTTGTGGAAGAGGTGAGGATTGGCTTTATAGAGATCCCTTTCTCCCCCCACAGAACTACCATACCCAAAGTTCTCTGTGTTGAATTAGCTTGAATCTGTAGGGTGGATTCATCCAAAGTGGTTAGTCCTGAAGAACAAACAAAGGATACCTCCCCAAGTCTAGAGAATGGGTTTTTAATTCAGAAAGAACAATTTGTTGTTCTTTCCCCATCCTGATAGAAAACACCCTCTAACTATTCCTTTCTTCCTTTTGCAGAGAAAAGAAGAGCCTGCAGTGACCACAGAAGAACCCCCTAAAGTGAGTCAGCAAGGCGTTTTGGATGTCAACATTGGAGAATGCATAGCAACCAAGTCTTCTCTGCATTCTCGTTTTCCATGCTTGTAAGTTCCTGTTTTGAAGGGGAGGATTCTGTTCCACATGTGTGTTGCTCCCTCTAGTGGTAGATTCTATATTATACAGAGTGATGTCCTGCATATCTGCCTGCAGATTTAAACTGCAGGAGTTTATGCCAGACATAGAGATGAAATATCGAATCAACCACTACAGGAAGCAAAATAGATGTGGAATAGACTGCACCCGCCCCCCAAGTGAAGAAAATGAGAATGTAGAAAAGCACACAGTCTGGCAAGGGGACATTAGGATTTTGGAGTATTTACAGTGTTGTAACAATATATTTTTGGTCAGACTTTCTTTCCTGGGAACCCCTATATCTTGCTGAACAAACAATCTTGGAACAGACCATTCTTTAACTACTTTTTTTTTGTATCCTAGGAGACCTCTCATCTCTTGACACCATTAGCTGTCCGGCACACAGTTAAGGGGGATTCATTGCCTGTACAGGTAAGATAGGGTTTTGCTATTGCCTGTTTGGGTGAGCTACCAAATGTGCATAGAGTTATAGAATCATAGAGGTGGAAGGGACTATATAGGCCATCTAGTCCAACCCCCTGTTCCATGCAGGATCAGCCTAAAGCAGGGGTAGTCAACCTGTGGTCCTCCAGATGTTCACGAACTACAATTCCCATGAGCCCCTGCCAGCATTTGCTGGCAGGGGCTCATGGGAATTGTAGTCTGTGAACATCTGGAGGACCACAGGTTGACTACCCCTGGCCTAAAGGATTCATAAAGAGGCAAAGTGATGTTTGTTTGATTTATTGACTTCGATATTTTTACCCCATTTTCCTCCACCATGGGGACCAAAAATGGTTTCGTCTCCATCACTTCTTCTCCATTGTCTTTGCAACAACAGCCCTGTGAGGCAGGATTAGGCTGAGAAATAGAGAGAGTAATTGGCCCATGCTCATCCAGCCTGGTCCCATGGCCGAGTGGGAATTCAGAGCAACTTCTCAGTCTGACACGAACCATTCTGTGTTTACAGGGCCTGTGCATGTCATGCGCAGACCTTGAGAGATGGACTTTATCCAGATTGCTTTTTCCTGTTGCAGTGATGTGAAAAACCACACCAGGAAGACCCGTTTTCTCCCTTGCATTGCTTTCCAGTGCAGTCCCAGACCCCACCGTGGAAGGAAAAATATGTAAACATATCTGTAGCCTACCCTTGAATTTTATAAAGCCCTGAGGACAGCTAATGAGAAACAAACCAAATGTGAAGACAAAACATGGGCTTAAAAGAGAGCACTGCATCTTATGCAATCATCAATCAGGAGGTTAGCCTCACTTTGGATTTCCGTTGGATGCTGCAAGTCGACTCTAGTGTTTCTGCATTTGGGCTTTCCTCACCTTATTTCCCAGGCTGAAATTCACAACATGCTTTCTGCACCGAGTCCAATGGAGACAGTCTCCCATCATGCTTTTCTCCCTGCGCCTTTTCAAAATGTGTTTTTTTGCAAAATGGTGCCTGCTTGCACCTTTGCAAAGAATGCAGCAATATTTCATTTGAAATTACATGTATAGGTGCTGGGTCTGTAGCTCTGCCGAGGACCAAACTTGAAGTCCGAATCAGAATGGATCACTGTGCAGCTAGATCCCACCTGCTGGATCCAGTCGGTTCAAAGTGAAACTGACTTGGGTGTACTGGCAGGAAGTCAGCCAAAAGTGGGCGGAGATGAGAAAGTCTGGCCCTTCTTCCAGACGATATTTTCAAGCTAACTTGCTCCTGCATATGGAGGTGGGAAGATAACATGATAATCTGATCTCACCAGATCTTGGAAGTTCAGCAGAGTTTGTACTTGGAAAGAGAGACCACCAAGGACAGCTCTGCAGAGGAAGGCCATGGCCAGCCACCTCTGCTTCTCATTTGCCTTGAAAGCCCCTTGCTGTGCTATGTCTTGGTGGCACTTCACACATGATAGAAATGGCAAATGATTCATCACATGTTCATAGGGATGCCAATCCTCTGGTGGGACCTGGAGATCCCTTGGAATTATAGATCATCTCCAGACTAAATTGATGAGTTCCCCTGGAGAAACTGGATACTTTGGAGGGGGCCTCTGTAGCATTGTACCTTGCTGAGATTCCTTCTCCTCTCCAGGTTCCACCCTCCAAATCTTTCAACCACACACATTTTGCTGCTGGGACTTTGCCTGTGTTTGTGTTCTTGCTGTTTAGATTGGATGTTCAGGTTGTTAAGGACACGTGATCTTTATACGGATGGATACATTGGATATAAAAATGCCCTTTAAGCATCTCAGCTCAGGGTCACATCCTTCCACCTACCATCCCCACTGACTCTGCTTTTGGTGTCCATTTCAGATGAAGAACCTCTCGCAGTGCATCTGTCCAGCAGCGCAAGGCCCTCCTGGTCACAAGGTCTCCTTCCTGTTATTTTATTTTCACCCTTCTGGGCTGTCATACCCCCAGGGGCCTCCAACATTGTCTTGGGGGACCTTTTAAAGGCACAAAACATTTTGGATTTCCTCCGGGATCAACGAGCCCCAATTTGCACTACAAACTAGGGTTGCCGTCTATATTTCCCGACCCGTAAGAGTCCATGGACGTCTGGAGAGCCACAGTTTGGACAACCCAGGCCTAAGCACTCAATCAGTAGGATTGCTAACCTCCCTATGGCCGAAGATGAAAAAGGCCGATGTGAATGGCAATAAAAATCCTAAAATTTAATTGTATCTTTAAAAATAATAAAAATATCATCAAGAAAATGGGCACAGGGGAAAAAATAAATTAAAAAAGGGATTAATTTCCATATTATAAAACCATAATTCTTCTAAATTTAACATAAATTTGCAACCGTGGAAGCTTTGAGGCTCCCCATGACAAGGCCATAGGTTTATACACATAAAGAGTCCTGGTGTTGAAGCATGTTATTTTCAAGGATGATATCCAAGAAGTCCAACAGAAAATGAGTGGGTAGGTGTGGATATGAGCACTTATCTAGATAGTTCCCCATGACCTTCCTAGCCTCTTCATGTAGGATATTGGTATATGATGTTCCTTCATCCATTTTAACTAAAAGTGATTTATTCAGTACTTCCAGTGATCAACAAGTGAAAATCCAGACCTCATTCTGGCTCTGGCTCACAATGTCAAAATAAAGAAAAGTTGAGTTTTTATCGCCATTCCTCTCAGCCCTTTTCATCTTCGGTGAGACATGTGGCTGGCGTTTCTTCTTCGTTAACCTCCATATGGGACCTGGAAATCTTCCACTAAAGGAGTAGTAATCCAGATGACCAAGATCAGTTCTTCTGGAGCAAATACCTGCTTTGGATGAAGGGTTCTATGGCAATAGACCTCGTTGAAGCCCCTCCCCTCCCCAAGCTCCGCCCTCCTCAGGCTCCACCTCTAAAATCAAAAAGTATTTCCCATCCCAACCCAGAGCTGGCAACCCTATCAATCAAACACTGGTGTGTAGAACTCCGCACCCTCCCTCTGTGATTCTAGAAGAAACCATCAGCATCATAGGACATATGGCTCATCATAGCTTGTTTTGTGTGACAGGGAGACAAGGGTGACCAAGGCCCTCCAGGGCCAAGAGGACTGCCTGGGGAAAGAGGGCAAGGAGGCAACACAGGCCAACCTGGACCTCCAGGACCTCCAGGCCAACCTGGACCTCCAGGACCTCCAGGCCCTCCGATACCACCAAGGCCTCTCGAGCAAACAGGCCTGCCCCTTCCAGGAAGCCCAGACTGTACTGGTGACACGGATGAAAAGGTGAGATATTTCTGGAAGGGGGACACACACAGGGGAGTGATTGTGGGATCTATCTCCCATGTTTGTGGGATCTTTTTCTAGTAGGTGGCTCCTGCTTGGTGGAACATGCTCACAGGAGAGATAATGGCCCTGCCGGAAGTCTCAGAGTTCCGCAGAGGCTGCAAAATGAAGCTCTTCCGCCAAGCGGAAGTTGAGGCCAGTAGATAACCTGACTGAACATCTACCTAGGCCTCCCTCTACCCCCACCTTCCCCTCTTCTCCCCACTCCCTTTTCTTCTTGCCCCCTAGACCAGGGGTAGTCAAACTGCGGGCCTCCAGATGTCCATGGACTACAATTCCCAGGAGGCCCTGCCAGCGTTCGCTGGCAGGGGCTCCTGGGAATTGTAGTCCATGGACATCTGGAGGGCCGCAGTTTGACTACCCCTGCCCTAGACAGTAACTAGAATTTTAATCAGTGTTTTTAATGTTTGAACTTTTATTGATTATTGAAAGGATGTATATTTACGAGTTGTCGTGAACCGCCCCAAGGTGACCGTTCCACGAGGGAGCGGTATACAAATATATAAATAAATAAATCTTAATTTTTCTAGAACAGCTGGGCAGGTGACAACATCTGGGCCAAAATCAGGGCAGTCACACACATCCTAACAAGATCCCTCTCGTTCGATGTGGTCCCAATACAGTGCTTCTCATTCCCCTTGCAAAAGGAAACCCTCCAAGCTAGACGACAGCTCTCAAAATGTGGGCAATCAAAGATGAAATGCTCCAGCATATCTGGGCTAAGACACCCATGCAGGCACAGCCTCTGGGAAACCGGGATCTTATTAAACCTGCCTTTTCTTAAGTTAGAAGGGAAGATGCTCATTCTGGCCAGCGGAAAAGCTCTTTGTGGAAGTGGGTTGTCCAACACAAAGAGAGAAGGCTGCATTTCTTTATAGCCTGCTGATATTCCCCAACCCTTTGGCGAACATGAACCAACTGCCTCAGACCTTAAGAACTGAATTTCCAGATCCTCCAATCTACAAATAACCCTCTACAATATTGATTTCTCATCGTGTCCAGTCAGAAAGGACAGCTCTTGTCCCGTTACTGCTATTTTCTCTTGGACTGACACTGACCAATTGGCCACAAAGGGATCTTCCAATAAATTGGAAAGCAAACTTGACAGATACTCTGTCAGCTTCCCAGGTGCGCTGTGTCAGATTTCCCTCAACCTTATTGCATTAACGTTTGTTGTCATTTCCTGATTTTCCCAGGGAGACAGCGCCCTCCGAGGCCCTCCGGGACTGCAGGGTTTGCCTGGCCCTGCAGGCACTCCTGGTCTTCCAGGCTACCCAGGCCATGAAGGCCCCCAAGGACTTCCTGGCCCCCCAGGGCACGAAGGTCTTCAAGGTGTCCCAGGCCTCCCTGGTGCCCCAGGTCAGCCTGGCCCTTCAGGATCAACAGGGCCACCAGGTATCCCGGGGGCAGAGGGACTCATCGGCCCTGAGGGACCTCCAGGATTCCCCGGCAAGACTGGGCCTCCAGGAGCTGATGGTCTCCCAGGAAAAGATGGCTTCAAGGTAATCGGTCCCAGAATTGGGAACATCTGGGAAAGATGGGAAGCTGGCAATGGGGCAACGGGGCGGTGAGGAAGCCAAAGCTCCGTACAGTGGGAAAGAAGAAGCTGACGTGATAGATACTATACATAGACCTCGTCTTGTGCATGCATTTTGGATTTTGTTATATATATATTGTTATTCCGCACACATTTCACTCACTAGACTTAAATCAGATTCGGGTGTGTAGCTGTGTCGGTTTGAAGAAGCAGGACAAAATTTGAGTCTGGGGCACCTTTAAGGCCAACAAAGTTTTATTCCAGGTGTGATCCTCTCATGTGCAGGCTCTCTTCCTTAGGCAATGAGAAGGGACTCATCAGAGTGCAGATATAAGGAGAGAGTAAATTAGCAGTGAATTAGTAACCAGCATCATGAAGATATCCAATGAAGATGCCTGTCACAATCAAATCATGCCTTGCTAGAATTACAGAGTTCATCAGTCCTAAGGGTTCAGTTGCCATTCACAAAAGCATAAGGGGAATAAAAACGTTAAGGCTAGCGATTAATAACTTAGATCAGGTCTCAGTGGCCCTCAGGCCCTTGATAGAGGGACCAAAAGCTTATTCTAGCCTCCATTGAAAAGGCCCTGGAGGGGAGGGGAGGACATTGAGAGGGACCTGTCGATATTCCCAACAAGCAGACTTGTGGCAAGATGGATGTCAGCTGAGTTCTCTATGTGGGGTTGGCAGGGGCAGTAAATACCAACCCCTCACTTTCTGAAGCCCAGTTGACCCATCCCAGTTCACTGCAAACGAAGCAGAAGCAAAAAGCAAAGACCCACAAAATGGAGTTGCAATAATCATGCAAGGGCGTGTAGATACACCGATTCAGGGTCTCGACAACTGCAGTGTCCATCCACAGGCCAGACAAGATGCGACATGAGAAACCCTGATTCGTATCTCACCTGGCTTTTTAAAAAGCGAGAAGCCAGGCCAGGCAGTGTCCGATCAGAGCCAGGGTGCCAAGGGAAAGGGAGATAATCTTCTCCCCTCTGTCCTGTTGAGCCCAGCTTCAGTCTCCCGCCCCCCAAGTTGCCCTTGATTGCTGTCTGCAAACTCACGTTGGGGATCCCTGTGGTTGTGTGCCAGGCCAGACCTTTCCACCTGCCCAGTGTGAGTTTCACAGATATTTTTGAGAGCAATTGTTTGCAGCACTCCCATGCTGTTGCGCTGGGGACCAGGTGTGGGGCTGCACTGTAATGTGTGCACCTTGAGTCGGAGGGATGACAGTGGGGGATGCTTTTAAAATATTCTTTTCAAATGTCGGCAACCGCTTTCGGCCGTAAGACTTGGAGTAATAACGTCCTTGTGTGTTATCTTTGCAGGGTCAGAAAGGGGAGAGGGGTCTGATGGGAGAAAGGGGCCCCCCGGGTCTGCCTGGCCCCCCAGGCTCCTCTGGCACTTCTGGTGAGAACAAGGTAAGTCTAATCTAGCCCTTAGGAACTCCCTGTCTGTGGCCGCCAAAAAAAAACTGTAACCAGTCCCAGTAAAGCATGTAGATGGTTCTGAAGGCTTTGCATTTATGCTCTCTCCTTTTCTCTCTCCCCCCCTTAATAGTGTAATGCTGACCCAAGACTATCTGGTTCTCCTGGTCCCAAGGTAAGTATGTAGGCTACTGTGTACAGTATGGCCAATGCCAGAATTAAGGAAGGATAACAGCTGGAAAGAACAAAGAGTCTTTCACCATTGGCTGTCATGTGTGCTTCCTCATTTGGTTGGTATACTCCTGCAGCAGCAACAGAAAAGTTATGCAGGAGATGCCACAAGGTTGGCAATGGTCACGCACGCTGCATATAGGCATTGCAGAGTGTGTCTGTGCAACACACACATGCATTACACCATCTTGGAAGATCTAGCCTGGCCTGCTGCCCAAGGTTCCTAAAACCTTTCAGGTTTTCTACCCCTGTACTTGTCAGTATCAGCTGTTTGGTACAATGTACTTTAAATGCCTCCCTATGCTGCATAGGGAGACATTTAAAGAGCAACACATCAAACAGCTGATATTGACAGGTAAACTGTTTGGTGGGGAGCATGAACACACACACACGCAAAAAACACAACTGTTCTTCCAGGTGGGGTCTGGAGAGCTGGAATCATATCTGATGTTCAGACTACAGAGAGAGAACAGCATGGCTGCCTACAAGCTTTAGCCCTACGCATGTGGTTCTAATTTTCTCAGCTGCTTACTGTTTCTGGACTTGCCTGTACTAAAACTTGCTTAGTAACTGAGGGAAAAGACAAGCTTTGCAACATGTTTGTTTCTTTTCTTGCAGGGTGAAAAGGGAGACCCTGGAGATTCGGTGCGTAGCTTGGAGAAAATACCACCACTCCTAGCCTTCGAGGCGCAGTGGTGTAGAAAAGATAAATGCTTTTAATTCTCTTCTATGGCTTCTGTGATGTCCTCCTCCCACCCACCCCCCAAAAATGCTGCTTTCTCATGCAGGATTGCCACAGCTACAGTTGGAGAGCAGGCACTAAGAAGCATTTCCCAGACTTCAAGGGCTCACCTGACTCCTGGGTGCCTCTTACCTACCAGGAGGTACATCTGGGGACATTTGTGTCCTTTTAAGAATAGATGAAGCTTTCTCAACCAGGGTTTCATGAAACCCTGGGGTTTCTTGGCTGCCCTGGAAGGCTTTCCTGATTGGGTGGGAGTTAATTCGTTTTTTTTTTTTAATTTGTTTTTATTGTAGGTTGACATATATGGTCATGTCAACCCACCCCCCTCCCAAAATGGCCAATGATGGATGAGCCTGGAGGAGGTGGGGCAGTTACACAGTTATGCTTCCCAACTATATTCTGCATGATTGCACCACTTCTGGGGTTTCTCAAAGCCTGAAGAATGTTTCAGGGGGTTCTCAATGGTAGAAAAGTTTAGATGGCTAGGATAGATAGTCTGACACTAGCAGAACCATTCATGGACTTTGAGTAACTTTGGACTTTTCTCATTTTCCTTACTTGTGAGTTCCTGTTTCTTTGTGGAAGGGGGGGGGAGGAAGATTGTTCCATGTGTGTTTTGCTCCCTCTAATGGTTGATTTGCTATCACACTGGTTTTTGTTCAGGGTACCTCCCAGCAGATTTAAACTGCTGGTTTTTATTATGGACGTAAACCAGCATAATACCAAACTGACCACTAGAGGGAGCAAAACACATGTAAATAAAAGGCGAAAAACCTTGAAAAACCAGGAAGTTACAAGCAAAAAAATGGAAAGGCAGAAAAGCCCTCTATATAGGACTGCCCATGTGAGTGAGCTCTCCAGATTCCACTACTGGCCAGTGTTCTGGTTATGACCTAGATAGATCATGTGATACAATGCTTCCTAGCATGTACAACTTCAGACAATGAGCAGCAAGGGTTTGTTATATATAAACCACATTCTAAGTATTTCTTTTATAAGCCAGTTTTTCTTTGTTCAGTGTCAGGGCTTTTTCTCAGTAGATTCTCTCCACCCACTTGCAAGCTAAAGCTGCACAAAGATTTACCATATGAGCTGTTGATTATATGGAAAGCTGACCTCAGTTTCTCCATCTCCACAAGGAGAGTAATTCTAATTGTCCAATGTGTGTGATAGATAAGTTAAAGAACTGCCGTGGACTTGCAGCATTACACATGCAATTATGGGAATATATTCTGTTAAAAAAGGGGGGGGGGGCAATTTTCATCAGTCTTTTCTTTTTCACCTTTAGGATGGTAAAGGCAGCCCAGAGCTCTATGGAGCAATTGTCGCCCATGTAAGTCACTTGCAAGGAGCTTGGTTTACGGAGCCCTCTTTGACCATCAAAAATTCTCTGCAGGAAATTGTGGAAGACGCAGGGACCAAAGTCATATGTGACAGGGGTGTATTGAGGATGGGGATTGGGTGAGATTTGGAAAAGCTGGCTGGATCCATCCCTTATTTTAGAAGAAGAAAGAGTTGGTTTTTATACCCCGTTTTTCACTGCCCAAAGGAGTCTCAAAGGTGCTTACAATCGCCTTCCCTTCCTCTCCCCACGACAGACACCTTGTGAGGTAAGTGGGGCTGAGAGAGCTCTGGCAGGCCTGTTCTGTGAGAACAGCGCTATCCAGGCTGTGACTAGCCCAAGGTCCTGACCAACAGGGTTCATGAGTCCATTAAGGGAGCCATGAGTTGTTGGTGTGGGGAAGCTGCTTGCCTGTATGTTCATGGACAAGGATGAGCCTCTGTTTTCCTTTCAGGGTGTGCCCTCAGAACCTAACCATTCCCTCCTTTCCTTCTAGGGTCCTCCTGGGCTCCCAGGTCCCCCGGGCCCTCCCGGACCACCAGGTGTTCTTTATCTCAATGTAAGTGTCTCTCCCACTTAATTCTGCCCGCGTGCAGCCAAGGTGTATGATGTTGTAGAAGAGGAGGTGTGCCCGCACAGCTTTTGGAGAGGGCTCCGTGAAGTGCTAGGAAACTCCAGGGCCTCAGCTACACATTACATTTCTTCACTGGTTTATACTCAATTTCCTATATGTCCCTTAGCTACAAAGCAGCTGCAGGGGGGCTTCTTAGAAAAAGAGAGAGAGAGAAATGCTGCAGGAGGAAGGGCTGTTGCCTCCCACCCAAGGAAAGGGGGGGGGGGTTTGCATGAAAATTGTTTGTGCAGGACCTGATTTTGCTGCTTCCTCTGCTTATAGTTTTGTTGGTCCACATAAGGCTCGCAGCTTTATGGGTGGAGTGGGGGGAGAGGCACACTATCTATCTAAAGCCAAGATGGAGTGAGCTTACAAAACGGCCTGTTGCTTTTTTGGAGGGTGGAGAGAGAGAGAACAAAGGAAGAGACAGCTGGAAGGGAAGAAGGAGTCACAGAGATGAGCAATCAAAGAGAGAACAGCCAAACCGATAAGGGACAGGATACGGAAATATCTGCCCTGTCCACTTTACTAGTTCAACAGCCCCCTCTAGAATATCAGTGTGTTTGGGGCAAAGAGATGTCACAGCATCTTTCACTTCCAGCAAAGAGATGCTGAGAAGGTTTGGAAGGGAGACAGTCTACCTTCACCTTAATCAGTATCCTCCCCCATTTTGGGGACTGTTTGGCACCAGTTTTTTTCCTTTTCTTTTTCTTTCCAGAGAGTGTTCCCCTTCCACGCCAGGCCGAATTGCAAGTACCCAGTAAGTATGTCTCGCTTTCCCCATGGGTCCCCTGTGGGGTTTGCCCCATGCATTATTTGTGACTGCTGCCACTCAGCTCATCTCATATTATTCATCTCTTTCCTGCCAGCAGACCCTGGATCCATCTTGGCATGCAGGTACGTTCTCTCCTTTTGGCACGTAACCAAGTTTCTGTTTGAAAGTTTCTCAAGGATGTGAGACACATGAGAAGACACTCAGGCTCAGAGAGGACTTCTCGAAGGGTGGCACTTTGAAGAATAAATATTCTAAGGAATAGATTTAGATACTTTTCATTCGTGTGGGAGCCTCTCCATTCACCTTGTTTACCACCTTGTGGCCCCCATTATTACATCACATGAGTGCATTTAAATATTAGTCCACCCAAGAAGACCCCAAGGTATTGAAATTAAAATTTGCA
Source organism: Paroedura picta (assembly GCF_049243985.1). Lineage (NCBI taxonomy): Eukaryota > Metazoa > Chordata > Lepidosauria > Squamata > Gekkonidae > Paroedura > Paroedura picta. The sequence goes on from NC_135384.1 coordinate 26,644,198, forward strand.
TTTTAATATTTGATACATATTCTGCTGCTGCTCAGACTTTTAGGCTCCTAGCTTGTGTACCCAGGTTGGGTCACTTTGCTCCCTCTTTTGTTGTTTTGTGAGCCGCCTTTGGGAGGTTCCCTGAAAAGGGCACATAAATGTTTTTTTCAGATATATAAGTGTTTATTGACTAAGAATCCTAGTGCAAGATAAAACTAACTCTGATTAAGCCATGTATCTCTGTCCATGCGTCAAGGATAACATCAGTTAGTCATATTTAATTATTTATTTATTATTTGGATTTATTTCCTGCCACTCTCATGACTGGCTTGTGGCGGGTTACAGTTTGTCCGTATTAACCAACCCTTCATTGTGCGAGCAAAGAGAAAGGGAGAGGAGGAAGATCTGGGTATGTGCAGAACTGGGGTTCATGTCTGTTTTTATGTAATCCTGATTAAATTGGGCATCAGAAAGATTTTCTGCGTTCTCATTTTCCTCGCTTATAAATTCCTGTTTCTTTGGGATCCAACCCCCCCTCGTTCTACAAATTTCGTTTCCTCTAGTGGTCAATTCGATGCAGATTTAAACTGCAGGTCTTTATGCTGGACATGAGATGGTGTAATATCGAATCAATCACTAGAGGGAGTATAACACATGCAACCCCCTCCCCCCAAGAAATAGGAACTCTAAGCAAGGAAAACAAGAATGTGGAAAAGCCACATTATGCGAGAAAAGGGAAATTTGTATCAAATGGCTAGGTGGGCTTTTTGTGTGTTGTCTCCCAGCCTATTGGCATACTGGTACATGAATCTGAGCTATCCGTATTCTGGCAAGAGTTAATATGTAAGCAGAAACTGTCCTGCACCAACCATGGTTCTCATTGCAAACAGCATTTCAATGCACTCAGTATCAATGGAAGCAACAGGGGCCAGCAGGGAGGACTTTGAAGACTCTCCATCTGGCAAGCTCCCCCTCTTTCTATGGGTCCCAGGAAGAGTAACTCTGACCCACTTCTTACTTCCAGATACCAACTTGCCTGCGAAGGACTCTGCTGATGGAAACCAGAATGGATTAAAGGTGTGCCATTGGTTTTCTTTGTGGGCCTCTCCTTTATGTTTGGGGTAGAGAGCTGAGTGGGTGTGTAGTGCTCTTCCCTGTGCAACTGCTGCCAGGGTCCAGGTATCAGGTGGGCAGGGTCAAGGTAGCTCCCTTGCAATCCTGGCCTCACACTGGCCCAAGCATAAGTGTTGGGTGTCTGAGAATTCTGAGCTTTTCTGCACCAAGTTTTTCCTTCAGGACAGCTTCTTAGCTGCATCTTTGCCCCTCTTTCTTCCGTGGCTCAGCAGGAGAGCATCTGCTTAAAATGGTGAACATCCCAAGGTCAATCCATGTCATCTTCCGTTGAAAGGAGTGGGCAAATGGTGAAGTGAAAGATCTCTGTCCAAGATCCTCATTGCAGAGATAATTCTCCAGTTTCCCTCGGAAAGGAAAAACAAAGTGCAGAGTGGACACACAGCATGCGGACAAAACCCATTCCGATGCGAATTCAGTAAAAAAGCAGAAGTTACCGATGCATGCAAAACGGGCTACTCTTTATTGAATTATCACCTATACAGAGTAACTCCAGTCTAAGCCCATTGAGATATGCGTGCTTAGACCGGGGAAAGTCTGCAGCGATTGCACTAGTAACCATGTAGAAACACAGAAACATACAGCTGGAAGGAACTTCCAAGGGTCATCTAGACCAATCTCCTGCACAATGCTGGACATTCACAGCATTTAATTGTTCTATGTCCAGAGGAAGGCAGAATCTCCAATTGGTCTGGAGGAAAATTCCTTCCTGAGCTCAACGGGCGATGGGTGTTACCATGGGCATAGGAGAAAGGGCCATCAGAGCCAACCACTGGCTCACCCCTTCCCGCCCTCCTGCTCAAGATGTGCCCAAATCCATAGTGTCATTTCAGGAGTGTTGCTGTTTTAGAATAAAATAGCTAGTTATTATTTCAAGGAAAGTCCAAAGTCAGGCTAAGTCATTTCAGCAACGTTGATGCTGAAAGGGTCTCTCTGCCAGGCACTTCTTCCATTCCCCTCCGATCTCTCCAGATCTCCGCGGCCACTGCCACCTTTCAACCCCCCCCTTCCCTTCCTCCCAGAAGTGAGAATTGTGCTCTCCTTCCCTGCCCCACTGAAATGGAGCCTGCTCCTCCATCTGTATGTCTTTTATGCAGTAAACTAACTTTTGGTTAAATGCCGAGTCGTGGCATTGGCCGTGTTGGAGATTTGAGAAAGGACTTCACAGTTGCACTGACCCGAGGTTCGTGACGGTCTCCTTGGCTTCACCTTTCAGCGCTCCACCTTTGTGTTCAAGTCTAAAGAGCTGATGTTCAAATCCACCTCCTCCATCCCCGAAGGCAGCTTGGTCTACGTCAGTGAAGGGATCGAAGCTTTCTTTCGCACCCCCAAAGGATGGAGCAGGGTTATGGTAGGGTCTTGCGGAGAACTGGGAACCAGGGGGCTCTAAATGCTTTGTTTACTGACTCCCTAGATGTGCAGTACATGGGTGCTAACTGGCTTCTGACATATTTATGTATTTATTTCGATTTTTATGCCGCCCTTCCATATGGCTCTGGGTGGCAACCCTACAAATTAATGACTTCTAAAGCATCCTAGCTTTCACAGCCTTGCTCTGGCCTTGCAGACTGAGGACCGTGGCATCCCGGATTTAGCCAATCCATCCCATGTTGGGTCTTCCGCTCTTCCTGAGGTTTTCAGCTTTTCCTAGCATTATTGTCTTTCCCGGTGATTGCTATCTTCTCATAATGCGTGGAAAGTACAATAGCTTCCGTTTAGTTCTTTTAGCTTCTAGGGCAGGCTTTCTTAACCAGGGCTTTGTAAAACCCCGGGATTTCCTGATGGCCTTGGAAGGGTTTCCTGAATGGGTAATATGATCATATATGGTCATGTCGCCCTGCCCTCCCTCCCAAAATGGCCAATGATGGGCCTGGAAGGGGTGGGAAGGGGAGGGGCCCTGGGTGGGCCAGTACACAGCGATGCTTCCCAACCATATTCCGCACAATCACGCCACTTCTAGGGGTTCTCAATGCCTGAATTCATTCATTCATTCATTCATTCATTCATTCATTCATTCATTCATTCATTCATTCATGTAATTTATATAGCGCCCCTCCCTGTGATGTTTCAGGGTGATGAAGACTGTTTCAGGGATTTCTCAGTGGTAAAAACGTTGTGAAAGGCTGTTCTAGGGAGAGTTCTGGCTTGATTTAATTGAGAACACATTTATGCTTGCCTCGTTACAGATTACAGGGCAATTTCCCCTTTGAGGGAGGGGGGGAAGGGGCTGCAATTATGTTGCTTGGGTCACTTGTTATCTGGCTATCAAAGTTGAGAAGGCAAATCTATGTTATACATTTACCATATGAGAGCAAATGATTGTAGTGACGTTGACTCTCGGTTCTTGCCTCTTGGCCAGCTGGAGGATTCGGACTCTCTGTTTGCTGCAGATGACCCTTCAGTGTCTATAGAAAGAAGCCAGGTAAGGTGTTTCCACCAAGCTTCTGAAATTGCCCCAATTTTGTTTTCCCACATTCTCATTTTCCTTCTTTGTGTATTCTTGTTCCTTTGGGGGGGGATCTATTTACACATGTTTTGTTCCTCCTAATGGTCAATCCAGTATTGCATCGCTTTGAGTCCAGCATAAAACCCAGCAATTTACATCTTCAGGGAGATATGCTGGAGATATGGTGATGTAGTATTGAATCGGCCACTAGAGGGAGCAAAATATATGCAGAAAGGAAACTGAAGCGACATGAACATGCAAGCAAGGAAGGTGAGAATCTGGAAAAGCCTCAAAACGTCTACTAGTAGGACCACAGCAAAAAGTATGTTGGCAATACTTGGTTTGGCCAGAGTGGGAAAGAACAAGACTCTTCCCAGTGGGGATTCATTGGTCTGATGTACTTCTTGTAGAACTAATGCCTCCCATCCGGTTACACAGACTTCAGTTGCACTTGGCTGTGTTGCATCATGGGTAGTTCTTTTTTGGCATACAATATGAGTGGCAGGATGCCAGATTCTTTGAATTCACAGAATGCAACATAACTCATGACAGTTACTTTATCCTAGAATTACCCTGGTTCTCCTGATGTGGGGAATGCTGCATTGGTCTGAGTTTGTTTTGCTGAATCCAATTAAATTTTTTTTTTCATATTCTCTCCAAGGAGCATTTGAAGCAGAAAGACCGAGGCACCACACCTGCCTCAACTTCCCGTGTGGCCCCTTTGTTAAGATCTGCAGCCAAGCCAGTGAGTGTTTTTGTTCTGCCCTAATGGAACAGAAGTAGCCCATGCCACAAGGACACACCTTGTAGTGCCCACCTTTTCCTCATGTCCAACATACCTCCACCCCAACCTTCATAGCACCCTGTTGACAATCCCCATGAACTATCCTACAGCTTGTTGATCGCCTTCCACGCAGACTATATGGCTCGCCACCACCATCTTCTTCCTCCAGATTTCCTTGGTTGTAGTGCTAGTAAGGGAAGGAATAGTTGGAAGAAGGGCAGAGTGGGTGTCACTGGGTGTGGACTGGTCAAGGTGAGTAGCTCCCACTTTCCATGGGGCTTGATGGGGCCCAGTGTGCCCCCATCAAGTATGGAACCCAAGGAATGAGTCTCGGTGGCCATACTCTAAATACACCATAGCTCCCGGTTCTGGGATTCAGAGACAAGACTAGAATCTTGGTGTGTTTATGTTAAGTGCCATCGACTTATGGCATGTTGGCAGGGGCTCATGGGAATTGTAGTCTATGGGCATCTGGAGAGCCACACGTTTGGCTACCCCTGACTAACGGCGACCCTATGAATGGCTGTCCTCCCAAATGTCCCATCATTAATAGCCTTGCTCGGCTCTTACAAACTGAGGGCCATGGCTTCTTTGACTGAATCAATCCATCTCATGTTGAGTCTTCCTCTTTCCCTGCTGCCTTTAACTTTTCCTAGCATTATTGTCTTCTCCAGTGATTCTTCTCATAATATGACCAAAGTATTATGTTTTATGTTTTATCATTTTAGCTTCTAGAGAAACTGTTCAGGCCAGGTGGGACTATTGCTGGAAGTAGTATTATGATTGGCTCTCTGTCTCTCTAGGTCCGAAAAATTGAAGTCCAAGCTACAACTCAGATTGCACCAACTAGCATCTTCAAGAGGACCCCTTCAGTGAGTTCAATGGGATCAGCCATTTTGTATCCCACAGGAGCTTGGGAACTGTAGTTTTGGTTCAGGTGGAAGAGTGTGGGAAATCTTCATCGGTAACTGGGTGGTTCCATCACTAGGATGGCAAAAAGCTACTTGTCTATTGGGAAGTGGACTTCACTGCCTACTTCACTGTCTACATCCTAACCCTTTTGTGCTATTCTGAGAAGCTGGTTTCCTAATATCACCCTCCTGATTCCCCATGTACTGAGTTATTTGTACAGTTATCTCTGTTTGATGTAAACCGCCCTGAGCCTTCGGGGAGGGCGATATAAAAATGTAATAAATACATACATACATACATACATACATACATACATACATACATACATACATACATACATACATACATACATACATACATACATACATAAATGTGCTATAGAACCACAATTCCCACAGTTCCTTGGCATGGAACCATGCTAGCTATGAGGAGTTGGTTATAATTCACCAGTTCATCTTTTTGAGGACTTGACTAGGTACTCTCCTCTATACAGATTTTTAGGGGGGTTAGTGGGAGTGAAGACCGTGATTTTTTAGGAGTCTGTTTTTACTGTATGTATATGTGTGTCTGCATTTGTTTTAATGGGGTTTTACTGGGTTTTTATGTGGACAGATTGTGACCCGTCATGAGCCGGTCTGGGAGTGGTGGGTAATAAGTTTAGATAGATAGATAGATAGATAGATAGATAGATAGATAGATAGATAGATAGATAGATAGATAGATAGATAGATAGATAGATAGATAGATAGATAGATAGATAGATAGATAGATAGATAGATAGATAGATAGATAGATAGATAGATAGATAGATAGATAGATAGATAGATAGATAGATAGATAGATAGATAGATAGATAGATAGATAGATAGATAGATAGATAGATAGATAGATAGATACTTGTCAGTCAGTCAGTCAGTAACCTTTTATTGGCATAAAGAGATAGTTACTTAAAAGGGTGCTCATGTCTATCTGGACCCACTCCAATTGACTGAAGAGCAGTGCTGATTACTCTGATGAATTGACTCTTCATTATTCCCTTCATTAATCCTTTCCTTTTCTAGCTCTGCCTAGTGGCTCTCAATGTCCCTCTGACTGGCAACATGAACGGGATCAGGGGTGCTGACTTTCAGTGCTATCGGCAAGCACAAGAGGCACATCTGTATGGAACTTTCCGGGCCTTCCTGGCCACGCCGACTCAGAATCTCGTCTCTCTTGTGAAGAGAATAGACAGAGATCAGCCTGTGGTCAACCTGAAGGTGAGTGACAAAATTCTGTGGGTCCTTCTTGATAGCTGGTGGGGTCTAACAATCACCCAGCTCACCCGGATCCTTGAGAGGGGAAATGCACAGGGAAATGACCAGGTATCCCTGTTGTATAATGAGAAAATTACAGGTTTAGCTTGCCTTAGGGCCACGTGGTTAACCCTTCAACCTCCTTTTGGTTCACTAACTGAACTTGGGCTAGATTCAAGTGGGTCGCCATGTTGGTCTGAAGTAGCACAACAAAAATAAAGACCAACAAAGATTTCTTCGAGGCATAATTTTTTGAGTGCATGCACTCTTCCTCAGACTAAATGAACAACCATCATAACTTTTTGGGACTAAAGTAACCAGCCAGTGAGGTCAAGAAACAGATTAACAAAACCAGAAGGGCAGCAAGAGAAAACCTGTTGGAAGACAGACCCCAAAGAGACAACAACTGAACACCACCAGTGGTCACATACAGCTCTCAACTCAAAACAGCACAGCATATCATCAGTAACCCACAACCTCTACTGGACAAATTTGGGCTCTTTGCTTTGTTAGTATTTTAAGAGGAGAGAGGAGTCTTTTTAGAGGATGTCAAGAGCAGAGAAGCTCACTATGGTTATTCAAACGGAACAAAAGGGGACCCGCCTTTCTTTTTTCTGCACACTCCTCATAACTTGCAGGGGTTTTTTTGATAGATGGAAGAAGCATGATCTTCATCTATCAAAACTCTAAGTCATTTGCCAACTTGGAAACTCTTAGAAAGTCTGCTGGGTAGTCACTAAGCTTCCTCATCCTCTCTTCTGTAAGGAAAGCCACCATGTAGACCCTTGAGGACTCTAGCTGAAAAGAGGAAGCTGTGATTTTGTAGAGACCTAGATACGACTCCTCAGAAATGGGTCACTGAATATCTATGGCTTGGGCCTGCAAGGGCCTGTGGGTCCTGCTGATCTTAGCTTGATATTGTTCCTGATTCCAGGGCGAACTGTTGGCCAAGAGCTGGAATTCCCTTTTCAGTGATGATGGTGCTTTCTACTTCAACACCCTGAATGTTCCTGTCTACAGCTTCAGTGGCCATAATGTCATGACGGATTCTACATGGTAAGCACAGTCCGGGAAGAGAGAGGTGCAAGACTATGGGCTTTTCCACCCTTATTTTATCACTTTTCTGTCAGTGTTATGTTGATTTGTCCCACCTGTTCTGTATGTGTTTTGCTCTCCCTAGTGTTCACTTCAGTATTTCATTTGTGTATCTCCGGTTTATTTCCATGCACTGCTCAGGAATAAACCAGTGATACTGCAATGGAATATTGAAGAGACCACTAGAGGACGCAAAACATGTGCAAAAAAGATGAGCGGGTGGAGGACTGGCATCTCCCCGCCATGATTTGACTGCTGAACTTGATACAGAAACAGAACTGGAGGCCCGTTGGCTGTCTCAGAGTCCTGTTTTGGATTCCTTCAGTCTACTCTTCTTGCCCAATGTCAACAGCATTCTAGCAGCTGTTTGGCCTACCACATGGTCCCAATCCGGGTCCCTCATGGCCTGTGAAAACTGGCAGTGAGGAGATCTGGGCCCCTCTTTGGGAGATTATTAACTTGTCCCCTACCACAGGGACATTCCCAGAGAGACTGAAGGAGGACATGGGTATGACACTTTTGAGGAAAAAAACAATGCTAGATCCATCTAGCCCACTACCTCCCATTCTTGAATTTGCCATTTCTGGGCAAGGTGGTTGAGCGTGCAGCTGCAGAAGAACTACAGTGATTCTCGGAGGAGACATCAGCCAATAAATGTATCTTGAGTCCGGGATCCATTCCAGATCAGTCTCCGGCCAAGTCGTGCTGTGAAAATAGCTTTGTTGTTGCATGTTGATGCCATGATGATGTGGTATCAGACTCTGTCCTATGTCTGTGCCACCTGGATGCCCTCTTCAGTGCTTTGTGGCTGATTTCTTCCTTTGTTTTTGCATTCAGGCCCCATAAGGCAGCTTGGCACGGCACGAAGAAATGGCGAGGCCAGTCACAACACCACAACTGCCAGGATTGGCGGTCGGCATCCAACCAGTCAGAAGGCTTCGCCTCGTCCCCAGCGAAGGGCGCCTTCCTCACAGAGAGCACCCACCGCTGCTCTGATCCTCTGATTGTTCTGTGTGTGGAAATTGCCTCCCGGTATCTGCACATGTGGTGAATGAGGACCATTGGAAACATCTGGCTGTCGCCAAGCCTCCAGTGAAAGAGGTCCCTCAGATGCTGAAGTAGAAAAGAAGCGGCTGAAACAATTCTGCATATGGCCTGTGTGACCTCAGTACCTACTAGGCATCTCATGCTAGCTGAGTGGCAAAAGGGCCTTTGTCCTTTATTCGTTCGGTCACTCTGGGTGGGTGCATATCTTTGACTGCTTGTGGCAGAACACCTATAGAGAGGTGCCTCTGGAGGTTAGGGGTCATACAGTGGGATTACTGTCAAGGGAATGGTGAATTTTCACACACTGCAGTGCAATCCTAAACCAAGTTTACACCCTTCTGAATCCAGTAACTTCCTTAGAGCTAGGAAGGTGTAACTCTGCCTAGGGTGACACTGCTAGTCACACTAGCTCTGAACTGGGCCCTAAGCCTTGCCCCGTGGCACTTACAGGCCACGAAGGCGTGAAATTCAGTCCCTTTGTCTCAGTGACAGGGCCACGTTCTCGTGAGTTTCATTGTAGTGGCTTGATGTGTTTGTAAATTTTGTTCTTGTCTGTATGTTTTTTGCATTAGCTGCCTTTTTTATAATAGAACAAGAATATCTCAAAACTAAAAAATGTTTAGCTGCCTCTTTTGTGATAGAATACAGTATCTCAAAACTTTTTTTTTTAAAGAAACCTTCACTTTTCTCTAGACCAGCCTTTCTCGACTGTTTTACCATGGAGAAACCCCTGAAACATTCTTCAGGCTTCAAGAAACCCCAGAAGCTGTAGTGATCATGCAGAAAATGGTTGGGGAGCATAGCTGTGGACACACACCCCCGGGGAACTTCCACCCCGTCCAGGCCCATCATTGGCCATTCTGGGAGGGAGGGTCAACATGACCATATATGGTCATATCACCCAATAAGTGTTTAACAAATTTTTTAAGTATATTAAAAATTTATTAGCTTCCACCCATTTGAGAAACCCTTCCAGGGCTGTCAAGAAACCCAGAAAGCCTGCTCCAGAGGAATGATGTTATATTTATGCTCTTCAGTTGTGGCCAGGCTAGGCTCATCTCATCAGATCTCAGATGCTGGTTTGGATTTGGATGGGACATCACCAAGGGGTGCAACACAAAGACAGCAACGGCAAACCACCTCTGTTCATCTGAGAGATACTGGTTGCAAACTCTGCTGCTCTTCTGTTCTTTAGCAACATCCTTTTGGATGGGAGGGGGGGGTCTAGGTTTCATAGAATAGAATCATAGAACCATAGAATCATAGAGTTGGAAGGGGCCTCTTGGGTCATCTAGTCCAACCCCCCTGCACTATGCAAGACACACACAATCCTATTGCTCATCCACTGTAGCCTGCCACCCCCTTGAATCTTCACAGAATCAGCTTCTCCGTCAGATGGCAGGGTGAACACGACTCCAATGACACAAAACAACAGCACAGCGGGAACACAATTCAAATTCATGTGTTCCTCAATGGAAAACTAAGATAAGATCCACAGGGGGAGAAATTGCTGGAAAGGATACTTTGGGAAAGGCAGGGTAATTTGGATCCACTCCTAAAGAGGCAGAATTCTCTGTGGGAAATTTTGCATTGCTCGATGCTTTAAGAATGCTGGAGTGGGGGGTTGCTCTTGTAAGGAAAAAGTCTTCAAGATGCTCAGAGAATGAGAAAACAAAGTGAAACTGACATCGTTTTGGTCGCCTGCATTGGGAGAGGCAGAAGATCTGACCTGATGTACAGAATCCTGTTTAGAATGACTTTTGGGTAAAAGACTGGTCACGTGTTTTGCGTGGAAGACTTTAGTGGAAGTTTCAGGGGTAGGGCTGACCCCTTGTGAGTCAGAGGCTAGGGCACAGACCCAGATCCTACAACCCAGTCATGCCACATTATGCTCAGCAGATGGCAGTGGCGCTTCAAGCATGACAGGCTCAGAGACAGTAGAGCGGGGTGGCCGACCTGCGGCTCTGCAAATGTCCATGGACTACAGTGACCATGAGCCGGTCAACACATGCCGGCAGGTGCTCATGGTCATTGTAGTCCATGGGCATCTGGAGGAACAGAGTTTGGCCACCCCTGCAGTAGAAGATACAAAAGCCCTGGGCTTCTGGAAAAGCGTTCGAATAAAACTTAGCGGGTCTTAAAGGCGCCTTTGGACTCCATTACGAAAAGGGAAGCGTTCGCAACCACAACCACACTTTCACTAATGCAACTTGCAAGCAGCGCCGCACTTCGAAGCCCCGCCCTCTAAACCCCGGGGACGGCGCCGCGGCTCATTGGCTCACCCCGCTGCTCGTCAATGAGCCGCGGAACGCGACTGAACGCCCGCCTACGCGGGGAAACAAACGGTTGGCCGACCAACTCTTTTCGAACGCCCCAGCGTGGCCCGGATTGGTTGAGGCTCCCCTTCACCCGGATTGGCTCGACCATCCCGACTTTGCCCCGCCTCTAGCCTTACACGGGTCAGCGATTGGCCCGTCTGTCGGGCAGCTCGACAGCGATTGGCCAGCCGCATTTGAGCGGGCTGAATTGAACGGAGTCTTTTCTTAAAAGCGTCTGGTCGAGTCCGGCTCGGGAGGCGGTTGGTGGCCCGGTTGTCCCTCGGCGCCTGCTTGACCCCCGCTCCGGCGTTGCGGCCTCGTTCAGTGCTCGTTTTCGCTCCCGTTCTCCCTCGGCCCTGCGTTGGTTCCTCTGACGGGACCTCCCGCCCTTCCGCCCGCCATGGATCTCGACCTTTCCTTGTCCCCGCTGAAGGTGAGTGGCCCGCCTCCCTCGGAGACCCCCCCGCGCTTCATTTCACAGGACCATAGAGCTGGAAGGGCCCCACAAGGTCATGTAGTCCACCCCCTGCACTGTGCAGGCACAAACCTGCCCAACCCGCGGTGACCCCGATCCCATGCCCAAATTATTATTATTATTATTATTATTATTATTATTATTATTATTATTAGATAGTCCGACACCCCCCTTCATTTCACAGAGTTGGAAGGGACCTCCAAGGTCATCTAGTCCACCCCCTGCACTATGCAGGAACAAACAGCTACCTGCCCAATCTGTGATGACCCCAATTCCATGCCTTTTATTATTATTATTATTATTATTATTATTATTATTATTATTATTATTATACTTATAGCCCACCTTCCTTCCAAGACTCAAGGTGGATTGCATAAAATATATATAATCCCATAAAAACCCTTAACCAGGATTAACTCTTTAAGGATGCTTAGGGCTGATCCTGCGTTGAGCAGGGGGTTGGACTAGATGGCCTGTATGGCCCCTTCCAACTCTATGATTCTAACTCCCAAGGTACTGAGATGGCAAGGTCCCTCCTACCTCCCATGGTCATCTAACAAGGGGTGCACTAAAAGATCCCACCACCCCAAAAAAATCTCCAGAATCCAGCCTGGCCTGGGGAGAATTCATGTCCCTTCCTGCCCTGCAACTCAGTCTGCCTAAATTCATAAAATCAAGCCGAAGAATAGTCTCAAGCTGGCGATGGCAAACAGAAATGTTTATTCCAGTTTTAACATCAACTTCCTGAATATTTCCAAATTAAAGGTCAAAACAGACTCCTAGGGATGGTCATGTTTTTGTCTTTATTCACCGGTGATTCGGAATATGTTATTCTGAGAACAATAAATCAAGTCTATTCAGATGCAGGAATATCTCAAAGTGAAACTGACCAGATTGTACAATCCTTTAATATAATTCTTAAAGGTATTCCATGTATAATACACCTGAAATCTTGTTATTCATTCTCCATAGATGTATCAAAGTATTGGTTATTCTGTTTCCCAATCAGGGCCTGCCCAGTTTCCCTGTTTATAGTGGTGACTCAAGCCCACAAATGCAATTACCTCTGAGATTTTGAGGTTCGATCACTTATTCCTGTGTGGAATAATTCCTGTGTGTTCGATCACTTATTCCTGTGCATTCTCATTTCTCTGCATGCGATCCTGTTAATGTAATTTACGAGGGTCTCATTTTGAGAATTTAACTTTGCTTCAATTTAGCCTGTGAATGAAAATTCCAAAGGGGATAAGGTCAAGAATAAGGATGCCAAAAGACTGTCTGTTGAAAGGATCTACCAGAAGAAAACACAGCTGGAGCATATATTGCTCCGGCCTGATACGTATATCGGTTCTGTGGAACAAGTGACACAGGTAAATAAAGCTTTTGTGCTTGGCGTCGATTGAAGAGACTGGTTTGTTACACTGTATAGAAGAAAGCTTTCCTTATTGCTTTGTTCTCCTTACTGCATTGCACACCATATTTTAGTGCTCTGTGTATAGGGTTGGCTATAGTTCTGGGGAGAGGCTTAAGAGAGCGGCTATTACTGAGAAAGTTGAGAGGGAACATGACTGCGATCTTTAAGTATTTGAAAGGATGTCACTTGGAGGAGGGCAGAGAACAGTTCCTGTTGGCAGCAGAGGGTAGGAAGGTGAATGCTGTATCAACAGGCATCACATCAAAATTGCAAGATGTCATAGTTTTGCTGTGTATCGCATTGGTCAGACCGCACCTGGAGTGCTGTGTGCAGAGGCCTCACCTCAAAAAGGATGTGGACAAAATTTAGCGGGTACAGAGGAAAGTAACAAGGATGATCATGGATTTGGGGACCAAGCCCTATGAGGAAAGACTTTGGAATGTTCAGCCTGGAGAGGAGGAGGCTGAGAGGGGACAGGATAGCCTTCTTTAAGTTTTTGAAAGATTGTCACAGTGTAAATGTAGTACAGCTTCAGCTGAGCAAGCCAAGTAAAAATACTTCAGACTCATTTATTATAGCCCAAGTACTTGAGGTCAGGTTGCTGCTTTATCAACAAATGCCAGAGCTGATGTATCATGTCATAGTCTGATTTTTCTTCTCTCTTCATCTTAAGCTTTTCAGTACTTTAAACGACTTGCTAGCTGCGAATACACTATGCTGACAAAGAATGTGGTGTAATTAAATGATGTTGAACTTTGACAAGTTACTCTTTTGATGACCTTTTCAGCAAATGTGGGTCTTTGATGAAGGCGTGGGACTGACCTTCCGGGACGTTACCTTTGTGCCTGGTCTCTACAAAATTTTTGATGAAATCCTAGGTATGTTGTGATGCTGCAAACAGAACAAATTCGCAGTGAGAGAAATGTTGCGTATTGTGTGGGTCCAAATTATTGATAACCAGAACAAAATAGAGAGTCTTTGCAATTGGCGTCAGGGCTGACTTAAAGAGAAACAGATGACTCAACCACTAAGTCAGTTTCATTCCCTGTGGATAAAATGCAAATAACAATAGCAAACAGCACAAGGTTAGTTGCATTTACTCAGATGGGCCTGCTGGAATTGGGTTCCAGTGCTTGGTCAAAGAATTCTATGAGCTACTGTAATGTACTAGTTAAGAATGCTGGATTCGAACCTGGAAGCCCTCTGTTTAAATTGCCATTTGCTATGAAGGCCACTGGGTGAGCTTGGGCGAGTCACTGTCTCTACCTCATGGGGTGGCTGTGTCACTAAAATGGAGGGGGGCTGAATTTGGAGAAAGGTAGTATAATAAAGCAGTTACTCCTTTCTTGATAACCCAAATGATGTGTCCCTTTTTCTTTTTTTAGTCAATGCTGCTGATAACAAGCAGAGAGATAAGAGCATGTCCTGTATCAAAATTACAATAGATCCGTAAGTAGTGTTCAGTTTTTGATTTGCTCCTTGTTAGTGTTTTGAGACATCGGCATGGCTGGGAGGAGCTGCAAGATCCTCACCCCTAACTCATTCTTCGTTCCGTGATGGGGACTTTGAACACTGGTGTAGGTTTCTTAGTCGGTGGTTGTCCATCTAGCACAATCAACATGTGTGACCGTTCTCAGAGGACAACATTCCTCATCCAAAGAGCTTACAGTCTAAAATTTCCTGTAAAGGAGATGAGCTGGAGGTGGTAAAAGAAAATGTTCATTGATTTCAGTAACAGGCTGGGAACCCACATGGCTCATGAAAGCAACAACGGCCAGAGCACAGATATCAGTGTGATGCTTATGACATTTAGGAAAATGTTAATTTAACATGTGGGCAGCAGGCAGATTGAAACAAACATTAAATAGTAGGACAGCTTGTTGTGTAACAATCATAAGTTCTAGCAATCAGTTGTTTATTATGCTCAGATCAGCTGTATAAAACATACATTAACAAATATTTACAGAAAAACCAGTACATAACAAGTGTTTTGCTAAACCAGCCCTGAACCATGGTAGACTCTAATGCATTGGTTCTCAGCCTGGGAATTGGGACCCCTTTGGGGGTTGAATGACCCTTTGATAGGGGTCGCGGCAGGGTGAGCAGCTTGGCGGGGGGGGGGGCACCACCATTGTTGCCATTCGTCATGAAAGTGCCTGCCAATTTATATACCATTTATTACCAATTCATATACAATCCTGAACAATAGATCTTCATGCCATTGGTTAGTTTCAGTTTAATTTCTGTGGAAGAAGCCTTGCATAATTTTATGGATGGAGGTCACCACAACACGAGGAATTAAAGGGTTGCGGCATTAGGAAGGTTGAGAACTGCTACTCTAGTGGCTACACAGAATTTAGCAACTCCATCCATAGTTCAAGGTCTGCTAGAAGAAGGGAGGCATATCATTTCTCTGAATGTCCAGGGGGCTTTGGAAGATAAAAATGATGAATTTGAGATAGTTTTAGAAGGGGAGCTTCAGTTTCCCCACTTGCACAAGCCCATAAACATTCATGGAATGGCGGAAGAACTACATCATATCAAGATTAGTAATGTGCCTGTCATGCGCCAGTACCCTTTACAATGGGAAGATTCAACTGCATGTGATTTGTATAATGTCATCCTTCCAGGGCAGGAAATTGGGGGGTGGGATTCCCACAGGAAGGGAGATGGTCCTTTCCTGTAACTGCTTAAGAATTGTAGGTTTGTGTTATATAGATACTCATACAGAGCATTTGTTTCTCTTTTTAGGGAAAATAACGTGATCTCTGTGTGGAACAATGGGAAAGGAATTCCTGTGATAGAACACAAAGTGGAGAAAGTTTATGTGCCAGCTCTTATTTTTGGGCAGCTCTTAACATCCAGCAACTATGACGACGAGGAGAAGAAAGTCACAGGTAGAAGAAACTTCAGTAGGAGTTGTCTGTCAGTCCCAAAATGACTGGCCAGCTCTTTGAAAGTTCTTAGCAGGGAGTTTTTGCAGGAAGCTAAAACCAGTCATCAACAGGAGTTCAAAGGTGGTTCCAGAATAATTATCCTGGTTCTGTGCTTCTGTTCATTAATGCACCCCAGGGTCTTTTATTTATAAAGGTAAAAGGTAAAGGTATCCCCTCCTGTGCAAGCACCGAGTCATATCTGACCCTTGGGGTGACGCCCTCTAGCGTTTTCATGGCAGACTCAATACGGGGTGGTTTGCCAGTGCCTTCCCCAGTCATGACCGTTTACCCCCCAGCAAGCTGGGTACTTTTATTTATAGACACGCACTAAGGGGAGAAAACTCAATCCCTCTGCTTCAGTTAAGTCTTTCATTGTGTACACAAGCAAAATGAAGGTGTAAATAACAAAGCTTAGGAAATGTTACAAGTTAAGACATGGAAATCACAGCTGCGTTGTCTCCTGGAAAGCAGCACATGCTGGCAGGCTCATGGGAATTGTAGTCCATGGATGTCTGGAGAGCCACAGTTTGGCCACCCCTCCACTACAGTGGCTATATTGTACTAACTTTTTTCTGATAGGTAAAAAGTGATGGGTTAATGAGCAGGAGAAAGAGAGCGAAGAATATGTTTTCCCTCCCTTCAAAGAAGATGATCAAATTTAACCACAGAGTTCTTTAGCTTGTTTTACGCAGCATGAGCATTCTAGCCAAACATCATCCACGCATGTCTTGTGATGGTAGAGTTGAGATTTGACTGCTTAGTATTAGTCCTGCTTCAAGCAGAGCCAGAGTCTTAATAAAGCCTCCTAATCTCCGTGGAAGTAACATAAGGTGATGTTCTTCATGCAGGTGGGCGAAACGGTTACGGAGCCAAACTCTGCAACATCTTCAGTACCAAATTTACTGTGGAAACCGCGTGCAGAGAATATCGGAAACTCTTTAAGCAGGTAGGGGGAGCTGTGCAAGCATTCTGTTGGGGTTCTTTTGCTTTCAGAGGTAGAGCCCAGGTCACTCTGTAAGACAAAAGCACCTCAAAGTCTGTTCTGTCCTGCTTGACTGGCTTACAACTGTGCTTAAATATACTCAGATGAAAAGCATGAGGCAGACAACCAAGAAAATGAAATCAGCAAACTACACTGTCTGGCAACAATCCTGGAGGTAAAGAGATTCATCTGGTTCTTTCTGTGCTTGGCTTCTTTCCTCAGACGTGGACTGACAACATGAATAAGGCGGGGCAGATGACACTGAAGTCCTTTGACGACGAGGATTTTACGTGCATCACTTTCCAGCCTGATCTGGCAAAGTTTAAAATGACCGTCTTGGACAAGGACATTGTGGCCCTCATGGCACGCAGAGCCTATGACGTGGCAGGGACTGTCAAAGACGTTAAAGTCTTCTTGAATGGAAAGAGGCTACCAGTGAGTTAACACCTTTAATGTTTCCCTTGCTCTTTTTGGGAAGGGGAACATGCTCTGTTTGGGGGGGGGGGGTGGCAGCAGAATCCAATTTCGTGAGGGGAGCTGCCAACTTATCTCCTCTACAGGTGAAAGGATTCCGTAGCTATGTAGACATGTATGTCAAGGACAAGGTGGACGAAACTGGCAACCCGCTGAAAGTTATCCATGAAGAAGTGAACAACCGCTGGGAAGTGTGCCTAACCATGAGCGAGAGGGGCTTCCAGCAAGTTAGCTTTGTCAACAGCATTGCCACAACAAAGGTAACTAACAACAGGGTGGCGTTTGTCTATTTTGTCAATAACCCGAAGATCCATTTTTCCCTGTTTGCTAGCCGCTAGATTTAGAACGTAGACTCCTAGAGATTTTGTTGAAATTTTCAAAAGGTATGAAAGCTCTCAGTCAGAGTAGTTCAGCAATGGAATAGGCTGCCCAAGGAGGTGGTGAGCTCCCCCTCACTGGCAGTCTTCAAGCAAAGGTTGGATACACACTTTTCTTGGATGCTTTAGGATGCTTTGGGCTGATCCTGCGTTGAGCAGGGGGTTGGACCATTTCCTGCTATCGAAATATCAAAGCAGCTGTTCTAAACTCCAGAGCTCTGCAGGTCAGCCCTGCAAATGGGAGATCAGTAACAAAACGTTGCATATTTTTAACCATGCTCTTCTATTCTGTAACTCATGCCCTACAGCAGGGATAGTCAACCTGTGGTCCTCCAGATGTCCATGGACTACAATTCCCATGAACCCCTGCCAGTGTTTGCTGGCAGGGGCTCACAGGAATTATAGTCTATGAACAGCTAGAGGACCACAGGTTGACTACCCCTGCCCTACAGTATAGCCTCGATATTTTGATAAATGTAAGGGTTCCTAATGATTGCAACATTCTGCTGCAAGTCTGTGTGTGTGTGTGAATTAAATCAAAACTCAGTATTGTACAATGGCATGTAGGTTATCTCAGAACTTCACCTTTTAATGCAACAGAAAGCAAATGAATATATATTTTGGTCTGGATCCAACTATCGCCCTGTAGCTTCCCCTATCTAACTGCATCCCCCAAAATGGTAAGTCTTTGGCAGTGCAATCCTATGCATTATAATTCTAGGGTAGGCCCATTGAATTCAGTGGTTTGTATCACAGTGTCTTGTATAGAAATGCAGCAAAAATAACTGAATAGGTTTATGTGATCAATGCAAGGGTGAACCAATACTGAATCTTCTCACTGCCTAAAACAGTGGGGAATAGAATCCTAAAAACATTTTAGACGACTTGCACATGGTTTTCCATTATGCTCCATATACTTGAAGCCCCTTGCGTGGCTTTGATGTATCATGGTGTGCCCTCAGAGAAGCTGTGCCCATCCTTGGTTTCTCTTGTTACAGGGGGGTAGACACGTGGACTACGTTGCTGATCAGATTGTCAATAAACTCCTGGAAGTGGTGAAGAAGAAAAACAAAGCTGGCGTTGCAGTGAAGCCCTTTCAGGTGCATGGCCTAAATCTGCTTGTTCACACTGTTTTATGCAATTCGCTTCTGCGTATATAGAGTAGCAGACTAAATTTTCTAGTGGCCGGATGGAAAACTTGGCAGCCTTCCTCCTCCCACTGCAACCCATGTGTTCACCCAGGACTGCTGTTCCTGCAGGTTAGGGGGCCCTGAGGAATGGGGAATTGGCAGACATTGCCTATTAGGACTGGATCCAGCTCCCTGGTTTCTTCAGACATCATTTTACTACACTTTTAAGATTGCTTTGCTGGTGTGAAGTCCTTTGGCTGGAGCCTGTTCTTGGTAGACATGCTTTGTTCACAATCCAGGAATGTATTATTTATTAAACATTTGTGGTTTGCATCCCACCAAACGGTCAATGTCTGAGGGAGTCGCTGTGTGTTACTTTTGTCACTGTGGAAGGATGAGATTATCAAAGAAGCAAAATGTTTTGCAGTCTGCGACAACTCCCACGTTTGAATTCTAGGTGAAGAACCACATCTGGGTCTTCATAAACGCCCTGGTGGAAAATCCAACCTTCGACTCGCAAACAAAGGAGAACATGACGCTCCAGGCAAAGAGCTTTGGCTCTACGTGCAAGCTGAGTGAGAAGTTTATCAAGGGGGTACGTGCGGTGAGGGGCATTGGGGATGGGGATAGGGGTGACTTTCAAAGCAGATTCTGAGTGAAGCAGCAGACCAATGCAACCAGATGTCGTGCTTTGGCCTTATAGACAACAATTTGCGTTCTAGGTGGTTGGCTGTGGCATAGTGGAGAGCATCCTGAATTGGGTGAGCTTCAAAGCTCAGACACAACTCAACAAGAAGTGTTCTTCTGTGAAGCACACTAGAATCAAGGGAATTCCTAAACTGGACGATGCCAATGATGCTGGTATGTTTTCTAAGCCGCGGTACTCGGGCCAAACCCCTGAACACCTCTCACGGGTTGCCCCTTTGGGTGTCTCACAGGGTTGGCGAGAGGATGGGTGTGGCATTCTTGCTTCGTGTAGAGTGCATCCTGACTTCAGAAGGGGCAAAGAGCAATGGAATCACCATCCCTTGATGCTCACCTCTTGCTAGTTGCGCCCCGCCAGTAGGTGGGGAATAACATCCTTTTGGTATTCTAACCTTGGTGTGGCCACTCTCAGTTCATTCTGCTAAATGGATCCGTCAGTTTTTAAGGTGCACTTATCTTTCCAGGGAGTAAGAACTCCATCAACTGTACCCTTATTCTGACGGAAGGCGACTCGGCCAAAACACTCGCTGTTTCCGGCCTTGGAATCGTGGGCAGGGACAAGTACGGAGTATTTCCCCTGCGCGGCAAAATGCTCAATGTCCGGGAAGCTTCTCACAAACAGGTCAGTTGGGAGAAATTTGAGAGAGCACCATGCTGTGTCTTGTCCAGGAATTAGCCTTACGGGTGCAATATGTGAAAGTCTTTGGCAGCAAAGTTAATGTGAAATGAAAATGAGATCCTAGGCAATTTACCTTGCTGACTCAAGAATTGGCACAAGCAGAAGAGTGTCAGAAGAGCCCTGCTGGATCAGACCATCTAATCTAGCATCCTGTCTCACAGTGGCTAGCCAGTTCCCCTAGACAGCCAGCAAAAGGGCATAGAGGCTGAGGCCTTCCCTTGAGAAGAGCATCAGAAGAGCCCTGCTGGATCAGACCAATGGTCCATCTAGTCCAGCATCCAGTTCCTCTGCAGGGCCAGTAACAGGGCATAGTGGCCAAGGCCTTCCCCCAATGCTGCTTCCTGGCTCTGGGATTCAATGGATTAGTGCTATTGAATGTGGAGATTCCCCTCAGTCACAATGGCCAGTAGCCATTGATAGACTTGCTTTCTATGAGTCTAACCCCCTTGTCAAGATGTTTATTCCTGTGGCATTCAGCTTATGGGGTACTATCAGGGTTGTGAGGCACAAAATTTATTTCAAAGTGCTGTAGGTTTCATTAAGCAATTTGGGCAGTAATATATGTTCTAAGTGAGACACAAGGATGGTGAGGAAGGAGCTGCAAAGTCAGCCAGAGATGGCTGCCCAAGGAGGGAAGGAAACGGGGCAATGCAGGGTATGTTCAGTGTAAACAAGATGGGTAGCCGTCGACTCTTTAACAATCGAAAAGAGCAAGATTCAAGTAACACCTTGAAGTGCTACTACTTAAGGTGCTCCTGGATTCTTTCTCCTTTCCAGTGTATCTGAGAGCAAAATGCCTGTCTTTTCAGATAATGGAAAATGCTGAAATTAACAACCTCATCAAGATTGTCGGTCTGCAGTATAAGAAGAACTACGATGACCCAGAATCGCTTAAGACCTTGCGCTACGGAAAGATAATGATCATGACAGATCAGGTAATTCTTTCCTTGCCGGGAAACGGTTATCCTTGCGCTCTGTTGTGGAGCCTCTCCTAACGGTGCTTCCCCATCGCTTCAGAGCATTGCCGTGGTCCAAATTAAACTTGGAATTGAAGACCACAATATATTTCTATGTGAAAGGCATGCCTGGAATATACCCTTGGCATCCGTGCAAGGAAGCTTTTTTCTGTCAAAGGGTATCAGGTGTAACTGAAAAGTCCTGTCACCTTCTTAAATGTTCAGAAGGCTGAAATCTTTTCAAGAGGAAGAACGTTGCCTGTGGAAGGAACTGTCCTGTTCTTCTCTATCAGGACGGGGTAGGCAGGAGCAGGGACTGGCAGAAGAGCTGTCCAGGCAGCTTACTTGGAATTGCTGAGAGATTTAGCATAAGGGTCAGAGCGCTTTTCCCCTCGGGATAGGTGGGGTTGTTTCTCAGGGTGACTGGGGAGGGTTTTCACTAGCAGGAGAGACATTTGGGCTTGCAAAAGAAAACCGCACCTGAAAGATTAACAGCATTTACTGCAGCATAAGTGTGAGCTCACTTTATCAGATTCTTTGTGTACACCTGTTTGATGTGTATAATATTCACATCGCAATGTGAGTGGGATGGAGTGGGGATAAGTTACAAAGAGGTAGCCCGTGCGTGGCTTGATATCCTGCTACAAAGGCAGAAAGGGCACTTTTACCCCGAGCTGTTCTAAATAAAGGGTGGTACACTTGGGTTTGCTATGGGTCAGGTCTGTTGCCACTGAAAGTGATGACCCTTAGTGCCCCTTTAAAGTTCATTTTAAATGGGAGGTAGACCCAGCCTCAGGTCTATACTGGGAATTTAAAATAATGACCTTTTAAAGGTATCTTCTCTGTTGAAAGGAAGGTGTTCTGCAAACTAGTTGAGGAAACAAGGACTAGAATGTGTGTTCCTGGGTTCCTTCGTATGGCAGAACTTCTTCCCTTCAGGAGAGAATAACAGGTAGACCTTGAAACTAATTCATGGGGCAGAGCTCACTGAAAGAAGGGACATTCTGATATTTTTGAAACCGTCAGTGTGTGGATGAGGGCCAGGTAGCTTTAAAGCAGTCTTCCCATGGCTCTGCTGATGCTGCATTGTTCATCCCTAGGTGGTGTTCTGCACTCTGTGAGAAAATATGTTTCCTGGGCATGGGTCACTAGCCAATCTAATGGTCAGACATTCAAGATTAGCAGAAGATCATGGTTGGGAAGGACCCAATTTGCCACCACATTTAAATAGTCCATTTCAGATTATGTCAGTGTAACCTTTTGAAAATTCCATATAATGTTCCCTCTTCCTGTAAGGATCCTGAAACAGGCTGAACCAACATGTCAACTTTAAACCATGGTGGTGACAGCTAAATCATTGCAGATATTGCTTCCCTGGTGTTACCCACTTGAACCTAATTTCCCACAGTGCCTAGATGGAAAAAAGGGCTCTGAACCCATTGTTTGCCTTCACAACAGCGTTCTCCTTTTAAAAAAATGTTGTTCCATCTCTGGTTGTGGTGGGAGACCGTTCACCCAAGCCACTTCACTGAGTCTGGCTGAGCCTGGGTTCCAGGCTGTCAGTAGGGCTGACTGACCTCATCAGCCTCTTTATTGTTTCATAGCAGGGCGTGAGTGCTAGGGCAACTAAAGGGAGGATGAGGGAGGTGCCATAGGAGCAAGCCCTGGTCAGTTTTCAAGCCCTTATAGACGGCCTCCGAAAGGCAGTGGCCTCTTGGCATTTGTGACACACTCACCGCTCTCTTCAGAGCGCCAGTGGGTCACGTCTGTCTCCTGTCAATGTTTTTAGGATCAAGATGGCTCCCATATCAAAGGCTTGTTGATTAACTTCATCCACCACAACTGGCCTTCTCTATTAAGGCACCGCTTCCTGGAGGAATTCATTACCCCCATCGTGAAGGTGAGCTTGTTTTCTTTCTGGGGTAGTCGTGGTGGGCAAGTCACAGAAGGGGCTGCTTCGGTTCCATCTTGATGCACAGCTGCTCAAAATGCTTCCGTTCGGTTTCGGTCTTCGCCCTAGGTTTCCAAGAATAAAGAAGAGGTTGCTTTCTATAGCATCCCTGAATTTGAAGAGTGGAAAACCACAGTTCCTAACTACAAAAGCTGGAAAATCAAGTACTACAAAGGTTTGTCTCAAAGCCTGCCCAGTAGAGTCAAAGGAGACAATTAAGAGCAGGTTGATGGTTTAAAAACACGACTGTGTATAAAATACTTCAATTTGAGCTGCTAGGGAGACTGGGAAAGGAACATTCTGGAAGGTAAATGGAATGGGAGAAACAAGCCAGAGTTTATTGTTTCCAGCCATAGGCCATTAGAATGCCGTCAATGTATCCATTGATAAAATGGAATGAGAGGCTATTACCTATATCCCAGTTGCTATATTCTACTTCAATGGGAGGAAATAGTAACGACCCTGAACTTGGCCTTCGTTGCCCTGAAGGTCAGCTCAAAGTTCCCTCGGCGATACTTTCTGGCATGCGATCTGAAAATGTCATGGGCATGCCAACTGCTTTACTCAGTAGCTGCTCTGTCACCTATTGAACTTTTGAGAGAGATTATCAGAGACCTAATATGAGCATGTTTGAGAGCTCTTCGAAGCCCTCTGGAAAGAAGCTGGCGTTTGGGCGGCCTGGCATCAGTAACTAAATCCAGATGGCTGCAGCGGCGTTTTAGTTTGCTGTTGCACTGAGCGTTGCCAGGTTTTCTGACTAGCTTTGTCGGCAAGTACTATCGCCCGTTCTGAAGATCCTGTAGACTCAGAAGACTTCCTCCACCCTTTGTCTGCAGTATCAGAGAAATCTAAGGATCAACAGCCTTTTGAGTGCTGAATGAAATTGATTTGTCCAGAGATGTTTGCATGCTGGCAATTTAAGGGGAAGGCTTTGGTGTTGACAAAGGGAGCTTCACCAGAAAGAGGCAACAGCACTACAGGGGCTGCAGGCGCTCCTTGGGGGCAGGTCTGAAGGATGTTGGATTGATGACCCCAAAGTCCTGGGTCCAAAAAGTGTCTTGGCACTATTCTTGGACCTAGCTTGTATTCTGTAGCTGTGCTCTGGGCTCTTCCAGAGGCAGAACAGGTTTTCAGCTGTACGAAGCCAAATGATCTTGCATGCTGTTTTTCAGCCTGCATGGTAGGGGCTGCTTCCTTTCTACTAGCCTTATTGGCTGGGTTTGGAGTCTGAGTAAGAGCTGCATGCTACTTAGCCACTTCAGGGGTTTGTACATAAGGCTTCTTAATGCTGATCGAGCAAATATATTCCCCTCCCTTTTTGCGGGTTATTTCTAAAGGGGTAATTATTTCTCCAAATATTTGCATTTCTGTGGAAGCTGGGCCACTTAAGTCCACAGAAAGTGGAATGAGAAGCTTGATAAACTGGTCGGGCTGGTTGATCTAGCCGCCTTTTGTAGCCTCTGTACTTATTTCCATATAGGTCTGGGGACCAGCACGTCAAAAGAGGCGAAAGAGTACTTTGCAGAGATGGCAAGACACCGGATCCCTTTCAAATACTCTGGCCCTGAAGACGATGCTGCGATCTCCCTGGTAGTGCAACTGCTCCTCACCCTCTTGCCCTTGTTCTTAGAAAGTGCTCGTACACCGATTATTTGGGAGGGATTTAATTGTTCTCCCAAAGTTAACGGGAATGGATCGCTTTAACTGCCTGGGACTCAGACTTCACTCTGTGCCGCACAACTTTGCAGCTCGGAATGGAGAAGCCATTTCAGCTGATCCTGTTACATGCCGCTTGGTTTAAACTGAGCTGGAAGTATCAGAGCCAGGAGCCAGCCCCAACAGAGTCAAGGCAGCACCAGACTGGCAGCTGCTTCAGATTGGCTCCTGACACTTAAAGCTCAGTAAGGACAGGAGCCAGCCTCAGCCCCGACAGAGCACAGCTGCCCTGACCAATCCTTGGCTGTTGTTCGTCTTGCTACTGTTTTAAACCCCTACTGTACTGCAGGCTTTCTTCTTGACTGCCCAGGAAGAGTTTCTTGACTGGGTGGGAGTTCCTTGTTTTTGCATACATTTGTTAAATGAGTTAAACCTGTATTGGGTGATACATTGACCCACCCACCCCATCCAACATGGCCAGTCATGGGCCTGGAGGGGGTTTCTTAAAGCCTGGAGATTGTTTCCGGGGATTTCTCAATGTAGGAAAAAAGTAGGAAAAGGCTGCTGTACCATGTGGATTTGAAATGTGGTAAAAGCCCTGTGATCATAGAATCATAGAGTTGGAAGGGGCCATACAGGCCATCTAGTCCAACCCCCTGCTCAATGCAGGATAGAATCATAGAATCATAGAGTTGGAAGGGGCCACACAGGCCATCTAGTCCAACCCCCTGCTCAATGCAGGATAGAATCATAGAATCATAGAGTTGGAAGGGGCCACACAGGCCATCTAGTCCAACCCCCTGCTCAGCGCAGGATCAGCCCAAACTGCATGCTTGTGCTTTGATTGGCTTGCAGTGTAGAGAAACCCAATGAGCTTCTCTAATGTGGCCTCTTCTATGCCTGCCTGCCTGGTATGTTGCACACCTAGCAGCAGTCCCTGGCCCTGAAATGTGTGGTCTTAAGTCCATGGAAAATGTTAGAATTCGAAATTAGTGCAAATTGCAGCCATTTGAGTTTGTCAGACGTGCAATGACTCTTCTTAACAGCAAAGTTATTTTGCCCATGATGGTTAAGGTAAGGCGAGGACACAAAGTTGAGGCTCTCCCTGGTTCCTAAAAAATGCCTTCGATATTGTAGGCCTTTAGCAAAAAGAAAGTCGAGGACCGAAAGGAATGGTTGACAAACTTCATGGAGGATCGAAGGCAACGGAAGCTGCATGGCCTGCCAGAGGTAGGTGACCTTCTAGTGCTTCTGGAATAGAGAGTATTAGCAAGGCACAATTCATGTCCAGATAAGGCCATTGTGAACTGTGTATTCCTTGAATGGAGTTGCAGCTGTTTGGCCAGGAAGGGTTACCCTTAAGAAATGGGGAGGTTGGTCCTTTCTAGTGATCAGTATGGGCTCAGCACTGAGCATGCCTGAAAACAGTTCAAAGAAGGTGTGTTAGTCCGTGCTAGAATCAAGCTGATAATCAAGCTCAGGGAGGTACAGACTGGCTTTGTGATCTGGTCAAGTAGGGGCCTGCGAGAGCCTTCATCTTTTAAAAGACAGGCCCAAGTCTAATTTGGGAAACACTCCCTGCGCCCTGTCCACCCTCACAGAGAAATTATTGGCTCCTCCTGCTTCAAGGCCCAACCTGTTAGATACCTGAAATATTGGGCATCTTTTCAGGTTGGCAGTCTCATTACTGACCACTTCAGGTGGTGTCCACATGTATCTGCAGTTCGGTTCTTGTGAATAGGGACATCTAAGCAGTCACTTGGGTTTAAGGCAAGCAAGGAGAAGCAAGCTGTGAAAATGGCAACAGAAAACATAACAACAACCCTCTTTGCCAATTGCCACGCAGGAATATTTATATGGGAAAGCGACCAGTTATCTGACTTACAATAGCTTCATCAACAAGGAGCTTATTCTGTTTTCCAACATGGACAACGAACGATCCATTCCTTCCCTGGTTGATGGTAAGCTTTCTACTATATACTCATCCTTCTCTGTTTTTAATATTAGCAGACATTAAAGCAGTCAAATGAAGGGTTATGCTCAGAATGGAACAAGTGTATTAGGAAGCGAAAATCAATTCTGATAAGAGTTGGACCGCGGTTGGCATTTAGCCAGTGACAGCTTCAGTAATCCTTCGCTGTGAGAATAATCAAATGCCATGTGATGGATTGTGGGGTTGAATGAATGCCATAGTTCTCATGATTTTTCCTGACTACTGGCCCCGTACAACTTATGGAGGAACGTTAGGCCCTTAGGCAGCGGTAGTCAAACTGCGGCCCTCCAGATGTCCATGGACATCTGGAGGGCCGCAGTTTGACTACCCCTGCCCTTAGGCTTCTTTGGCATTTTGATTCCTAGCCAAGGGGCAATATGCCCAGCGGAGATGTTTTCTCTCCCAGTATCTTGGTGGTGGTCGGTTTCTAAACACCTTGAAATTAAAGACAATTGACCACACTGCCAGGATGGCAGCCCTCACTGTTTCCCAGTTAAGCCTGCAGGGATCTTGCCCATTGTCTTCTTAATAGTACTTTGGGGAGACAAAGCCTGGTCTTGCTGGTTCAATGGGAAAAGAAAGCTGGTGGCTGAGTTAACCTGCTGATCGCTCCCCTCAGGACTGAAACCAGGTCAGAGGAAAGTGATGTTCACGTGCTTCAAAAGAAACGACAAGCGGGAGGTGAAGGTGGCCCAGTTGGCGGGATCAGTAGCGGAGATGTCCGCTTATCATCATGGAGAGGTAAGCAAAACAAGGTTAGGCACTGAACCACCCCCACCCCCACCCCTCGCCAAAGTAATAGCAGTAAAGCTTCCAGGTGCAGCTAGTCCAAGCTGAGTGAAGGAACTTTAGTCAATGTGTTTCCATGATCCCAAGCAAGGCTATCTTCCCTGTGGTATTAATATTTCCATAAATCAAATGTGGTGAGTTTTGTGCAGGGCATGCAGTGTTTGAAAATTCATATTTATTGGTGGTCCTTCCATCTTCTGACCAGTGACTAAAGGCGAGAATGCCATTCCTGTATAGCAGGGGTAGTCAACCTGCGGTCCTCCAGATGCCCATAGACTACAATTCCCATGAGCATTTGCTGGCAGGGGTTCATGGGAATTGTAGTCCATGGACATCTGGAGGACCACAGGTTGACTACCCCTGCTGTATAGAACTGGCCGTTCTCTCTGGATAGGGAGAAGCAGGCCTCCAGCAGCCATTGGTTATCTTGTTTATTTTTTACTAATTAATTCAACTTATAGACCACCACTCTCAGCCCAGCCAGCTCGTGGCGGTTTACAAAATATAAATACCAATAAAAATTTACAGAATGTTCAGGCTAATCTTCCCTTTTCTGGCACTTCCCTTACTGCTTTCTTTGGCTTCCTGCTTCTGACACATCTTTGCAGGTTGCCTTGTCCTCCAGCGCTGCTGTTTTGGGGGGTGTCACTGTCTTTAGAGACCCGGTTGCGCTTTTCAGCTTTTGCGTGGGGCTTTGTTTCAGGCCTCCCTGATGATGACCATTATCAACCTGGCTCAGAACTTTGTGGGGAGCAACAACATGAACCTGCTTCAGCCCATTGGTCAGTTTGGCACCAGGCTACACGGTGGGAAAGACTCTGCCAGCCCTCGATACATCTTCACAATGCTCAGGTTAGTAGGAGCCCCCCTGACCGAACGGCTCCCTTTAGCATGCGGGGGGACGGGAGTTGGTAAAGCTGCTGAACAGTTACGGAAGTAGCTTAAAGCATGGGGTAGTCAACCTGTGGTCCTCCAGGTGTTCGTGGACTACAATTCCCATGAGCCCCTGCCTGGCTTAAAGGATCCCAACGGGCCTGCATTTGCATTCTGGGTGTAGCGATTCTCATCTTTGGCACTGAAATCCTAGCAAAGCTGACTTTGAAATCCTTCCTGCCTCCCAGTTCTTCCCCGTAAGCAACTTAAGCGCAAACGATCTTCTTCCCTAGCCCTTTAGCCCGGCTGGTTTTCCCGCCAGTGGATGACAACGTGCTGAACTTCCTGTACGACGACAACCGTCGCGTAGAACCCGAGTGGTACATCCCCATCCTGCCCATGGTTCTAATCAACGGAGCCGAGGGGATCGGGACGGGCTGGTCGTGCAAAGTTCCCAACTACGATGTCCGGGAAGTGGTGCACAACCTTCGACGCATGTTGGATGGAGAGGAGCCTCTACCGATGGTAATGACAAACTCAGTAACCACCCATGCCGGGAGGGTAGCTAACAGCTAGGGGGAAATTGAAATAAAGGCGATGAGGAAGTTCTTAAGACTTTTCCCCCAAGGCTATAAGATGTTTCCTTCCCATTCCAAAAAAGGAAGCCATGAATGTTTTGAATGGCATGCAAATCTGGAGGCTCAAAAGTTTTGTTGGTGATCGCCTGTGTGCCATGAAGCCCCATCATCGTCCCTTTCACCTATGCAGTTATAAATGATGTTCTGCCATCTGTTGGGTTGTTAAATTGTAATATTGTTTTTATTGGGGATTAATTGAGGGGGGTTTATTGAGTGTATTGTTATGTTTAACTGTTTTAATTTTGTAAGCCGCCTCAGGCTGACTGTGTCGGGAGGGTTGGGGTAGAAATTGATTTATAAATATTGCTAATTTAGCTGCAGTTGTTGTTTTAGGTTGCTTTGCTCAAGTTGAACATTTTTGTGTTTTCAGCATCCTAATTACAAGAATTTCAAGGGGACAATAGACGAATTGGGTCAGAAGCAGTACTTGGTCAACGGAGAAGTATCAATTCTTGACGCCACCACTATTGAAATTTCTGAGCTGCCTGTCCGGACATGGACCCAGGTATGACACTGTTCCGATTGTCACATTTTGACCTTAAAACAGTTTAGACTCGAAACGTTCCATGGCCTCTGATCTGAGACATGGCGATTTCTTCTCTCCCCCTCCCCCAGGTGTATAAGGAACAGGTTCTGGAGCCTATGCTGGGCGGCACAGAAAAAACTCCCCCATTAATCAGTGACTACAAAGAATACCACACAGACACCACAGTCAAATTCATAGTCAAAATGAGTGAGCAGAAGCTGGCAGAGGCAGAAGCAGCCGGACTCCATAAAGTCTTCAAGCTGCAGACCTCTCTTTCCTGCACCAACATGGTAAGTGGCAGAAGCGTTCTCCCTAGAATCATAGAACCATAGAATTGGAAGGGTCCATAGAGGCCATCTAGTCCAACCCCCTGCTCTACGCAGGATCAGCCCAAAGCATCCTAAAGCATCCAAGAAAAGTGTGTATCCAACCTTTGCTTGAAGACTGCCAGTGAGGGGGAGCTCACCACCTCCTGAGGCAGCATATTCCACTGCTGAACTACTCGGACTGTGAAACTTTTTTTCCTGATATCTAGCCCCAAGGAGGACTGGCTTAAGCCTCTTTCAAAACAAAATGAATTGTTGTCAGTGTTCCTTAAAATGTCATTAAATTGTTCCTTCCCATTAAATTCTTTGAAATAACAGTTCCAAGATTTTGTCCCTGGTATTTTGGTGGCAGTCTCCTTGCTACTAAACTATATGTGTTCAGATTTAGGATTTTCTCCCAGTTTGAATACAAATGTTAAGTTAGTTAAATTTAAGGTGACCAGATTGTCCCACTTTTGGAGGGACATCGGGGGTACCTGGCAAATTGTACTTATGTTGAAATTAAAAAATATATATTACAATGCTATTTTTGTATTCTATGAAACTTTTTGTTGCTCCATATAGATCAAAATTTTAATCAAGAACCCCCCCGGTCAATGTTGTCCCACTTTACCAATGTTAAAATCTGGTCACCTTAGTTAAATTTGATATCATTAACCTTATTTCTTTAGCAGCATTTATGGGTAACTGTAATGACACACAAAGAATATTAATAAAGCAATTAATTAACAACAAAGGAAAATACTAATGACAACAAGAACCAATGGTGTACTGGAACAGTCATCCGGAGATGAAGGAGTATTTATGTCATTTCATATAAATTTGAGTGGTTAGTGAAATATAAAATACTGTAGATTTTACTTAAACCAGGATGGCGCTGTATTTCAAAGGCCTTTTATGGGTATGCTACTTAGATTTTCCAATTATTTTTAAAAAGGGGATGACCTGCTGTTATTAACCTATCTTCATAACTAGTTGAAGGGATGTTTGGTTTGTGAGGTCTCTGTTTTAAGTATCTGGGACATTGCTCTTTGCTGCAGGTCCTCTTTGACCACGTTGGCTGCCTGAAGAAATACGATACTGCAGAAGACATTTTACGGGAGTTCTATGAGCTCAGGCTACGCTACTATGGCTTAAGGAAAGACTGGCTGGCCGGTCTACTGGGTGCGGAGTCTACGAAACTGAGCAATCAGGCTCGCTTCATCCTGGAGAAAATCGAGGGCATCATCGTGATCGGTAAGTCTAAGTTTAGTGCGAGTAATATTTCAGAGCAAAGCTTCGTTTATTTCCTTGAAGACAATCAGAAAAGGGAATGGACAAACTCCAAAGCTCCTTTAGCTTCCTGCCTCAGAACGAGGAAACATGTGCAATTCTTCAGTCGGTTTTTCTAATCTGATATATCCCCCTTGAGTAGGGGGAAGTTAAAAGTCTTCTGAGTTACGCCTCCTGCTCACTCCAGGGCAGGGTTTATGCAGATTAAACTGATCCCTAAGAGGATGGGTAGGAGGCAAACCCTTCCCCCAGCCAGAAAGCCCTGCCTGCTTCAAGCAAGACTCACTTAGCCAGCTTCATCTTGCCAATTGGGGAGAAAAAGAGTCCGAGATGGAGAGCCTAGCTTATTGTGGCCATTTAGGCTAGTTTTTTCCAGCCATTAGCTACACCAAAGGCAGTTGACAAAGCTTCCGCTGTCTCAGCAGCCTTAAAACTACTTGCAGCAGGAGCCGAGAGAAAGAAAGGCCAAGGCCCCTCTGAGGCCTGGTTCTTTGGCATTTCAGAACCACTCTGGGGTGGCGACAGTCAGACTTATCCAATCTAGACAAGTTAGCCTTTGAGAAACAGATAGGATTTTACTTTTCTGTCCACAGATAGTGCGTTTCAATCCTGTTCCTAATTCAGTGTCCCTGTTACATTGACGTGTGCTTTAATTTTAGCCCTTTTAACGTACATCGCGTGACCTTGCTCACTTGAGGTGCGTTCCACACCGTGATCTAAAACTGCCTTTGTTCCTAGAAAACAAGCCCAAGAAAGAACTGATCAAGGTGCTGGTTCAGAGAGGATACGAGTCTGACCCGCTGAAGAGTTGGAAAGAGGCCCAACAAAAGGTACTGAAGACCTCGGCTTCTTTAACTAGTTTAGCTGCTGATCGTTTTATGCTTCTTCAATCGCCAGCCCTGTCCGAAAACATTTTTTGAGGCTTGAAATAGCATGAGAAATCTTAGAAAGTTGGCTTTTGAGGGGGCAGAACTTCATCAGTCTCTTGGCCCACCAGTAGTTTTCTGGATCAGGGTTGGAGAACTGTGAGTGCTGAGTAACAAGGTGCAGGAATTGGTGTTGGCCAAGGAGCCTTGGAGGCAACAGGAAGGGGGCAGAGATTCTTCCTTTTAGCAGTGAGGACTCACTCTCCAGGTCCTGTCCTACTACTGGCCATCCCCACTGCCCTAGCAGATCCTCCAGTGTTATGAATGTCATCTTCTCCATTTTAACTTAATGCTGGCCAGTTGCTGCTTGCACAGCCAATACAGTTGGAGTCTTAGGGTCTTCGCTTCCCCTCACCTCTGGGCCCCTCTGGTGCTCGAAACAAAGAGTGCAGGAATCTGCTGTGTCCCTCTGTGTTCCTGGGTTGGAGGGGAAGTAGTAACAGCTTGGCCGCATTTTCACCACCTTACTCCCCACCCAGGATACCAACGAGGAGAAAGAAGACGATGAAGAGAGTGGTAAGGAAAGTGAAGCCAGCACTGGGCCCGATTTCAACTATCTCCTGAACATGCCTCTCTGGTATCTAACAAAGGAGAAAAAGGATGAGCTGTGCAAGCAGCGAGATGACAAAGTAGGTGGAGGAGCCGTCCGGCAAAGGCTTTGGCAGGCGCTAGGATCGAAGGCTCTTGGGTGCACGCTTAACTGCCTCTCGTTGGTCCTTTTGTTAGGAAGTCGAGTTGGAAAACTTGAAACGGAAGAATCCCGATGATTTATGGAAAGAAGATCTTGCTGCCTTTGTGGAGGCTCTTGAGGTATGTGGTTGAGGAAGACTCTGGGTTTCTGGGCGACTGAGAACGTCTAAGCCAGGGGTAGTCAAACTGCGGCCCTCCAGATGTCCATGGACTACAATTCCCAGGAGCCCTTGCCAGCATTCGCTGGCGAATGCTGGCAAGGGCTCCTGGGAATTGTAGTTCATGGACATCTGGAGGGCCGCAGTTTGACTACTCCTGGTCTAAGCTGTGTTGATGGGGACCTGCCAACTATCCTTAGGTTGGAATGTTCAGAACTAGGTTCTTGCCAGCCCCGTTGGGTCCAAAGCTTTGGACCGAAGAGAACAGACTGGGATGAAAGCCTTTAATATGTTCTGAATCTGAAAAGTCTAAAGGACAAGCGTGGGAAAAGGGTTTTAAATGCAAGGTGTTTTCCAAATAAAATTGTTCCGGTCTGTTTGGTCCTTAAGACCCTGCCATTTTTTGCCCCGCGGAACGTCGGCAGAGGTCCGTTGTGGAGTTACCGCTTCGTATACGTGTCGTTCTTTTCAGGAGCTTGAAGCCAGAGAAAAAGAGGAGGAACTGCTGGGGGCTGCAGGCAAGCCCATCAAAGGGAAAGGAGGGAAGCCCAAAGTCAAGAAGATGAATTTGGCAGAAGTCATGCCTTCACCCCACGGCAGGAGGGTTGTTCCCCGGGTGACCGAGGAGATGAAAATGGATGCAACCAAAAAATTAAAAAGGAAAATCAAGGTATCCTATGAAATCTTGGCCTACAGAATGTAATGGAGTGGGTGGTATAGTTTTGCTTGAAGGACACAGCAAAAAGGGGCATGTC
The DNA here is from genome assembly GCF_049243985.1 of Paroedura picta. Taxonomy (NCBI): domain Eukaryota; kingdom Metazoa; phylum Chordata; class Lepidosauria; order Squamata; family Gekkonidae; genus Paroedura; species Paroedura picta. The sequence goes on from NC_135384.1 coordinate 26,677,883, forward strand.
AGTGAGGGGAAAACCAGTAAGCAGGCAGCAAAGGATGAAGCAGCCTTTTTAAAAAGGTGAATGAACCTCTGGAGAGTCTGCATTGCTGTTTTAGTTGTCTTCTGTCCTTCCATCTGCTCTGATGACCGCTGCTTTCCTCCCTTGTTTAGACTGAAAAAACCGAGCTTCTTGGCGATCAAGGAGAGTCACCAGAGTCTGATAAAGAACCAACAGCTCTTAAACAAAGGCTGACAAAGAAATTTAAAGCAGAGCCAGGTAAGGTCTCTTTCACATGAGTCTTTTAATCTCCTTTGCCCTTGCTTTAGTGGGACCTGGTTTTAATCTATCCAGAAGGAATTTGTACATCTTGTATAATCACAAAGGACACTTGGAAGTAACATATGTAGACTCCTCTATCTAATTCCCCTCATGGTTTCTCTCCCCCCCCCCCCCCCCTCTTATAATCAGATCAAACTGTCTTTTATTTCCAGGTACCAAAAAGCAATCTCTTCTGTCATTCAAACCAGTGAAGAAAGCAAAAAGGAACCCCTGGTCTGATTCGGAATCCGAAGAGGATAATGGGGACAGTGACCAGGCGGAAACGGACGAGGATGATGCCTCTAAAGAAAACCTGAAGATTCCTGCTGCAAAGCAGAAGGCGCCTTCCAAGTGCGTGTCTTAATAAGTATATAAAGAGGAACCATTGCTTTCAGCCATTAGAAAAAGAGTCACACCGTCAGAAAAAAGATATATATTTTTCCTGAGATCTAACCAGCATTTTACAAACCAACATGCAACCAACATTCACCGTTTCTTTGGCACAAAATGAGGGGGGGGGGGTGGAGAAATAGAGATTAAATATGTCGTTAAATCTGTGTTCTAGGAAAGCTACGGAAAAGCAAGTGAAAAAAGATCAAGCAGAAGCATCCAAAATCCAGAGCGCCATCTCAAGTAAGCATTTTATCGTGTTCTGTCGATCGAAGTAAGATTTCTATCTGGTCCCATTAGCTTTGAACCGAGTGACTAAGCCTTGGATCCGGGCACTTTCTGTGATCTGTTCCCAAACAAAGATCCATATAGGGGTATATATTTGAATGCGTCTATATGCATAACACTGCCTTCAAGGGAGATCTTTCAGTCTTTTTATGCACACAAGAGACAAGGCTTTGGTGCATCTCCAGAACAGAAAAGGGGAGGCATATGCTTGAAAAGAACTTAACTGCGCTACAAACCAGTGACAGAAAAGGAAGAATAACTTTCAAACACAGATCAGTCCAAAGCAGTAAGCAAAGATGATGCTTCTCAGCAGCTTATGCGCAGTAACGATTTACTCAAGACAACCTAATGGAAGTGTTAACTTAAATTCTAGTGTCTGATAAGAATTTTCATCTCGATAAACGTGTTTTTCCTGTGGCTAGTCAAGGTGGGGGGGGGGAACCTTGTGACTTGTGAAAGATGGGGCACTAGACATAAGACTGAATATAGGAATATTGCCTGTCTGTCTTCTTGCTGCCCCTTCTCTCTTCTTTGTATCCCAAATATGGCCTATTCCCATCATCACCACCATCTCTTACCTGAATTCAGGATTAAAGGAGAGCTCTTTCAATGTTGATTGCAAACGTCACGCATTGTTGTACGGAATGGCTTGGCTTGACCCAATTGCGAGTTTAATACAGCTCAGAATCAAAACATTTAGAACTTCTTCATTTACTGGAGTCTTTTCTTTACTCCAGCTGAAAACCTGGAGTCTGACAAGCTGGCCGCATCTTCCTTGCCTCCTAGCGTAGGAGGAAAACTGGCCCCTAAGAAAAGAGGGCCACCCAAGAAAGCAAGAAGCACAGCGGCAGGTAAGTTTGCTGCCAAAGTCTGTGTGCTCAGAGGTGATCTTGTTGAGTTGGGTAGCCAGCTTGTGCCTTCAATGAAGGAGTGAATAACTGCTTTCCCTGTTAATGTGGAACTACAGGCTAGAAGCTTTGTTTTTACAAAATAAAGGGATACATCTAATTGTAACCTTCAGTGTTCATAATAATATTGCAGCTGATTAGTTTACTTAGGAGAAAATGGGACAGTTGCTTTTTATCCAACAATTACCGGGGCTTTACTTTTGCAGAAAAACGTTGAAGTCCGGTGACACCTTTAAGATCAACAATGTTTTATTTGAGGTTTAAGCTTTTGTCTGCATGCACACTTTTAAAGATGCACTTAGAATGTCCTCAACCATTACATATATGCACAGAAAGGGTGGGGGTGGGGGGGTTAATTGCCAGGAAGGGCTAGCTGTATGCATAAAAAACTGGGTGAGTACAGCAGAGATAGGATTAAGGCAGTTAAGACCTGTGAATGGCAGTAAACTCACATACAGATCTACTGAGGATGTTACTCAGAGAAAACCTGTTGCTAGTCAGTCACTCAACACGTTGTAAAATGAACACCTACTTTAATTTGTCTGTTACTGTCTCTCAACCATCTGGGTGCTCTCCCACAAAATCCTCTGCCACCTCTGGTGAGTTCCTCTTTAGCTGGGAGCATATGTAGATTGCAAATGTTGTCTTGACACGCCCCAGAATTTGCTTAGGCAAAAGTAGCTCTTGAAGGGTTTGTACGGCAGGTGCAGTGTGCTGCATGGAACACTACAGAGCTCAGCCATCTAACAAAAGCTTGGTTGCCGTTAGATAACCAGCCTACCATCGTGGACGCTTTTGCCAAGGAAAAGGCAGCCGTGAAACCCAGGAAAGCAGCATCAGTTCTCAGTTCAGAGTCTGAGGCCGATAAAGCAGCCTCCAAGAAGCCTCCGATCGCCAGGGCCAAGAAAACCGCCAAACGCAAGCCGGCCTTTTCCTCCTCTGAGGATTCCGATGCTGACCTGGGATTTGTGAAAAAATCTACAGCAGTTAAGGTTTGTTTCCCCTCATTATGCCCCCCCCCCAAAAAAAAAAGATTGCAAAGGTTGGATGTAATTTTGGGTCACTGGGCCATCATTTCATCATATACAGCTCAGAGTTTTGTCTTGAGAAGCCCCAAGAAAGACTGCATATGTATTTCTACCTACCTGTTTTCAGAAGCTTTCCCCCCCCCCTCTTCCCTGCCCATTTCCCTTGTTCATTTCATTCCCTTCCAGTTTGAACTCCAGCATTTCAGGACAGAGAGGGACTAGGGCCTCTATCCATGCTAAGTTTTCTGTTGGCAAGCTGCCTTGCCCACTTTCCTGAAAGGGCAGGCAGGTGTCACGTTGGTGCTCAGGAGAGCCACAGTTCCCAAGCCACTAAGTGAGCATCACTGCTCTAAGGAATCCAAGGTGCTTATAAATGTAATTTCGTAAGTCGGCTCAAAGCGGAACTCTCTCCCTAGGCCATGTCTGCCTGATTCTTTCTCATGTGTAATGTTTCTCTGCATCAGAGACCGTGTAGGCCAAGGAGAGAGATAGATTTATTATTATTAATTTTAGGGGAGTGTGCTTCATCCCTAATTAAATCTGCCTAGAGTAAAACAATGACCCTTTGGCTCACATGAAAACAGTTATGTTCATCCTCAAGAGCTTACTGCAGCCTTTTTGTTTTTCAGAAATCCAAGGCAGATGAGTCCTTCTGTATCGATCTGGGTTCTGACGATGATTCGCCCGCTGCACCTGTACGCTGCCAAAGGCCAGGTCGGGCCAGGAAGCCTGTCCAATACCTGGAGGAGTCAGAGGATGAGATATGAAAATAAAATAAGATATGCATCTTTCAACATTGCCTGTCTGCTCGAATGAACTAGAGACCTCACAGCTGCATGTGAATTACGCATATAAACTTTCCAAGCTAATTTTACCAGGTGGGAGGGGCCAAGAGCCGCCTTCCCTTTCTCCCTGCCCTTGAAACATGCAGTCTGTTCAGGCAAGAGGCTTCAAAGTCCGGTGCTTGGCGGAAGTGACAAAAACACAGGAGGACAAAAACACAAAAACATGCAGAAAGCGGGAAGGGTCACATTTTGTTAAAAACTGCTTTTCCGACAAGATGCCAAGATATTTCAGTAGCCTTTTGGGCAACGTGAAGGTTTATCATTGTTTGTTCTGTTTTCTGTAAATATGTTCTGCAAGTTTTTAACACTGTTCCATCTTCTGCTTTCATACTTGCTTAATAAACTATTCCGCTAGAGGTTTGTACTTGGGAATTCCACTACCTGTGTTCCTTTCTGTCCCTCCTGAACGGAGGTTTTTCAGAGTCCTATTTCCAGAACTGATTTCACCGGTAGGCTGTTGTTGGGGGTGGGGGCACAGAATCTGTAGAGTGCTGTTCTGTTGGAAATAAACACATAGACAAAATGGTGCTGGAAACAGGCTTTCTGCATCAAAATCTACATTCTGCACGGGAATACTTTTGCACACTTTATTAATCCTGATAACTCCGAGGTTCTTTTAGTGGATGTGAAAGGAAAGGGGCAGAGGCAGTCCAATTGGAACTCAACTGTCCCAGATTTGGGGCTGCATTTTTTCCCCTGGGAAAACCTCCGAGGCTCCTGGATCTTCTGTTAAAGTCTAACTATCTGCTTAAAGCCAGCATTCCACAAAAGGGCCAGGGAGTTTCTTTAGGCTTCTCAAGCTGGGTACTTGGTCGGGCAACAAACGAGATGTGTGGTAGTGACATGTGCAGACCTTTCTTTGTGTGCTCTAGGAATGGATCTCATGTGCCCTGTGGACCAGCATCCGCAGGCTTTATGGGCTTCTGAAAGAGGAGGGCTTTTCTGAGCTGTACATGGACATTTTCAAAGGCAGGAATACCACTGCATGTGGCGGAGCCACAAAAGGGCATCATGGAGCTGGAATATACAGAGGGCAGCAACTAATTGGGGTTGGAGCCCCTTCCTGAGGAGGAAAGGCTGAAGAGGCAGGACCTCTCCTTCTGGGGTAGTCAGCCTGTGGTCCTCCAGATGTCCATGGACTACAATTACCATTAGCCCCTGCCAGCAAATGCTTCTCAGTGCTGATTGGCTGATGCTTCTTGACTCACCTCCAGACTCAGTGCTGATTGGCTGATGTTTCTTGACTCACTTCCTGTCTCAGTGTTGATGCTTATGGATTCACTTTCTGACTCAGTGCTGATTGGCTGATGCTTCTTGACTCACTACCTGTCTCAGGGTTGATTGGCTGATGCTTCTTGACTCACTACCTGTCTCAGGGTTGATTGGCTGATGTTTCTTGACTCACTTCCTGACTCAGAGCTGATTGGCTGATGCTTTTTGACTCACCTCCAGACTCAGTGCTGATTGGCTGATGCTTCTTGACTCACTTCCTGACTCAGTGCTGATTGGCTGATGCTTCTTGTCTCACTTCCTGACTCAGTGCTGATTGGCTGATGCTTCTTGACTCACCTCCTGACTCAGTGATGATTGGCTGATGCTTCTTGACTCACTTCCTGACTCAGTGATGATTGGCTGATGCTTCTTGACTCACTTCCTGACTCAGTGATGATTGGCTGATGCTTCTTGACTCACTTCCTGACTCAGTGATGATTGGCTGATGCTTCCTGACTCACTTCCTGTCTGAGTGCTGATTGGCTGATGCTTCTTGTCTCACTTCCTGCCTCTGTGCTGATTGGCTGATGCTTCTTGACTCACTTCCTGCCTCTGTGCTGATTGGCTGATGCTTCTTGACTTACTTCCTGACTCAGTGCTGATTGGCTGATGCTTCTTGACTCACTTCCTGTCTCAGCAAAGGCTCTTCCCCCAGCCCCCTCACCTCCCAGACTGACACTTGTAGGGGCCAATCAGGAGCCGCTTCACGGCTCTTGACTGACCCCAGCAAGTTTTTATCCTGGACTCGCCCTGCCCCTTTCTCCGCCCATATTGCCCTTAGCCTTTTATTCCTACCGCTCCTGCGGAGCTGCCGCTCTCAGCATTTGCCGGCTTCAAAAACATATTATAAAAGCAATATCCCAGTAATAAAACATCCTTACCCATATACATGACATTGAAAGATTTCTGGCCCATTCAGAATGACAGTGTGCCCTAGCCTCTAATCTGAAGAAGCAGGGCTGATTCTGCACTCCTCTGCGTGCAGCCGGCTAGATGGCCTCGACTAGTTCTCTTAGGGCTGTTTTCTCAGAGCAGTTTTAACTGCCTCAGCCTCACCTGCCTCGCAGGGTGTCTGCTGGGGAGAGAGGAAGGGGCTCCAGGTAGTGAAAAGCGGAGTATAAAAAAAGGCTCAGCCTAAACTTATAGCGGGAGACGCCTTGCACTTAGACCTTCTGAGGTGTGCAAGAATAAAAATTCTATCCAGTTCGGGATCTGAGCTGGCCACCTCGCTTGGAAGGAAACAAGCTTGGAGCAGGTACTTGTGTACAACACAGCAGGATACTTGCAGGGCAGGTGAATTCTTTTGCCTCTGGGATCTCCATCATCCTACCTGCAGAGGTATGACAGGACCCTGATATTGGGAAGAGCCCCTTCCCTCGTGATTCTCATCCAAAACGGCATTCCTGGCCCCTGTGTCATTCGGACCAGAGTGCTCATTGGGAGGCAGTTGAGTGTGGAAAGGCCTGTCACACTTTCCGCTTGGGTGGGGGCGGAAAGAGACGGCTGCAGAGGCTCAGTTAACACTTTTCTGCCTTTCTCTGCCACGCTATTTAGAGGGTCTTGAGTCATTCCTCACACCCAGACCCCTGTTTTCATGCAGGGTGTGCATGCTGGGGAATGACAGCATGGACACCTAGTTGGGCATTCCTAATATGGATTTTGACATCATACCAAAACGCAAAACAAATGCTGAATGGGCCAGTGGCCAGCAACAGTGCCAGCCGAAAAATACTTTCTTGGGATGGGAAGTTTGGGAGACGAGCTTAGGATGCCTCTATCAGCCACTCCCCTCTTCTCCTTCAGGCATTCTCCGGGTTAAGCCTTGCTTCATGGCAGGGCTTATACAAATCAACCCAATCCCCCAGAGGACCAGGAGGAGGTGGACCTTCCCCAACCAGAACTCCCTGCTTGCCCCCAGACAAGACTTGCTCAACCAGGTCTGTGCTGTAGCCCCACCCTCCCAAAAATGAGAGAGAACTTAGCTCTCCTGTCAGGTGCAGAGAAGGTACTGTGGCCCCTGTCCAATGCCTGGTGAATCCTCAGCTACCTCTCCAAAAGCTCAGGGTAGCCTCGGATGAAGAAGGGGAGTGATCCGGGCAGGACAGCCCTGTACTTAAAACTTCCAGCATCATTCCAGCTCTCTAAACAGGATCCTGCAGAGCATCCTCCTCCAATCCAGGTTTTAAGAAACCGCTATCTGTTCCACCCGTTGGCCCCTTCTTCCCTGAGCATTTTGAGGAGGCCATGAGTGTGGATCCTGCATATTCCAACATAAACATGTTCAAACAGGGAGGGACTGTATTTATGGAAGGAAGCAGATGCCTTCTCTCTGTTAGGACAGGGGAGCTCCTGGAAGCCCTGCTCTCCGGTGAACGGAAAAGGTTACCTGGTTTATAAATCAAGCTTGTTTGTGTTGAAGGGGCCCACTACACTGTGGAAAACCCCAGAAGTGGCATGATTGTACAGAATATGGTGGGGAAGCAGAGCTGGGGACATGCCCACCCGGGGCCCCTCCCCTTCCCACCCCCTCCAGGCCCATCATTGGCCAGTTTGGGAGGGAGGGTGGGTTGGCATGACGGTATACGGTCATATCGCCTGATAAATGTTTACCACATTTTTTAAAAAATATGAAAAATTAATTAACTCCAACTCATTTGGGAAACCCTTCCAGGGCTGTCAAAAAAAAAGCCCCAGAGTTTCACAAAACCCTTGCTGAGAAAGCCTGGAACAGGCATTCATTTCTGAAAAGGGGGGAGGAACCTGTTCATAGGATCATAGAATAATAGAGTTGGAAGGGATCTCGTGGGTCATCTAGTCCAACCCCCTGTTCAAAAATGGTATCGGTAAACTGTAGTGTTCAGGACACCTTACAAACAAGTAACACTTCTGAAAATGCCAAGGAGTTTTTTTTAAAAATAAAAGAAACTCAACGAATCCGTCAGATTAAAAGTGTAATTTTACGCAGGGTTACAACAGCATAAGCCTGTTGGGTCTGGTCATGGCAAAAATACCCAGTCGACTGGTAATGCAATCCTAAATCTATTGAAGTCAGTGGCATTAGGAGGAAGTCCCAGTTTTGGTTTGCGCTGTAAATGCAGCCGCTCATTTTTTTAAAAAATTCCAAAACATAAATGGCGATCCAGGACAGTAAATCAAGAGGCAACCACTCCAAGAGAATTCCATTTCCTGCCCTTAGATAGACTTCTTTAGAAGTTCCTGTAAACCTCCTGTATGATCTATGAACTCATTTCCCTTGGAAATCTTCCACTCGCCCTTTCATGCATTCTCAGCGTGGTTTGTGCAGAGAATTCGGGGCCGGGAAAGGAAAGAGTATACTCTGCATGTATCTACATGCTGTCATTTGATTATGGTGGATATGTTTCGTTTTAAATGTTTCAGATGTTTTAACGCTGAACACTTGCGGGCTTGGGAATTCTAGTTGGTGGCACAGAAATACAAAAATAAGTCCAGAAACTCCACCGGGACGGGAGGGGGGGGGACGGGACTAGGATGGGAACAATGTTTCTGCTAGCCGGGCCAGAGGGGGTGACTTGGAGATCCAGATATCTTAACCTGGACAAAATTGCTGCTTGGTCTAGTGGTTAAGAGCGGCAGCTTCAAATCTGGCTAGCTGGGTTTGATTCCCTGCTCCTGCAGCCAGCTGGGTGACCTTGGGCCTGTCACAGTTCTCTCAGGGCTCTCCCCGCCCCACCTACCTCCCAGGGTGTGTGTTGTGGGGAGTGGAAGGGAAGGCGATTGGAAGCTGCTTGGAGACTCCTTCGGGGAGTGAAAAGCAGGGTATAAAAACCAACTCTTCTTCTTTTTCTTTGCTTTGAAAAGTGGACTCTGACATTCTACCTGGCTGAGTACCCTCCCCTCCCCAAGACTGTGACCTCCTGAGGCTCCACACCCCAAATTCCCAGATATTCCCAAACCAGAGCTTGCAACCTTAGGTTCACCTTCATTTGTGGGAAAGCCAACTCACTTGGAGAAGCAGGAATTCCCCGGTTTCCTTCTGAGATGCATCCCTGGTCTCTCTGCGAGGGGGAATTTCTGAAAGGAGAAGGACAGAAAGAGGAACACGGTTAACAATCCCACCATTCTGTCCAGCCATGGTTCTTGCTTCCATGGTGAGCTGGAAGTCTGTGTGTTTCAAGGAGCGGGTTACCTTTGCTTGGGGGCCCCGGAGCAAAAGACTCAGTCTCCCTCTGGTAGCTTATCCACTTAGCCTGGGGGAACGTCACGCCACACGCAGGGACAGATCTGTCACTTTAAAAGCCGACAGGCAGAGTTAGAGGGAAAGTCCTGCCCCTCTCCCTCTCCCTCTCCCTCTCTTCGTGTGTGTCCAGTGTGTGCAACTGTCCTGGACGGGGCTGAAGACAGCGAGGGGGAACAAACAAGGCCCCCAGGAGTGGGGCTGCCACGGTCCACAGAGGGGAGAGGGGGCCATGGGGCAAGAGGCCAGTTGCTTCCTCTGGACACCGCAGCCTGGGGTCGATCTGAGCTGCAGAGCTAAAGCAATGCTCACTTTTAGGGAAATGGATTTTTGGAGATCGGGTTGGATTCCTTGCGGGGCAGAGAAGAGTTGAAGAGAAGTGAGGCTAAGCACAGACAGGAGGTGAGTAGATAGTACCTGCTCAACAGCTGTGCGCTCCTCTTCTTCCTTTGCAGAGGGGCTGATCGGGGGATGCCCACAAGGGCAAGTAGAACGGGTCTTCTCTTCCCTTCCCTTGAAGGCTTTAAAGAATTAAGCGATTCCAGGTGTTGTTCGTTGTATGGGATTCTCTCCTTTGTTCTTGGGAGGCGAGGGGGGGGCTTGATGGAGGGAAGGATGCAGAGATCAAGGGGCCCGCAGGCAGCTGGGCAAAATGCCAAAAGAATGGTCAGGTCCCTTGCACATTTTTTTGGAAAAAGATGCAACAGACGCTCAGCATAACGCTGCATGGAAAAGTCACAATCATCAGGCTCAAGTGAATCCAGCAGCAATTTGCTTGGTTCAGAACAAGCCACTGTGTGAAAAAAAAAACCTAAACTTTTACTGCTCTTCTTAAAAAGAAATGCACTCCCACAGATGAGATCGCCCCAGTGGGCTAAGAACAACTAGTAGGCTAAAACAACTTTTAAAAACCCATGAGGTTTTTAAAGTTGTCCTACCCTACCCAGATCAGATGATATGTAGGCAAATGTCAGCTTTTTTTCTCCGCCACTTGGAGGTGTGTGGTTCTAAAGATCGGGGATTTTATGGGGTTTATGTCATACCAAGGAGGAAGGCGGAAGATAAATGTAACTAATAAATAAATAATAAATGATGCGAAGCAGCTGAAATAATATACAGGATGTACATTAGTGTTTGTCAGCTGACAGAGGGGCAAAAATAAAAATCTTAAATAGGTCTACTTGGATGTAGAGCCTATTTTACTGAGTGGGTCTTACATCCAGAAAAGTATTCTTAGGAGTGCAACTTTATGCATCAAAATTTGGTGTGTGTGTGTGGGGGGGGGGGTAATACAGAAAGCAGGTTCTCTCAAGCTTGAAGTAATAGACAGTTTAATAAAAAAAAACCCCAACATTTCGTTAGAAGGAATTCCTTTCTTTTCGTATTCTTACTTATGTCACTCCACGAATCATGAATATAGAATGTTCTTCCAAGGCAGCTGCTAGAGGCCAAATCTACGGGTATTGTGAAATGCTGGTTTGGGATTAAGATATATTGTTGAAACTTATTTCCGCAAGTCACACTGTCTTGCCGTGTTCCCTTTGCTAAAAGGAAGCAGAGTAAAAGTAGGTTTCACCCTGAAATGACCATTTTTTGGGGTATAAAACGGAAGTAAGAGCTCTAGTGAAGAATTTGGAGGGGGGGGCATTCCTAATAAATGGGTCAGGAGAAAGGACCGCCTGTGTGTTTTCCACCATGGCCTGGCCTTGGGATCCGTTCCAAATCGAGGTGAATGGTTTTTAATCCGCAGCTGAAAATGGAGACCCTGCATGGAGTACGATGGAGAAGACTGTTTGGACTAGTATCGGGGAGACCCAAGTTCAAATTTCCACTTGTGTCGTGGCTGACCCACCTCACAGGGTTGTTGAGAAGATAAAATGCCAGAGAGGAGACTAATGTAAGCTGCCTTGGGTCACCACTGGCAAAGGTGGGGTAGAAATAAAATGACACATAGCTGATCCAAAGGGTTAAGTGAGCGGGCTGAACCATAAAGTTCAACATATGTACACCTCCACATTGTCAGGTGAGAACACCTTGGTGTTGTGTTCCCTTTCTATCAAAACTGGGGGGAAGGAAGGAAAGAGAAAGATAGACAAAAGAAAGGAAGAAGGAGGAAAGAAAAGAAAAAAGAAAGAGGAGGGAGGGATACTTTGTTATTTCAGTTTGCGATTTAGCCATGGAACGAAAGAGCAATGCAGCCAGTGAATAATTCTTCCTTGGGGCATCATGCCCTCAAAAAACCAAGCCTGCTGCGATTCTGTGCCTCAGGGATTTGGCCATGCAGTGTTCCCAGAAGCATCCTAGCCAGCCTCCTTTCCCCACCACCCCAAATCCCTTCCCATTCACAGGCCCTCCCCCGTGGCTTGTCTCGCCTACTTAAGTACTGGACTATACTTAGCACCGTATCAGCCATTCCCAAGCGGTGAGCGGGGGAAGGCTGGATTTGGTGTGAATTCTGGCAGGGTGCCCTGATGAAGGAACGAACCCAGCCAGGGCTCCAGCGACCCCATAGCACCCACCCAAATAGGAAACCTATCGCATGCCCTTCAAGCTCCAGGCCCTCCAACGCACCCAACACATCTAGACCTTTTACATGGTCAACGTGGTGGCCGAGATCGGCTTCTTCATAGGGCAGTGGATGCTCTACGGATTCCAGTTGGGCTACCAGTACATCTGCCATCACCCCATGTGTCCTCTCCTGATTGTCTGCGTCATCTCCTGCCCCACCGAGAAGACCCTCGCCGTGGTCTCCCGGTACGGCTCTCTCTCTTTCCCAACAACCTCCGCAGGAGACGCGTAGGACTTTCCCTGGACTCCAGCAATGGGGACAGTCGGAACATTTGATCCCGTCTGGGGGGCAGGACGCAGCGGAAGCTCCTGCATTGGGAGGAGGTTGCTTCCCGCCTCTCTGTATGAGTTACTGTTCCAAGCCAGCCTTCTCCTGGATTGGTCTGGGAGGCCTTCTCAGACCAGCGACTCAGTAAACCTTGTTAGATGCTTCCAGCATCAGCCTCCGTTTTCGTTGTGTTAGGAAACACAGGGGACCTGACCACTGTTCAGGGCTCCACTTTGTCCTAGGAGTCTGCCGAGTGACCTTGAGCCAGCGGGGTTGATGTGAGGATAAAATGGAGGATGGGAGAACAAAGTCTTGGCCCCCCCCATTGGGAGGGATGTCTAACGCAGGACAAAACTATCTAGATCAGTTTAGTATAGCTCAGGGGTGGCCAAACTGTGGCTCTCCAGATGTCCATGGACTACAGCAGGGGCTCATGGGCATTGTAGTCCATGGACATCTGGAGAGCCACAGTTTGGCCACCCCTGGTGCAGATGCATCCGCCTTTGCTATGGACTACCTCTGTGTGTGTTTGCCCAGCCTCTCCCAGAGTCCCTGTTCCATCCCAGTTGGCCCACAGACATTTCACGCTCAGCAGGCCTGCACTGGATCGAGCTGCTCGATCTTATCTCCTCCCCTCTCCAGATAACTTGGCAACAGACACAAAGCATCCACCCGCACAGCCCCTCCGCCCTTTGCTAGCCTTGCCAAGGTCATCCCCCTTTTCAGGGCCTGATCAGAGTTAAAACGGCCTTACTAGGGGGGTGGGGAGGGCGGAAAGCCTGTTCCAGGATAGATCTTCCGGATGGGACACTCTGAGTATCTTGGGAGTGGGGCGGGGGTTGGAGAAAAATCTCTTCCTTGTCATTCCTGTGGCGACGGTAAAGTTGCCAGCCTCCAGGGGGTACCTGGAGATGTCTCCCCTAATACAGTTTTAAAATACTATTTATTTTTAATCTTAATGCTCTATGCCTCTTGTGGCGCAGAGTGGTAAAGCAGCAGACATGCAGTCTGAAGCTTTGCCCATGAGGCTGGGAGTTCGATCCCAGCAGCCGGCTCAAGGTTGACTCAGCCTTCCATCCTTCCGAGGTCGGTAAAATGAGGACCCAGCTTGCTGGGGGGTAAACGGTAATGACTGGGGAAGGCACTGGCAAACCACCCCGTATTGAGTCTGCCATGAAAACGCTGGAGGGCATCACCCTAAGGGTCAGACATGACCCGGTGCTTGCACAGGGGATACCTTTACCTTTATGGGTTTTGATTTGCTGATGTGAGCCACCCTGAGGCCATTTGGGGAGGGGTGGTATACACATTACAAAATAAATCAATAAAGTAACCCGCAATGTCTCCCCGCAGCCCACAAAGACTTCACGGCAGGGAACGTGGCCCTGAGAAGCCTGCCTTGGAGGCCAGAGAGCTCCTTGCTCACAGTCCCTTTCTGCTCTCAGCAGCCATGGGAGAGTGGGGCTTCCTGAGCTCCCTCCTGGACGCGGTGCAAGAGCACTCCCCCATGGTCGGGCGCTTCTGGCTGGTGGTGATGCTCATCTTCCGCATCCTGATCCTGGCCACGGTGGGCAGCGACGTCTTCGACGACGAGCAGGAGGAATTCGACTGCAACACGAGGCAGGTGGGCTGCAAGCAGATCTGCTACGACCTGGCCTTCCCCATCTCCCACTACCGCTTCTGGGTCTTCCACATCGTGGTCCTATCGGCCCCGGCCGTCCTCTTCGTCATCTACTCCATGCACCAAACCACCAAGATCAACCGGGCCCAGGAAGAAGGCGAAGGGGAGGGGGGCAGCGACAAGGTCGGGCCCAAGGGCACGTCGCCCTTCAAGCTCCAGGCCGGCCAACGCACCCGGCACATCCAGGCCTTTTACATGGTCAACGTGGTGGTCAGGATCTTGGCCGAGATCGGCTTCCTCATAGGGCAGTGGATGCTCTACGGCTTCCGGGTGGGCTACCAGTACATCTGCCAGCACCCCATGTGTCCTCACTTGATCGACTGCTTCGTCTCCCGCCCCACCGAGAAGACCATCTTCATCCAGTTCTACTTCATGGTGGGCCTGGTGTCAGCTCTGCTCAGCTTGGCCGAGTTGGCCCATCTCTTGCTCAAGGACCGGTGCCGGCGTCGCCGTATCGTCGCCCCTCCGGCTCCTGCCTCTTACGAGCAGCGGGACAACTGGTCCAATCAGAAACACGAGAAATCGCAGCACTTCCTTGGCGCCACCAAAGACGGCGCCAAGGACACGCCAACCCGTGACGGCGTTCCTAACCTCTACGAGCCCCCGGCTCACTTCCATCACAAAGGGTCCACCAAGAGTAGCCGGTCTTCTCGCTCATCTGCCAGAGCAGACTTGACCGTATAAGAGACGGGAGATGTTGCCATTTGGTCTCCAGATCGGCTGGAATCTTGGGCTGGAATTATCCTGCAAATGGCCGTCTGGTCCTTTCCAGCTTGTAATGGGAACTGCTCCCGTCCTTTGGAATTCAGCGTTTTACTTTCTTAGCTGCGTCACGAGCAATGGACAAATCCATTATGGGTATGTGTCAAAGGACGGAGCCTTTAAGAAGTTGGTTTGGTGAGCTGAGAGAGGCAAGTGTTCAGAATAAAATGGTTCGTGTGGGGCGGGGGGGGGGGATGACTTCTTCCAGCAATGCCCCCAGGTGCCTGTCAGGATCTGCATATCAGCAAGAAAAAAAAAACAGTTTGTGTGTACACAATAATATGTACATCAAAAGTTATGAGTCCTCTTTATTATCCAGTCCTTGGAAGCCAAAGGAAAAATTCTCTATAGTGCGTGCTGAACAGGATTCCGGTACAACAAAGCCTGTTTCATAAATCTCAGCAGCAGCATTAGAAAAATATCAGGATTTAAGTTCTCGGTGGCCTTTGGCTCACAGTGGGCTTGTGTCTCACCTCTTAACCGAGCGACTACAGGAGCTATTTTACTAGTATCGACTGATCCTCCGTGTTGTAAGGTTAATGCTGCTGAAGAAAGTTATGAGACAGGCTTTGTGGTACGAGAATCCTGTTCAGCATGCATTATGGAGAATTTTTCCTTTGGCTTCCAAGGACTGGATAATAAACAGGACTTAGTAGATCCGATTCAGATGCCTTTATTGGCATAAGATTTGATATACATAAAACAGAAACAAATTCCGGGCATAGACATATGGTCAACAGTAATAAGGCTTATGTTGCCGATCTGCAGCAGAGATAGATTAGTTCTCGAGATAATTGACAGGATTTTTGCAAGGTCCACTATCTGAGAAGGCTCCTTTACGCTCAGCAACATCTTCACTAGATGTTTCTCATCGCTGCACAGATACTTCAGTTTTCCCATAAAACCCCCCAGATAATCATAGAATCATAGAGTTGGAAGGGGCCACACAGGCCAGTTGGAAGGGGCCACATAGTCCAACCCCCTGCTCAACGCAGGTTCAGCCCAAAGCATCCTAAAGCATCCAAGAAAAGTGTGCATCCAACCTTTGCTTGAAGACTTCCAGTGAGGGGGAGCTCACCACCTCCTTAGGCAGCCTATTCCACTACTCTGACTGTGAAAAATCTTTTTCTGATATCTAGCCTATATCGTTGTAGTTTAAACCCATTACTGCGTGTCCTTTCCTCTGCAGCCAACGGGAACAGCATCCTGCCCTCCTCCAAGTGACAACCTTTCAAATACTTAAAGAGGGCTATCATGTCCCCTCTCAACCTTCTTTTCTCCATCTGGAACATCTGAAATTTGGGGCAGTTGAATAATAGGTGGCTAAGGGAATCTGGTCCATTGCACCCGTGCAGACAGCTTCTCTCATTTCGAGGGATTTGAAGGAAGCGTCCTCTTGATAGGTTTGAAGGGAAGATGTTTAGGCGCGCAAGGAGAAAGGCCCTTTTAAGGGAATAGTCATCTAACACTTGAAGATATAGGGGCATTGATTTATAAGACCAGGGGATGTCCCAGTGGCCTGGTGACCAGCACTCTTCCGCAGACTATGAACTACCATGATGGACTCTGTTTTAGTATTTTTGATTTACATATTATTGTACCATTGCATACATCTATGTACACACAAACCGTTGTGGGCTTTTTTTGCTGTTATCTTCTTTGTGTGCTCATGTCGTTTGCGGAAAGGTGGCTTGACTATTGTAGCAAGAGCCCTTAGATGGTGCGAGCAGAGAGAGGCCTGAATTCCCTTGATACGGAAGCAAGAAAGGAAAGCTCCTTTGACACATGTGCTGTTGCTCAGGTCGGGCAAGGGATCAGCTTATGGCGATGGGATGTGGCACTTTTCGGGGAAGACAAGACGGCTGCCGATTCAGTCGGTGCTGGATCCTCGTGGCTCTTTTGCCGTGGCAAAAAATAAATGTGGCCCTTGAGAACCTCCACTCCTTCCTAGGTGGCTCTGCGCCTGTTTTCAAGGTGCTTCCAGGCAGGGGTGTTTGGAAGGGTTTGCACACTGGCATCCCCTGATTTCCCACCTCTGTGAGACGGGACGTTGGGCTCGATGGACCACTGATCTGATCCAGCAGGGCTCTTCGTAGGTTCTTATAAACGTGTCTCTTTTTGTGTGTGAAAAAAGAAGACTGCATCTGTGGTCAACTTCAAAGTGTAACCCATCCCTCTTTTATTTTTAATCTATTCCATACCTATCTGATGGTGTTGGCGGGGAGGGGAAGGGTCTTCCCTCTTTCTATGCAGTGTTGCTTAACCTATTGTTTAAGGAGGTGGGTGGGAATAAAACAGAAGTTTATACCAAAGGGGGGGAATGTGTGTGCATTTGGATTTCGAATTCACCTGGGAAAGAGCTCTGGAGTTAGCACCGTTGAACCTCCCCCCAACCCCACTCCCACCCCACCCCAATTCCATTGAGTCCCCCTGGCTTTCCAAACCAGCATTTATCCAGGTTATTTTTAGTGTTTCCAAGGCCAGCCTTTCCACCTCCCTTGGGACCAAATTTCCCTGCCCAGTTTTTTTGTTTCTGTTTTTAATACACTGAGGATTTTTTTCCGACCCTATTGACCCACTGTAGAGTAGCTCCACTGTAAGGACGGCCATCCACACCACCTGGGACCAGATTGCTGAAGAGTTTTCAGTACAAGAGGATTTCACGGGTTGTGAAGTGAGGGGTAGGAGGGACACACTGGAGAGATTTGGAGGGTGCCAATGGAGCTCTAGCCAAACGAAAGAAACTTTTCAGGTACAAATATAGTACAGGAACACTGCACATGCTCAGAGACGCTCTGGTCCTCGCTAGTACGTCCATGAGTAATGTAGGGTTTCCAGTTTCAGGTTGGAGAATACCTGGAGATTTGGGGGTGGAAACCAGGACGGGTGGGAGGGGAGGGATTTTAGTGTGTGTGTGGGGGGGGGGTGTAATGCCACAGACCCCACCTCCGCAAGGAGCTATTTTCTCCAGGGGGCCTGGCTCTGTCATCTGGACAGCCAATCTTTGTAATCTGGAGTTCATTTATAACTCAGAGATAACCAGGCCCCGCCTGGAGGTTGGCCGGTCCGTTCCCTAATTCAGAAGAGAACCTGGGGCTGACTACGGTGGGGAAAGTAACGCTTGTCCAGGTGCCATAGTAGATTTGAGGTCTTGCAGCATTAAAAAAATGTCATTTTTTTAGAAAAATTAACTATGGGTTGTTGGGAAATCCACCTCCCCCATTCGAGCTACCTGCTAGAAAAAAAAACTTCCATCTGGAATACGTTTCCCCCCTAATCCAGATTCCTTATATAAAAGTTATTATTCTGTTGGTGGTCGTCACGCAGGGCCCTACTTCTACGGAACGCTTCACTCTGGCTTCCCGGATCACTCGTGACACAGAAAAAATAAAGCAAATGGCAAACTGCCCAGCTGATCTGTTTTTCTAAAAAAGGCTTATCAGGTCTCCTCCTGGCCACCGGCAGGGGCGTGGGGGGGGGGGCAGCTACAGTTTGGGAAACTCCTGGAGGTTTTGGGGTAGAGCCTGGGGTGCAATGTCAAAGAATCCACCCTCCAAAATATCCCTTTTCTCCACGGGAACTGATCTCTGCAGTCTGGAGGTGAGCTGCATTTTATTTGGGGAGGGGGGTCCCCCAGGACCCCCCTCCAGGCCTCATCCCTACTATAGACAGATCTTTAAAACAAAATCCGTCTTGCTTTCCCGTCCTCTTTCAGAGGATGAACGAAGAGCACAGCAGTCTGTCTGGCTTCGGGGCATCCAGGGCACACCAGCCTTTTCCCGTGATAATTCGGCTCCTGCCTGGGGCTCTGCTCCTCCCCGGTGCCAGGCGTGGGGGGGGGGGTGAAGCAGTGGCCACTACTACATGGGGGTCGGGGGGGGGGAAGGCAGTGTGGGGCTGGAGGCCAGGCAGGGCTTTGCTCACCTGCTTCCTGTTGTGGAAGGGATGGACCCTAACCACAGAGGTAGCTGGAAAAAAGGGAAAGAAAGGAAAACAAACAGGGGTGCCTCTTTGCCCTTCTCCCATTAACCCCTTCTTAATGCTCTTTGGGAGCCGTCCGGGTGCTGCTGAGCGTGCTGCAGCTTCTCACACAAGCCATCTGGAACCCAGAGTACTCCTTGCTGAGAAATGCCACCAGCTCCTCTCCGGACTGCAGAGACCAGTTCTCCTGGAGAGAATGCCTGCTCTGCAGGGTGGGCTCTGTGGCCTTGGACCACACGGAGGTCCTTGTCGTCCCCAGGCCCCATCCCCAAATCTCCAGGAGCTTTCCAACCTGGCAACCGTATCCCACCTGTACGCACCTGGGCTTGTTGGTGGATTTCTCCCTTTTACGAGACCTTATAGAGAATCTTCCCCGTGCTCCCAAACTCTCCCGAGCTTTTGGCTTGGCACATGGGACCAGCAGCCCTCCTCCCAAGGTCGCCTCGGTAGCCACTGCTGTCCTGCCCCACACGGGCTACCTCTCCTCTTGCTTTTTTGCTGGTTGACGCACCGACATACATACAGGTAATGTTTGCTGCTGGGACCCCAAACAGTGTTGCACTTATCTGCAACAGTTGTTCATTGAGATGTCTTCTACGTAGACGTACGTTCCGTCCTGGAGTGTAAAAAATACCAGATTAGTGGGAAGAGAGTCTTTGGTAGCTGCCCTGTGTACGCACAGTCCCAACGAAGACTGCAGATGAATCTAGACTAGGAGTTCCCAAACTTTTTCAGACTGCTGCCCCTTGGCTTCCAGGCCACATCTCCAGTGCTCCCCCCACACAAAGATACGAACACCCCCCTCTTTCCTGGTGTTCGGTTTACTGCAAATTCAAAACACGCTACGTTGCCTACGCTTCTTTTTTGGCTGTGCTGCAGTGGCCTTATTGTAGACTGGGGAAAAAGATATAAGCTCTTTGTAAAAGTTACTTTGGGTCCTCGTTAGGGAGAAAAACAGGCAAGCAAGGGAAAATCTCATGGCCAGGATCAAGAAGGAGGCGGCTTTTCCAGCCTCCCGAAGATGGAGACTTTGGGGGAAGGGTTGCCGACTCCGGGTTAAGGAATAACTGGAGATCTGGGGTGGAGTTTGGGAAGGATACAGTCTGAGGAGGGGACGGAGCTTAGCAGGAATATGGTCCCAACCGTCCCCAAATCCGAAAGTTGTTATTTTCTTCAGGAAGCTAAGCAGGTCAGCACTGGGATGGGAGACCACGAGGAAGTCCAGGGTCGCTACTGCCCAGAGGCAGGCCATGGCAAGCCACCATGGGACGTCTCTCGCTAGGAAAACTGCCCCTTGGATCCTTCCATCGCCCCCAGGCAATGCCCACTTTGGGAGTATTGCACAAAAATGTTTTGCAGAGTGTCCCACATTCTTTTGTTAAGGCCCTAAGCAGCAGCTGAGCAAAGAATGCAGGACGAGCATTTTAAAAAACCCAAAATATACCCGAAGGCACACCAAATCTTATTCCACAATCACCTCGTATCATCCTGGCTGGTTGGTCTCTGTCGTGCAAAGATGTGCCAAGATGGAAACGCTCCTGTTTATCACAGACGGCTTCCCAAAGGTCAGTGAATAGATATCCAAAATTGGTGACAAAAAAAGAAAAAGGACATGCTTCAAACTGCAGAACTTTGAAACTGTTTTGCGCACTGTTTTCTAAGAGGG
The DNA here is from genome assembly GCF_049243985.1 of Paroedura picta. Lineage (NCBI taxonomy): Eukaryota > Metazoa > Chordata > Lepidosauria > Squamata > Gekkonidae > Paroedura > Paroedura picta. The sequence goes on from NC_135384.1 coordinate 26,698,053, forward strand.
AACTGTTTCTCTGCACTCTTTTGTTTAAGATGTAGCCCATGTCAGGCCATTGGGGCTGAGGTTGAGACCTGAAGGGCACTTGTCAGCTGCTGTCTGTACCTGTAGACAAAATGAGAAGCCAGAGAATTAGGCAAACCCCCAGGTGAACCTTGGTTTTGTCAGGCAGTGGGGCCCTGGGGTTCTGGACCTGACCCCTCGCAAGTTGAGTGTAAGGTCTTCGTATTTTAAGTACTGTCAACTGCCAAGGACAGAGGTACCTATTAACACTAGACTTTTACCCATTTATGTGCAACCATCTGTGTTCCTATCCTGAACTGCTTCTGCGGGTGGGGTCCCAGGAGACTTGTCCTCTAAATGCCAAAGAAAAGAGGAAAGCAATAATAAAAAAAGATTCCGCTTTCCGCCAGGTATCATATCAAACAGATCCAATTTGGGAGCTGCACTGCCCCTACAGCCACATTTAAATGTTTTTAGGGAACGCTGGTTTTGTCTTGTGCAAGCCTCTAATTGGGTTTCAGCTGCAGGGATTTTCTCGGGGAGGGCTACAGGGGCTCTTGTTCCCCTTCTGTGTTTTAAAATTTTGGGATCGCAAGCTGTCTTCAGCGTGAAGAGCTGTAGATGTTGAAGCAAACATGCAATATTGATTGTGACTTTAGTTAATGGAAATCCATGTTTCTGGTCAAAGTTCTGAGTAGAGAGGGAACGAGTAAAAGGAAGCATACCAGTCGTCCAGAATTGAGGAGGTCTAGCTCAGCGGTGGACAGACTGTGGCTCTCCAGATGTCCATGGAAGGCCTCATGGGAATTGTAGTCCATGGACATCTGGAGAGTCACAGTTTGGCCAACCCTGGCTAGATCGCTGCAGGGGAAGCCAATTTTTCTCTAGCTTTTGCTGCCATCCAGTGGCCAGAAAGGAAAACTACAGCATAGACATATATACTACATGTACACATATATACTACAGGGCTACTGCCTGATTCTAGTGCTTTCACATGCACTGTGGCCCGTTCCTTGCAGTCTAGGTGGGGGCAGAAGGCAGAAGACAATAAACACTACTGAAGTTTGAATGCGAAGCCATGATTTCTATATCAGTCTATTCACTGCCTGATGGGAGTCTCAAAGCGGCTTATGATCATCTTCCCTTTCCTCTCCCCACAACAGGCACCCTGTGAGGGAGGTGGGGCTGAGAGAGCCCTGATGTGACTACTCTGAGAACAGCACTATCAGGGCTGTGACTAGCCCAAGGTCACCCAGCTGGCTGCATGTGGAGGAGCGGGGAATCAAACCTGGCTCGCCAGATTGGAAGCTGCCAGTCTTAACCACTACACCAAGCTGGCTCTCAGCTTAGTGTTGCCACCCTCCAGGTGCCCCCTGGATACCTCTCACTATTATAATGATCTCCAGGAGATCATAAGCAGCTCCCCTGGAGAAAAGGGCTACTTTGGCAGGTAAGCTCCATGGCCTGAGGTCCCTCCCTGGGCCCCACCCACAAATTCCCCAGAATTGGCAAGTCTAACTCTTTAAACAGAGGTTGGAGAGCCATCTGACAGAGAGGCTGATTCTGTGAAGGCTCAAGGGTGACAGTGGATGAGCGAGAAGGGTGTGAACGTCTTGCACAGTGCAGTGGGTTGGACTAGATGACCCAGGAGGTCCCATCCAACTCCATGATTCTAGGATTCTAACCCAGGTACACCTTGACTGGTACAGAATTGCTCAATAAGTGTGAGCAAAAGCAGTGTAACAGTACAATCCTGTGCAGAGCCATCCAGTCACAGCTGACTTAGGATTTTCAAGACAGAGGATTCTCGAGACAAGAGGCCTTCAGGCGGGGTTCACCATTGCCGGCCTCTGCGTCACAACCCTGGACTTGCAAACACAAACCCCATCCAAATACTGGCTGAGGCCAGCCCTGCTTCGCTTCTGAGATTGGGTGATCATATTGATCCTGCCTTGAGCTGGGGGTTGGACTAGATGGCCTTTATGGCCCCTTCCAACTCTATGGTTCTAGCCTGGCCTATCTAGATCAGAGAATAGAGCTACTCCGGTCTAAACCCACAGGAGTAACTCAACCCAGGATTGTGCTGGTGAGCTGTGAATTGGGTAGGCCCCGGTTCAAATCCCACCCTGCCTAAATCGAGCTCTTCTGAGCCCACAATATGATCAGCATAGGACAGGCCCACTTGGCCAAGCTGTTGGTTGGACGGGTTACTAAAATACAGAACGCTCCATAAAGCCGGGAAAGTGTTACACGGAATCCGACCACTTCCCCGTGGATTTCAAGCGAAGCAGCCTTGTCCTGTTGCTGCTTATGAAGGCTCCTCCCTTGCCACAAATGTGGTTCGTCTTTTACGATCTTACAGGATTCTTGCTCTTTTCTGCTGTGGCTTTCAGTCAACCGGCTCATGGGAAGAGACACCGACAAATGGGCTTCCTTGCAGGGCTGGGAGGAGGTTCTTCGGCCAAGGAAAGAAACAAAATCCGAGAGGGAAGACGATGCTCTGCTGTTCTTCTAAGGCCGCAACCTTAAACGCATTAGAGGCTAAATCCCAGAGGGACAGAACATTTTTACATAAACAGACTTAAGAGTTGGCATAAAGGCGGCTAGCCGTGCAAAGATACATCCTGCAATTTCCCAAGCTCTGAAGCACACCCCGTGAGGTAGGTGGGGCTCAGAGCACTATCAGGGCTGTGACTAGCCCAAGGTCGCCCAGCTGGCTGCCTGCAGAGGAGCGGGGAATCAAACCCGGCTCGGCAGATTAGAAGCTGCCGCTCTTAACCACGACACCACGCTGTTTCTCAGGTACCCTGACCCAGGGCGCAAGATGTTTGTTCATCTTCCGAGAGCCACAGATGCCTTCGCTATTATCAGCCGAGGCCCCGAGGGACGGGCTGCTTCATCTCTCCTGCCTGCTTGGGAGCTTCGTCAGCCAGGGCTCCTCTCTGCCTGAGGAGCTGAGGGAATCCCGGTCCCTGGGAGCTCAAGCCAACCGCACCACACTCTGTAGCCCCAAGCACGGCCTTCCCAAACCATGCCCAAATGTGAGGAAGAGCATGCTGCAATTGTGCGACACTTTGGAAGCTGCACTCTGCACGGGTCCAGGGATGAGGCAAGGTTTCAGGGGCACATTATAGACGTGAATAAACAACAACAAGAAACAGCAGCAGTCTTCCTTCTTCCTTGTTGATCTGGTTAGTGGTATACTGGCAGGGCTTTTGCAATGGATTCTCACATACACCCCACCACCACCACAGCCGCGGATTATTAGCCATATGCACTTACCGGAAGACGAAGCAAGGTGAGCCTAGGCAAACTGGGCTTTGTGCTTTCCCACATGCTAAGTAACACACCGTTAATCCACTTACAATGCACTTTGCCACTGGATTTTCCTGTGCGAAATGGCAAGATTGACTCGTACCTTTTCTGCAGTTGCTCTAGGCTTCATAAACTTCCGCAGAGATATCAGGAGGTATCAATGGGCGTCACGTTGGGGACCCCTGCTTTAATGTGCAGTCAGGCCCCGCAAATTTTGCCAATGATCTGCCCAGGCTTGCAGAATGACAACATCCTTCTCCTTTCCCACAGCCAGTGGTACTCTTTAGGGATACGGTTTTATTTTTTGGGACACATTTCTATCCAACTTGTCTCCTCAGATTGGAGTTGCTATCTTCTCTATCAAGCCTAACTCTCCCTCTACATCTGATCCCTTTCAAAAGCAATTTAATCTTGTGGATGTAGATTCTGTGAGTTAATTCTACATTGCATGAAAAGGGATTTCTTTTGCTTGAGACTGCTCGGTCAGAACAGTTTTATCAGTGCCGTGGCGAGCCCAAGGTCACCCAGCTGGCTGCATGTGGGGGAGCAGGAAATTGAACCCAGCTTGCCAGATTAGAAGTCCGCACTCCTAACCACTACACCAAGCTGGCTCTCTAACCTAAACCTAAACAATGCTTATAAAACCTAAAACAGTCCCAGCCCAGGTGGCTCAGAGTACATTTCAGCGGTCATTCAGTTCCCACTCCCAAAATACCTTGTACTTGATGCGGTAAAGAACAGCGATCCACTAAAACTCAATCAAGTTCTTTGCATTCTGGTCCGGACACGTCAGGCAGACTCCCCTGGGGGAGCTCGAAAGCACAACATGAAAAAATAACAACCTCCTTTCCCCAGCTGTTGCCGTGCTTGGTGTTGCTGAGATACACTGCTCCTAAGCGTGGAGGTGCCATTCAGCTACTACAGCCGGTTATCAGCGGAGAAAAAGAACCCAAGGCTTTTCATAGCTGTTGAAGCCGCTGCCCCCTCACCACAGCACGGGGGAGCATAACTTTGAACACACACAAACACACACACACAAGCACCCACATCTTCAACCCCTCCTGTCAAATGCAGCAATGAAGGGAAGATGGAAACTCACCGGAATCTTTTTATATGAAATAACAACTGCTTTATATACATATCTGAGAAGAGTGGAGCACAGGCCCTGCAAACGGAGGGAGGGGTTTCACGGGGAGGAGGGGGGGGAAAGAGTCTTCTCCCCCATTTCCTATTTTGTTTTCGGTTTCAGCTTGTCGATCCCAAAGCCACTAAAACCTCTTGACAGAAAGCAACAAAAAAAAAATCAATAACAGATTGCAAGGGGAACCTCCACCTGCCCTCGGACATCTCCCCACCCCTAGCCCAGTACATAACAGAGGTTTTTTTTGCCGCTGGTCACAATTTTTTTTTAAAAAAAGGTCATAAAAACACAAACATGTTAGATAAATCAGAATATTACGGGCGTTTTGAAATTTTTCGGCCAGAACCCACAGAAACTTCTGAAATAATTCTGTGAGCCCCTGGGACTGTTAGTCTGATGTTCCCCTAATGGCACCCCCAGCCCAACAGCAAGGGGAGGGGTTGGTGAATACGGGATAGAAGTGATTTGTTTAAAGCCCGGGGACAGGGGGAGGGGGATAAAAATCTTCCTGGACAGTGTCCAGAATCAACATTTTGGATGGAGGCCTTTGTCTCCCCCAATCCACTGCCCAAAATATTTTTTTTTCAAAGAAAGCAGCATATTAGAACACAGGAAAATGGAACAAGGCCACCGATTCAAGGGTGAAGAGGGGGAAACATTTCCTTCTCACAAAACACTGTAGAGCAGGGGTAGTCAACCTGTGGTCCTCCAGATGTTCATGGACTACAATTCCCATGAGCCCCTGCCAGCAACCGCTGGCAGGGGCTCATGGGAATTGTAGTCCATGGACATCTGGAGGACCACCGGTTGCCTACCCCTGCTGTAGAGTACAAAAAAATGATCACCCCGGATTATTTCTTCCATTTCTTTTTAAACCCCATGAATCAAGGTTTAACATTATTGCTTTTAAAGCGAAAACACAAAAAAGTGTATGATCTTCCAAACGTCCGTGTTTACAGAAAATGGGGAGGCCTTTTAAATTGACGCAGAACACAAAGCCTTGTTTTGCTGCCCAGATTTGTTGCTGCTAAAAAAAAATGGCAAGAACGGCCAGATTTCAGCTTTGTGATCACTGACGGGGCCAAAATATTTGTGGTCAGTGCAAGCAGTTTAGGAAGGAAGAGCAAAAACCCGGCAATGCACATTGACTGACGCTGGTTTTAATAGCAGAGTGAAACATCGACTTAACCCCCCCCCCCAATCCCATCCGGAAATATATGAGATTTTTAACGGAGGAATCCTGTGTGGAGTTAGGCCAGGTTAAAAGCAGAGACACCGAAGGCATGGACTGCAGCGAACTCTACACAGGACTGCACTCTCAAGAATTAGACCCCCAAGGCCTCATTAAAAAACAACAACAGTTTTTATCTAAAAGAAAATTGTGACCAGCTCCGTAAAAGAACCATGGATGGCTTTTGTTTTTTGCTTTTTCTCCTCGCCACCTTCTTCCTAAAAACCCTTAAAACGTCAAAACTTTTACAAAGCTTTCTTTTGAAAAACGTAATTTTATATATTTTATATATTTTTATATATATAACATTTCTTCTCTCTTAAATGAATCCTTCCCTCCTTTGCTCTGTGTACTTTTTTTTTTCCTTTTTAACCTGAAGAACTAATTTTACTTTTATTTTTTTGTCTTTTATTTGCTGGTGACATTTTTTTTTAGGCGTGTGTGTGCGGGCAAGGAGCCGGGGAGGAGAGACGGGGGAGGGAAGGGGAAGACGTTCGGGGACTTCGAGGATTAGGAACGAGATTGAGCAATTAAAAAACAAAACAAAACAGAAAAACGTTAACCACCTTCCCCCTGAAACATCTGAAATGCAAACAGCCAGAGAAAACACTTCATTTCACTGCAACATGAAACTGGCGGTGACCCCTTTGTGGAGTTGTGCATATGCTCACAACAGGGTGAAGGAGAGAGTGGTGGCTGGAGGGGGGTGTGCCACAAAGGAGGCGAGTCTTTTTTGTTCACTGTTCAGGTTTTTTGCATCCTTCCCAAAGTCTCACTCCTGGTTTTGAGCGTCTGTCCTTCAGAGCTACATGTCTATCGGCGGAGAATTCGAAGCTGTGCCTCCCCAGTGGGGGGAAATAGGGTCTTTAGAGCAAGCAGAACCCTGTTTTTTTTTTTTTCTGGAACGGTTGAACGAAAGATAGTGTGCTGGTATGGAACAGGTACACGGAGCCTGCCCCCCCTCCCCCCCTTTCAGGTCTGACCACAGCCATGTGACATGGGCACGGTGCGGGGAGAGATGCTCGAGGCAGCAGGCCGCCCCCGCTGCCTCCCCCTCCCCTCGAGCCTCAAACATTTGTCCGGGCTTCCCGGGGAACAAACGATCAAAGTGTGTGGCGAGGGTTCGGGAAGGGGGGGGGGGGTCACACAGCTTGTCCTGGTGGCTAGAATGGTCATGGTGAATGCGTGGCAGGACTGCTTCTGTTGGAACTGGGAGAGAGGCTGGGGCTGCAGCTGCCGGGAGGTGGGGCTAGGCTGCCTATGCGAGAGGGGGCCCCCGTTGGGGCCCCCAAAGCGTCCATGCCCTCAGAGTTCTCCAACATCTCCTGGATGAGGGGTGGCATAGATCCAGGGATCTCCATCTTCAACGTGATCACCCGTTCAGCACCTGCAAGAGAGGAGACTGCTTTCAGAATACGGAACACAAATTGGTCGCCCTAGGGTCCCCTCTCCTCTTCATATACTTAATGCTCAGTGGAATTAAGGTTCCAGAGAATTCACAGCAGGACAGGAGGGAGGGATGTATGTCTGCACAGAAGACCATTCATTGAACAACAGTTAAAGGTAAGTGCAACTCTGTTTTTCCTCATTTCTCCTGCAAACAGACTGGGATCACCCGGCCTTCTGGGGGACTGGTTTCTAAAGCACACAGGGTTCCAGGTCCTCTTTCCATTGCCTGCTGCTGCTCCAAGTAGCAGTGGTAAGCAATCTTTTTTTAACCTTCATTGGTGTTTCGAGTATGATGAGGTCACTTCTAGAGAAAACCTGGGAGTGACAGCAGTAGCTCAACGAATTGTTGGAAACACTACAGTAAAACCACAGAGTTTCTGCCAATTCCCAGAGCTACTGCCATGCTTCTGGATTTTTCTGGAATTGACATCATCATGTTCATGCTGTCTGCCCAAACCTTCTCACGAGTTGCCTGGCAACCCTACTCTCAGTATGTATTTGGAGAGGAACTGGAGGCTGAGGCTACCTATCAATGAAGGCGATTCCTCCATAGATGTAACCCATGTATTGTTCCTCACTACATTGCACCTCCTTGTGCCTGATTCACGTTTCCTGTCCACAACTTAAGTCTCCTGCTCATGGTACGGGCCCAGATATTGGTGAGGTCATAACTCTGCCTCCCTCTTCCTATTCTGCAACTTCCCATCACACCTGGCCCACTGGGTCATGTGTTTTCTATCTGGAGGTTCATGAGGTCATGTGCTTACCTCCTGGAGGTTAACAGCAGGTTCCAAGTCTGGAAAGGTCAAAGTTGTAAAAGGCAGAAAAAAGAGACCAATGCTGAGAGTTTGTAGTCTCAGCCCCCTTACCCTTTGCGCTAATGCTTCGCAGGTCTGTGATTTTCATTAGCATTTTGGGGAACATGTGAGGCTTGCTTGGCCTTCGCTTCCTCACGTAGATTTTCAGGGCCTCCAGCAGCGGCTCCTGTAACTTGTCCACTCGGTCCGGCTGCTCCAAATCTTGCCGATCTAGTGGCAGAGGGAATTGAGGAAGGAGAGAGTCAGCAGTGGGATAAAGCCCTGAAAAAGAACCTAACTCTGTTTCTGAAATAACCAGTTTCCTTCAAGTGTGAGCAATGAAGTCTCTGAAGAGAAGGCAGTTTATGCAGAGATTATCACATATGGACAAGTGCTTTACAAGCAGTGGACGAAAGGCTATTCCGTTCCTGTTTGTCAGGAGGAGGGAACCGGGGAACCACATGACCCAGAAATCTCTCTTTCCCTTTGGAGGCATCTTAAGGCAATACTTAACATTCTTCGCCTGCATACCCTGAGACGTGCTCAGCTGTTCAATGGTCAGAAACAGGTGGAAAACATCCACATTTTAGGCAGCTGTTCAAAGGTATGGCCAGACCCACCCAGAAGAAGATGGCATCTCTGATGCCTTTTCATAGAATCACAGAGTTGTAAGGGACCATACAGGATAGCCCTCTAGTCCAAGCCCCTGCTCAATGCAGGATCAGCCTAAAGCATCCAGGATAAGGATATGTACTCTGTGGGCACTGATTTGTTGGTGTTAGAACCTGGGCATTGCCAGCTAGGCCCTCTCTCCTCCCCAATAGTAGGTATCAGTCTTGGGTGCAGGGCTTGTTTTATTTAGCGCCTGTGGCTGTGTATTTTATGTTGCATCAGTCTGTCCTTTTAATGGGGGTTTTAATGGGATTTTTAAGGAGGACATTGTAACCTGCTATGAGCCACTGTATGGGAGTGGCGGGATATAAATCACTTAAAAAAATAAAAATAAAAATAAAAATAAAAATAAAAATAAAAATAAAAATAAAAATAAAAATAAAAATAAAAATAAAAATAAAAATAAAAATAAAAATAAAAATAAAAATAAAAATAAAAATAAAAATAAAAATAAAAATAAAAATAAAAATAAAAATAAAAATAAAAATAAAAATAAAAATAAAAATAAAAATAAAAATAAAAATAAAAATAAAAATAAAAATAAAAATAAAAATAAAAATAAAAATAAGCTGTCGGGCCACTGCTTGGACACCGACAGTGAGGGGGAGCTCACCACCTCCTTAGGCAGCCAAGATTTCATAAATGCTCTATTCAGTTTTAAATTTAGCTGTTCTTAGGGCTACGGCTAATTAGGAAACATCAAAATCTGGTTCTCCTGCCCAGCCACCCAAAGTGTAGGGGCTTGGCTTGTACCCAACTGGTAGCACAGATCCTAGAGGGAACAGTCTATGTTGCTTGGGCTGGCCGAATACCTTGAACCTCCCCTCGTGTGCATACATGCCTTCTCATCCATCCACAGAATAAAAACCCCACAAGCTCTTGGAAGGCCACTGCTAGAAAGCATTTCCTCACTTTGCCATCAGGTGGCACTGTTTGGCAGGGATGGGTGGCACACGCTCCTTCCTTGCCCCCTTCCCCTAGGATCAGGCCCTACGTGGGGATGTTTGCAGGGAGGGCAACAGCAAAATCCGGTACTTGGCAAGGCATAAGTAATGCTTAAATTAGGCTACGCAAATGTTTGTAGCTCGGAGCAATGCAGAGGAAATAAAGGTATGTAGGCCACAGCTCCAGGACCCGTGTCTTATGGGGGTGTGCCTCCTAACTTTGCAGGAATTCTTGGGCAAGGACCACACGCCGGGAATGCTCAATTTCTCCTTCTCCAAGTTAAAATTCCCAGGGCTAGCTTTCTTGGGAGAAGCCAAGATCAAGTGCTCCCCCCCCCCCCACACACACACACCATGAAACCAGAGCAAGAGAGACGGTTTGTAGCTTTTAGAATTAGGAGGCAGGTATGTGGGGAGGAACCAACTATTTGACAGAGCTCTGCATTTCTGTTATTTTGCACATTTTAAAACAGAGCATTCCCAGTCCACAATGGCTAGGCTGCGGCAGGCTAAATATCTCCAACCGTTCCGCACAAAGCTTTGTTTTGTTTTCAGTGCATAGTTAACGCTAAAAGCCTGGCCCTTGAACCTCGGCAGAAGCAAGTTATAAAACTTTTTGTCTGGACTGCTCCACTTTAGGCACAGGGTGGCAACAGTGGACAGAAGGTCTCTCTCTCTCTTTCTCTTTCTCTCTATTTATCAAGGCTCCCCTCCACACAAAAAACCCACATTCTTCGCACATTGAAAAAACAGCGTGCAAGGAGGTTCGGATGAGCCCAACTCCTTGGAATAAATGCATCGCGAGTTTCAAAAGAGAACCCTGGACTGTCCAAACACGTAAACTTCCCCATAAGCCGCCAGGAATTGGACTGTCCAGGAAAAGCTTAATCACTGGACTCTAATGAGCATATAAATTGGCCCTCGTCTTGTCTCTTCCACAGAGCGGGTTTTTTTTTTTTTTTTTTGTCTTCATTTATTGTGAATGCTCACTCCTGGGAGCGCTTGCGGAACAACACGATTTCTCATGCCGGCAACAATTTAGCAACAGCTTGGCTTATTCTTTGCCCATTCCTCGCTGAAGCCGTGTCTTGACTCCTTTATTTATTTATTTTCCCTTCTTTCTTTATCGTTAGACTTCTATCCCGCCACTCCCAGGCGAGCCGGCTTGGGGCGGCTCGCGGCACAACAAAATATAAAACCCCCATAAAATATACAATATATAAAAAAACACAGTTGGGGTGCAAGGGCTCAGGGCTGCAGGCTCCTTGGTATAAAAGGATCCCTGCGTGGAAAAGTCCTCTTCCCCAGCGTCCGGTTCTGCGGCAACACTCACCCCCGCATATGAGGCAGATAGCGCTGAGCAGGCCCGTCTCTGCATCGTCCATCTCAAGGGGCAGCAGCTGGTTGGCAAAGGCAAAGACCAGGTCCGTGAGGGGCCCAAAGCCCGCGTTGTGCATCTGTGTGCGATTGAGCGTCAGGCCGTCCGAGAAGGTCATGGTGTCCTGCTCCGGGGTGTAGCGCGTGCATATCCGCAGGATCTAGGAAGGGAGGCGCGAAAGAGCATGCATCACTGTCCCTCCCACTTTGCCCCTCCCTATCACTGTCCCTCCCACTTTGCCCCTCCCTCGTTTGCATTGCAACCATGTGGGTGGAGGGGGGGGGGAGTCCCTCTAGAGCAGTGGATCACAGCCTTCCTAATGCCGTGACCCTTTAAGAGAAAGAGGAAGAGTTGGTTCTTATATGGCGCTTTTCTCTACCCGAAGGAGTCTCAAAGTGGCTTACAGTCGCCTTTCCTTTCCTCTCCCCACAACAGACACCCTTTGAGGGAGTGGAGGCTGAGAGAGCCCTGAGATTACTGAAGAAGAAGAAGTGTTGGTTCTTAGATGCCGCTTTTCTCTACCTGAAGGAGTCTCAAAGTGGCTTCCATTCGCCTTCCCTTCCTCTCCCCACAACAGACACCCTGTGATGGAGGGGAGGCTGAGAAAGCCCTGATATTCCTACTCGGTCAGAACAGCTTTATCAGCGCCATGGCGAGCCCGAGGTCATGCGAGGGAGTACAGAATCGAACCCGGCTCGCCAGATTAGAAGTCCACACTCCTAACCACTACACCAAACTGGCTCAATACAGTTCCTCATGTTGTGGTGAGCCCCAACCATAAAATTATGCAAAAGTTCTTTCGCAGAAATTAAACCGAAACTGACCAATGGCATGAAGATCCATGGTTCATGATTGTATATAAATTGGGGTTTTTCCGGGGTTTCTCAGTTCAGATCAGTTCTGCCTCTTGTCCCACCATGCCGATCTCGCTCTTTTCCACTGCTCCAGACAGACAAACGCTCTATCTCGATCTACCCCGCAAGGCTGTTGTGTAGGTGGAACCCCCCAAAAGGGGTCCCGACCCCCAGGTTGAGAAGCACTGCTCTAGAGGATGGCGCTTCCTGGCTTGGAGGTGGAGGTGGGACCTTTACTCACCAGGATGTCAAGGCAGGCTGCTTTGAGGAGCGTGATCTGGTCGGCGATGGTGAGCGTGGTGAAACCTGGCAACTGCTTGGCAAATTCGACCGTCTTGATGATGCACTTCGTGGACAGCTCGCTGAACTTGTCCCACAGGTCGATGTCAAGAGACACCCGCTGATCTGAGCTGTTATTCTGGGGGAGGGAGACGGTGGAAGGTTACGGCGGGAAGATGGCAAAAGAAAAGATCCAAGGGGGAATCAACCACGGGTGTATTCGAACTCCTAGAACAGGGGTGGTCAAACTGTGGCCCTCCAGATGTCCATGGACTACAATTCCCAGGAGCCCCTTTCCAACTCTATGATTCCAACCCCCTGCTCAACGCAGGATCATAGAATCACAGAATCATAGAGTTGGAAGGGGCCATACAGGCCATCTAGTCCAACCCCCTGCTCAACGCAGGATCATAGAATCACAGAATCATAGAGTTGGAAGGGGCCATACAGGCCATCTAGTCCAACCCCCTGCTCAACGCAGGATCATAGAATCACAGAATCATAGAGTTGGAAGGGGCCATACAGGCCATCTAGTCCAACCCCCTGCTCAACGCAGGATCATAGAATCACAGAATCATAGAGTTGGAAGGGGCCATACAGGCCATCTAGTCCAACCCCCTGCTCAACGCAGGATCATAGAATCACAGAATCATAGAGTTGGAAGGGGCCATACAGGCCATCTAGTCCAACCCCCTGCTCAACGCAGGATCATAGAATCACAGAATCATAGAGTTGGAAGGGGCCATACAGGCCATCTAGTCCAACCCCCTGCTCAACGCAGGATCATAGAATCACAGAATCATAGAGTTGGAAGGGGCCATACAGGCCATCTAGTCCAACCCCCTGCTCTACGCAGGAACAGCCCAAAGCATCCTAAAGCATCTAAGGTATGAAGCTCACATTTGCTAGTTTCCCTCGCGTCATTTGTCACCCTGTGGGGAAAGGGGATCTGAGTCACTTGATTCAGCAACTGAAACTATCTCTAGGACGATTCTGGGGCTAGCGTCTCCTGCTCTTTAAGAACTGGAGCCAAACCGTACTCGTCAATGAGAGACTGTGCAGGCAGAAGCTGACAAACACAACAGTTGGCCTTCTGGAGGCGTTTCCCCCCTGAGAATTCCAGCGCGCAAGTTTCTAGTCCTTATAGCGCCTAAAATAAACTTGAAAATGTGGGGAACGTCTGGCGGAAACGTCTGACATTCCCTCGCTAACGGTAGCTAAGTAAAATGAACTAAGACGCACCAATTTATTCCAGGGGAAGGGAGGGAAATCAGCAAGCTTGGTTAGCACGGAGTTTCTGGAACCCCCAACCGGAGACTTGGCGGAGATGTTCCGGCCACCTGCGATTCTACCCCTCTGAGCATCACAGAATGCCAGGCTCCCGGTGCCTACCGGCTACCACTCACCGTGGTGTACTTGCCCAACTGGCAAAGAGCAGGGAAGGTCTCCTGATGGGCCTTGCGCACTTTCTCAATGAGATCCTCCACCTCCGGAGTTATGACGTAGCTCTCTGAGCATTCCTGCTTCGGCGTGTCTTTCTTCTTCTTATTCCTGTCGTTCCGGACGGCTGGAAGGGGGAGCAGAGAAGAGGAATCAACGAGCGAACAGCGCTCCCCAAGATGGTGAGGCCGCCTGAACGGAAAATTCCTCAAGAATCGTGAAATATCTGCAACTTGTTCGACGCCCAACAGAGATAACGCAGTATCTAAAAAGGTTGATATCCTGTTAGATGAACCCAAAAGGGGCTAAGAAAGTCTGCTCAAGTCAGGCTGCACAGATCTCTTGTCTGGGAAATGAAGCAAGACGGTCTGATATCATCGCAAGCTCTTTGCGTTCTTTTTATCAGCCATTGGGGCCAGCAAGCACTCTGCGAAAATTCAGCGCCGCACGCATTTAGCCACTGACTTATTTTGGGTTTTTTGAGAAAGCGTTATACAGTTTCTTACTGTATCACCTGACGCCATGGACTACAATTCCCATGAGCCCCTTTCCAACTATGATTCCACATGCCTTCTAGCTGCCTCCCTCCCCATTGGATAAGTTGCTGTGATGTCACAGAATGTTGGTAAACATGACAGCTACTCAGGTATCAGATATCAGGATAGCCACCAATTGCTGTTTTGGTAAAGGAAGTGCATGTTTGTTTTAGGAAGCTCCCAGGGCAGGCCTGTGGAGAGACCAGAACAGAAGCAGAAATGCCGATGAACAGGGAAGGCAAAGAGTTGGGAAGAAGGGTAAAGAGAAGTGGGGAAAAGGTGGCACAGGAAAGGTAGGCTGAAGGAAAGAGGCAGAGCTAATCAAATGCTCAGAAGTTGGGAGCCGGCTGAGGGACAGAATGCTGGAAGAGGAGACCAAAAGGGAAGCTATGCTGGGAAGTTTTTCAACACAAGACTAGGAATTGAAGGGATTTTCCAGTGAGGGACTGGAGAAGGAAAAGCGAGAATGAGCTGCAGAAATTCCGAAGCCCATTTTTGGTTTGGGTGCACAGCACCCAGGAAAACGCAAAACATTTTTCCCCAAGCCATGCTGAAGATGCAAAGAAAAAGGAGATGAGTTGGTTTTTATACCCCACTTTTCACTGCATGGAGGAGTCTCAAAGCGGCTGACAATTGCCTTCCCTTCCTCTCCCCACAACAGACACTCTGTTGAGGCAGGTGAGGCTGAGAGCATTTCTGACAAGACTGCTCTGGGAGAACTGCAACTATCCGGGCTGTGACTAGCCCAAGGTCACCCAGCTCGCTGCATGTGGATGAGGAGCGGGAAAACAAACTCGGCTCGCCAGATTGGAAGCTGCCATTCTTAACCGCTGTACCAGGCTAGCAAGGGGGGGAAAGGGGAAAACAAGGGGAACCCAGAGCAAAATACAAATATTATCCCAGGTAGCCGAAGCACACAACAGCCAGGTTTGAGAGCAGAGACCACCAGGACAGAAGATTCACCAAGCATTTTTACAAAGCCTTTTCAGCGTGGGCTGCTCCAAAGGGGGATGCTCTTTTATCAAGTGTTATGTTGTGTTTATAACTCAGACGAGATTAGGGGTTTTATGCATGTTTATTATTAAATGTACATGCCACCCTTCTTTGTGGACAGGCTCCGGGCCGTTTGCAACATATTAAAATCATTTCAAAACACAAGAAAAACAATACAGATCTAGAAGAAGACCTGGGTTTTGCACGCCGCTGCTTTACCACCCGGAGGAGTCTCAAAGCAGCTGACAATCTCCAACCCTTCCCCTCCCCACGACAGTCACCTTGTGAGGTAGGTGGGTTTGAGAGAGCTCTGTGAGAACTGTGGGCAGCCCGAGTGGGAGAGGGGAACCGAACCCAGCTCTCCAGATTAAAAGCCCCCACTCTTAACCACTACACCAAGCTGGGCTCTTTCCAAGGGGGAGGGGGCTTGGCCACGGTAGCCTCTGGGGCAAACACCACTAGCCGCTTCGGAGCCACCCCACCTGGCCCAGGAGGCACAGAGGGTGACAAAATCAGCGTTGGGCGAGACAGGGGGCAGCGAGGGTCGGTGATGTGCTTGCTGCCCCATTGCTGTGTCCCACTAGTGCCGTCTCTGCCTTACCCCCCTGGTCTCAGCTGGAACCACCCCTTGCTGGGGCTGCCGGGGACTACGGAAGGGGTGCCAAGAGGGCAAGGACGTGCCAAGAGAGGCAGGCACTCACAATCTCGCATGAAGGGTTCGGGTCCTCCGTCAGGTGAGGGGCGGCAGTCCGGGAAGGCGTGGGGGCCCCCTTCCCCCGGGCTCTTTTGGCCATCCAGACCACCCCCGGCCTTTTCTGCATTTTTGCGTGTGTAAGCTGCTGGGATTCTTTTAACTGGAACAGACACGAAACCAAAACAGACAAAGGGGATGTAAAGAGCTCTCTTGATCGGAACGCGCTCCGTTTGCCGACACGGGGGGAGGGGGGGGGAACCTGCCGGGAGCGACCATTTTAGGCCCAACCGGGGCCACAAACAAGGAAGTGGGCCCCCGTGGCGGTGTGGATCAGACGTGTGTGCCCGTCGGAGGGCACTGCCTCGCTGTGCACAGAACGGAGGACGCACAAAAGGCCTGTTGTGTGCCTCCCCGTCTCTCTGGCTGGGTCTCTGCTCTGAAACGGCACATGGTGCGCGGACGGGGCAAGGCGGCTCTCTCCTCTTGGGACCCCACGATCCTCTCTCGCTCTCTCTCTCTCTCTCTCTTTTTAAAATGACTCCTCCTCCGATGATGATGGTGGTTAACAACCACAATAATAATAAAACCTACAAGCCGGGAGGCCGCCCCAGCCGCCAGATGTGCATTTCGCCCGTGGTGAGCTGGTACGCTTCCCCCCAGCCTGCCTGAGGGAGGAGGAGGGGGCAGGTGGGCGGGCGGGGGATAATTCGGAAATCAGTCATGTCTGCTTGGCAAATTCAATAAAGCACAGCCCAGACAGGCAGTTAGGGAGGGGGGAGCTGCTACATCCATCATCACATAGAAGTTGGGATTGGGGGGGGGGGGGGAGAGAGGGAGGGAGGGAAAAGGCAGCTGGTATAAGGAGAACTGAAAGACAGCAAGAGAAATGGGCAAGGGGGGGACAGGAAACATGGCGGGAGGCGTGCGGCGGTGGGTGAGACGTTCTTCAAAGCGGGCTGCAAAGAAACGGCTCAGATTCTCTCCTTCTCCTGCCCCCTTTGGCCGTCTCCTGGTCTAGCCTCTACGTGAATCCCCAAAGAGAGCCTCCCCACCGCCACCTTTGGCAGACCCCCTACTTTCCCCAAACATAAAACTTGCAAAGCCCTCGGTTTCTAAACGGGGGGAGTACGAACCCTGCCTGATCAGACTGGGGTGGCAAAGTCGATTTCCTACAGGCTCCGTCGCTGCTTCCTGCAACGGGTGTGTGTGTGTGTCTGTGTTAAATTTAAGTTCACGATGCAGCCTTCTGAGGAGTTGCTTCCCCCCCCCCCCCGGGTTTGATTTGTAGAAACAGCCTCAGAGACTAAACAGCTGTGCCAGGCAAGGAGAGATCTAGCCTCCGGTGCCAGTCACTCCCTCTATGCTGAGCGGACCCCCTAGAGCTGTAGGGATGCTGAGATCAAGGCAAGAGACCCTGAGCTCCTTGGGCAGACAGACAAACGTCCTCCGAGGGAGTGGCTGGAAGACTCCGGGGGGGTCTAAGCTGCCCCTCGGAGGACGTGGAGGAGAATCAAGCCAGGATAGGACTCTCCCTGCCCCTGCCCCTGCCCCTGCCCCGGCTTCCCTACCCCCTGTATTTCCACCTACCCTACTGGGCGGCACAGAGATATAAAGGCTATACACGGGATTCCTTAGATCAGCCACTGGGTCCTTGCCCATCTCACCCCCCACCCCCTTCCGCTCCGCCGGATCATTCCGCCGGCGCTCCCCTACCCCACGGCTTTATTAATAACCCCCGGCGTTGTCGCAGTGGAGTGGGGTTCCCTCCTCCCCACCCCGTTACAGTCGGCAGCCATGACAACTGAGCACCGCAGACGCCAGGAGGGCCCCCGTCTGCGTCATTTATCTCTGACATCATCAATCACCGGTTGCCGAGGAAACACCCTCGAAATTAGCACGGAGAGGAGGGGCGACCTCCTCGCATCACGTCTTTGGGGCGAAAGCGAGACAAATCCTTGGGAATCGGTGGCGGGGGGCTGTGGTTTTTCCCTAGCGGGGGTTTCGGTCGCGAAGAGGGGGGGGGGAATATCCGTGCAGAACAGATTTCACATCCCCTCTTCTGCAGCAGTGATGAAAGAACAGATCTGCCGCCACCACCACCCTCCCCGATCCGTTCGGCAAAACAGAAATCCCTAAATATTGATCCGAAGCCAACCTATTAACCGTAGGAAATTTAAGCTGTTCAAGGGTGTGTTTTTTTTTGGGGGGGGGGCAGAAACAGGGATTTTTTCCCCCCAAAGAAAGAGGAAAGAAACAGAGAAAATATGGTACTGAGTGGTCGGAAAATAACAATCTAAGGCTATGAGGAAGGTCGTCGAAGCCACCCTGACTCACTAAACACTATGAATTCCTGCACACAAAACTTCTGGTGTTCTTAAGAACATACATACACACAAATGCCTCCAATGATCCTGAGGACTAGAAACCTGCTTTAAACAAAACAACAGACGACTCCTCCGGCTCGCTCCTTTGCGGCTCTTCCTCACACGCTGAACTGCAATTAAGTTAGTTCCTTTTCCCACCCACATCTTCGCCTCCTTTTGTACATCTCTGCCTTGTATCCCCGGGGCTTCCAACCGTTTCCTTTGGTACCATCGGACTCTTTGAAAATCCTTGACCGTTTTCACCTCCTTTGGAGGAAACTAGTTAAACAGACTCAACCCAAGCAGAATAGCCGGCGGCTTCGGTGTGTCCACAGAGACTCAAACCTCGGTCTCTTCCCCAGTCGCAGCGCTATAAAGGCCCTTGTGAGTGTTTTAGATTCGGGAAGGACACTGTTGCCGGGCACTGCGGCAGGATGCTGGCAGCCAGACGCGTCCCCGTCCTCCTCCCTGCCCTTCACTCACACTCCTTGGACATGCCAACTTCGAAGCACTTCTGCAGACGGCAGTACTGACACCGGTTTCGCGTCACTTTGTTGATGATGCAGTTCTTGTCGCGGTGGCAGGTGTACACCATGTTCTTCTGGATGCTGCGTCGGAAGAAGCCCTGCAGGATGGAGGAGGAGGGAGGGGAAGGGGGGAAAGAAAAAGGGGTGGGTTTGGTTTGATTTCTCTCACTGGCATCTGAAATGCCACAACACAAGAACTATCTTGCATGCTGTGAGACCCAGGTTCACTCCTTGCCATGTCTAGTGGAAAGAATCAGGTAGCAGAAGGGTAGAAAAGAGCTTAGGGATGTGCATTTTGGCTTGGCTCGGCCCCCTCCATGATCACCGAAGGATGAGAAGCTGAGAAAAATAATTTTGTGTTTGTATAGCGCTTTTGACATCTTGAAAGTCCCTCTCTGTGTTACTTCACTTGCCCTTTGGGACCTAAGAACATAAGAGAAGCCATGTTGGATCAGGTTTCTGGGAAGATAATCTATCTCTTGTCTGATTCTAATGACTACTTGACATATAAAATGCCATTTTATGCCCTGTTAGCGAGGAAAACTGCAAATACTTAATTTTATTATTTTTTCTATGCTGCTTATAATGTTGGATGGTTTTATATAGTGCCTTTTTTATCAGATATACCTTGTAAAAGCATTGTTTCTATTGCTATTTTGTAATGCTCCGTGGCCATATATACAAATTAATCTTATTAACAGTAAATATAGCATCACTGCTCCAGATGTAACAACATAAGAGAAGCCATGTTGGATCAGGCCAATGGCCCATCCAGTCCAGCACTCTGTATCGTACAGTGGTCAAAACCCAGGGGCCATCAGGAAGTCCACCAGTGGGGCCAGAATTCCAGAAGCACTCCTACTGTGGCCCTCCAAGTACCAAGAATACATACCATCACTGCCCTAGATATAAGAACATAAGAGAATCCCTGTTGGATCAGGCCAATGGCCCATCCAGTCCAACACTCTGTGTCACACAGTGGCCAAAACCCAGGGGACATCAGAAGGCCCACCAACAGGACCAAAACTCCAGAAGCCCTCCCAACTCTTGCCCCCAACTACCAAGGAGACAGAGCATCTCTGCCCCAGAGTGTTCCATCTAGACCTTGGGGCTAAGAGCCTTTCATGGACCTCTGGGCCTCATAATGGGGGCGGGATTTCTATACAGCCTAAGGACTCCATACTTGACTTGCAAAAAAGACGGGCAAGTTGCATCGCTCAAGACATTCCTTTGAGCAAATCTAAGTCTTGAGGGATGTGAAATTAGGGTCTCATTCCTTGTGACACATTTTCCTCACTGGAAGATGAGAAAATGGAAGCAGCAATTTATGCTTAAAAAAGAAGAAGATTGCCACTGCAGAAGAAGAAGAACTGCTGGGACAGAGAGAAGCAGAACCTCGGCCTTGTTCAAGTTGGCCCTGGCAGAGGAGAAGGAGGACAACATCCCAGAGCCCCCCTAATGGGATTAAGGGACTTCCTGCAGGGAAAGAGAAAGCCCTTTCTTCCATGCAAATGAGAGCACAAAGGGCCTCGTGTTAATGAGTAACGGAAGCAGATTTGCTGGTAGGGTCTTCTAAGGCACACAACGCTGCTCAGGGTGATCTCTGCCAACCTGATCTGCCTGGTTCACATTGCCTGCTCGCGAACGGAAAGACAGTCCGTTCCACGGCAGAGGAATACACGGATTGCTTTCAGGAGACAAGATGCTATTTCCACAAAAGTAGACTAGAAGCCATTAATAAGAAAAATGTGGGGGGGTTGAGGTTCCTCAAACCTGGCGTTTCTCCAAGGTCGAAAGGCTGAGAAAGGCTACTCTATGATCGGGTCTTGGGGGACAGAGAGCTAAAGAACATTTCTAGTTAGACCAGCCTTTCTCAACTCTTTTACCGTTGTGGAACCCCTGAAACTTTCTTCAGGCCCTGAGGGACCCCAGAAATGGCGTGATCATGCAGAATATGGTTAGAAGGCAGACTTGTGGACATGCCCACCGAAAGCCCCTACCCTTCCCACTCCCACCCCCCCAGGCCCATCATTGGCCATTTGGGGAAAGGGGCAAGTCAACATGAACGTGTATGGTCTTATCACCCGATAGCTGAGCACATTTTTAAAATGTATTAAAAATTAATTAGCTCCCAGCCATTTGGGAACCCCTTCCAGGCCCATCAAAATAACCCAGGTTTTCATGAAACCCTGGATGAGAGAAAGTCTTTGGTAGAGCATGACAAATGAATATTGCCCCGACCTTCCCTCCAACAGAGGTCTCCCCCGTGCGCCCCTCCCCCCCTCACAACGCCTGTTGCTCACCTTGCATCCTTCGCAGGCACTGACCCCATAGTGGTAGCCGGACGACTTATCCTGGCACACGAAACAGGGTTTGTAGATTCGGGGCAGGGGGGGTGGCGACGGGGGGCTGGGTACAATCTCCTCTGAGCTGGTACTCTGTGTTTCAATCGCTGTGGAGAGAGAGAAAATGTTCTTTGTTAACAAGTTGCTTTCGAAGAATTAGATCTGTCAAAGGGAGAGGCTTCAAGCCTGGCTGGAGGCCCACAGGAAGAGTCTATTCCCCTACCTGGTGGAATGAGATCCCGGAGGAGCTACGGGCCCTGCGGGAGCTTGCAGCCTTTCGCAGGGCCTGTAAGATGGAGCTCTTCCACCGGGTCTATGGTTGAGGCCAGTGTGGAGAGAAGACCTGTGGGCCCCCCAAAAGAAGGTATTCCACCACACTAACAGCGGTGGCCAGCAGTTCTCCCCTAGTCCCCATCAGCGGTAGGTAGGGGGTTGGTTTGTCACCGCGCTTGTTATTGGAATCTGTATCTCTGTTAATTGTTGAAATTTTAGCAGGGTTTTTATTTTTATCTTATAAGCCACCATGAGCCAGCTCTGCTGAGAGTGGCGGAAAATAAATTCTTAATAATAATAATAATAATAATAATAATAATAATAATAATACGACTGAACACGTCACATTCATGATGCCCTTTTGGGGGCTCGATTCATCCACGCATTCACATAGCTAACTACAACACTGCCAACCTTGGGTTGGAGAAGACGGTGAGCTTTGGGGAGGCGGAGTCGGGGAAGGGCGGGGCTTGGAGAGGGGAGGAGCTTCAATGGGATAGAATGCCATACAGTCAAACTTCCAGAGGTGCCACTTCCTCTGTTGCCTGGAGATGAGCTCTAATTCCAGGAGATCTCCACCTCCCACCCGGAGACCGGCACCCCTGTTTGACTACCGACCCCTGGATGCCGAGCCTCCTGAATAGGAACTGCCCCTGAGAAGATCCGAAACTCATGCCCACAGCGTTTGAAACTAAAATCATACACGTACAAAATCCTCATTTGACATCAGACTCGTGAACCAGTCCCTAGTCTTCTCCGGAAGTGGGCAAGGGATGGTGAATTACGGTAATGTTCCGCTTTCAAAGCTGGGTGTGAAGTCTCGGACCGCTCCCATGCCCGCCCGAGGGACTTATCCCACCTTGCCGACTTTATCTGACTATTATTATTTTTAATCCTTCTAAATTCTCCGCGGAAGAACACTCAGGCGGGACAGGACATTTGGAAGCATATAAAACGGCTGCCGTTCCTTAAGAGCATTAATTCGCGGCATCCAATTTAAGGCTTATTGCCTGGAGCTGAAATGTGGGGGAGGGTTATTCTTATCCAGCACAGACCCTAACGTACGTGCCAGGCTGGCTCCTTGGGAATGCCATCCCATGGTTTCAGTGGCACAGGCTGAAAACGAGACGTCCCAGCCTCAGCTCCCGGGGGCAACGCTTTTCGGCACCCCGTACTTTGGCCAGACAGACTCGGCCGCCAGAATGCCTTGAAATCTGACACCCTCCACACCTGGTGGCGGAGGCAGAGGGGGGGAGATAAGAGAACAGCTTGAAAGGGCAGAATAACCCCCAGCTGGTAAGCCCCAAAGGGCGACAGACACTGGAAGCCGCCCGGACTGTTTTCTCAGCAAGGGTGGGATGGCACCGCTGCCAAGATGTGAGCTGACGTTTTCAGGCCAGAGAAATAAGATGCGGGATTGAGGCAGACATAACCCATCCCAGGAGTGCTGCATGCTGGCATTGCGGATCAACGAGCAGGGAAACAGGAACTAAGGGAGGGAAGGAGGGGGATAGAGGTGGGCGTAGCGGCACGCCTGGGCTCAGGAAGGAAGAGAGTTGGCATGGTTGGGTGGGTGGGGAAGGATGGATGGATGGATGAGGCAGAGACAGGACTTAATTTTTTAAGCATGCTGGACTCATCCCGAGAGGGCCCCCGAACATGTACAAAGTACCTTAAATCTCCCTCCAAGCAGGAGCAGCAAGTCAAAATTATGCCAGCATTGCTCCGGAAAGAAGCCACCTGTTCCACGTGAAATACAGCGGGCCGGGGGACTCCCAGGTCGTATTTTCAAGAGCGTCCCCAATCTTCTGCGTTCACCCTCTTATTTACAACCCGGGGCAAAGACGACCTTTTGCCAAGCGCTAACTCCCCACCGGGGTCTGCACAGAAATGCACGTGAAGCAGCCATACTGAAATCCGCAGCCTGTCAAGGTCAGAGTCGGCTATTCAAACCGGCTGCAGCTCTCTCGGGGGTCTTTCGGGTCACGCAGTGCCAAATTCTTTAACTGGAGACGGCCGGGATTGAACCTGCTACCTTCTGCATGACAAGATAATGCCGGACCGCTGAGCCACAGCCCCTCCCCGTAGCCCATGCACTCTAGCACACCCTTGTCTTTAATGGGTGATAGACCATGAAGCTGCCTTATGCTGGGTCTGGCTACGGGTCTACCAAGCTCAGCCTGGTCTACCCTGACAGGCAGAAGTCCTCCGGGATCCCCAATCTCTACTACATTGCCTCCTACCTGATATTTTTAATGGAAAGAGCTGGTTATCAAATCTGGGATCTTCTGCATGCAAATCAGTTGCTGGAGCCCTGACCCATAGCCCCGCCCTACTCACCACTTGAGAGGACAACCTAGGTCAGGGGTAGTCAAACTCCAAATGCTGGCAGGGGCTCATGGGAATTGGAGTCCATGGATATCTGGAGGGCCGCAGTTTGACTACCCCAGACCTAGATGGCCCAACTACCTTGAGGGTAAGAGAACGTACCTTGGGGAACTCAGTTTTAGATATGCCTGCCAAGTAGGAAGAAGAATCATAGCCCAATTCTGCCCTTGGTCAACAATGCAACCAAGCCAGAAAGAAACTAGTCATCGTATGACTCACTTACCGCTAACTTTTCCTTTTTTTTTGTGGATAATTCCAATACAGAAATAATAGAAAATGTCCCTAAATTTTTGCAGGTTGCAAACAGGTTTACAGGTTGCAAACGTCAGGACCGTTGTTAAGGACAAATTTGGTATTAATTCGTGTGGTTTCTTCATAGTTACTTTGTTGTTTTAATCTCAGACTCATATTTGGGGTTAAAAACCCCATAAGAGATGGGTCTCTTCTCCTACTTTGTCACGGTAAACTTATGGGTCATGGGGACTGTTCATTTGCGGTAGAGGTTGTATTGAAAGAGACGAGGCAGAATAGTTACCACCAGGGCCTCTGAAGACAGAATGGAAAGGTACTTAAAAGAAAGCTGATGGGAAAGTTACCAGGCATGGCCTGACAGCTGGCAAGGACTCAGGGGGCACTGGGAGCACCAGTGTGAAGTCACTTAGGAGGAAATCCTGAAAATGATGTCACACCTCTCTAGGAATCTCTGGAAACTCTACGGTAAAACCACAGAGTTTCTGGCAATTCCTAGAGAGGACTAGGAGGGGGTTACTTCTTGGTTTCCCCTGAAAATGATGTGATTCATTGTTCTGATGGCAATTTTTAACTTTTTCTTAGGAGCTGCAGCAAGGACAGAAGGTTTATGGCACGGAAACGCTCTGGTGCACCCAAAAGCCAATCCTCTCCACCCCAAACAACTTCCCCTTCCCATCTCAACTCCCCTCTCAGCTGGAGGGCAAAGCCAACCAGGAAGTGTGGCCCTTTGGCTATCAACACATGCACACAAGCAGCAAGTCTATTCAAAACTCTGCCTCTCTCTCTCACACACACACACACAAATAGCCTCCCCACAGGGGCTTGCAGCCCATGGGAGAGTCACAGCTATGATGCCAGCCTCCCCCTGGGAATCCCCCGGAATTTCAGCTCCAGACTACAGAGAATATTTCCCCTAGTAAAAAGGATGCTTTGGAATATGGATTCTATGGCCTTGCACCCCTGCTGAGATTCCTATGCTCCCCAGATTCCATGCCAAATTCGAGGAGTTTCCCAACCTGGGTCCAGCAATCCTATCTGCCCCATCCTCTACCAGTGGCTGGGGGGGGGGGGGGAGACACCTCGCAACCCGAGTTACACTTGGGCTTGGAAAAATACTGAAATAAAGGCCGGGCAGAGAGAAGATTTGAGATCTCCCTCTAACTTAATAAAGAAGCGGGTCCGAGGACGCTGGTTGATTAAAAAACAACAAAACTGGGGCCACGTAGGTAACTGTGTGCGCCGTATAACGGACCAAAAATACATATACACGTGTGTTGTGTTTCCTGCTCCCCCGGGCGCAGAAAGGTTCGGGCTCTCGGCTGCACACCCACGGCCCCTTTCCTGTAGGATGTCTGCCGATGTTTTTCTTCGAGGCAGAGTCCGGAGCGAACCAGTCAGACAGGATATTAAAAGGCCTGGCCTCGCACGGGGTGAACAGCCTCTCAGATGGGAAAGATCTCCCGGCCAGTCCCCCAAGGCTGGGTTAGATTAGCTCCCCCCCCCCAACCCCCATTCTTCTTCGGCATTAAAAAAAAGCTACACACACACACATACACAAAACTTGCCGGGAAAGGAGCCAGGATGAAGCCCCGCCAAACAAAAGGCCCGGCGCATGCCAGGAGATTAGACATGAAAGGGCTTTCGTTCCGTGGTCCCTCCTGCTCAGGAAGAGGCTCCCAGCTGGGGAGTGAACCCCAAGGACTTTGCGCAGATTTGCAGCTCGTGCCAAATCTCACGACGGCCCCCAAATGCCAGGCCCCGCTAGGAAGATTCCTCCCCCCCCGGCCTCTGCCTCTCCCCCCCCCCCGTACACTGGTGTGGCCCACAGCCAACTATGAGGGAGACACAGAGGCGCACGGCTACGCAAGCAAAGCTGTGCTGTGCGGCCAGAACGAGACTCTGTTCCTGAACGTTGGGAAGGGCAGCGTGGGCCCTGAGGCTGGAAGGAGTTGTGCCCACCGGTTCCGACCCCGGGAATCCCTGGAGATTTGGGGGATGCTGCCTGGGGAAGGGGAGGAAGAAGATGAAGAAGAGTTGGTTCTTATATGCCGCTTTTCTCTACCTAATGGCGTCTCAAAAGGCCTTCCCTTTCCTCTCCCCACAACAGACACCCTGTGGGGTGGGTGAGGCTGAGAGAGCCCTGATATTTCTGCTCGGTCAGAACAGCTTTCTCAGTGCTGTGGCCAGCCCAAGGTCACCCAGCTGGCTGCATGTGGGGGAGCGGGGAATCAAACCCGGCATGCCAGATTAGAAGTCCACACCGAGCTGGCTCTCAGGTATGTGATATTGTGGAAGCAAGTTCTCCAAAGTTGTCAATTCCTCCAGGGAACTGCAGCCTGGGGGAGCACGTACAATCCCAGGAGAATTCCAGGCCCCATTAAGAACATCAGACAAGCCCTGCTGGATCAGGCCAGTGGTCCATCTAGTCCAGCATCCCGCCTCACACAGGGGCCAACCAATTCCAGTGGAGGGCCAACAACAGGGCATAGAAGCCAAGGGGTTCCTAGCACTGGGATTCACAGGATTAGTGCCTCTGAATGTGGAGTCTCCCCTCGATCACCATGGCTAGTAGCCATTGACAGACCTCTCTTCCATGAATCATAGAATCATAGAGTTGGAAGGGGCCATATTCCATGAATTTATCTAATCCCTTTTTAAAGCTGTTTATTGCTGTAATCATCAGTGTATCCTCTGGCATTATGTGGCTGGTAATCTAGAACCTGTGCGTAAATGAGGAAGGGAACTGCTTCCAACATGGCCTTTATCCCCAACTTCCAATGCACAGGGAACTGGTGGGGGACCAGTGATCAGTGGGAGACATCCTACAGCTGTCTGGAAACACTATTTTCTAATATTTTTGGCATGTTCTGCTACAGAAGCTCAGAACTGTATGGTGGTTCTACAGCTACATACTGGTTCAAGTCATATTCAAGTTATATCATCAAAACAGTATATGACCATAAAGCCCTTCCTACGCATGGCGGTACCGAGGATCCTTGGAGTAGATTCTCAAGTCTGGCAAAGATCTCTTCGTTCAGGTTAACAGGTAAAACTAAGAGACCAGGCTAGAAGTGATCTCCTCTCCCCCCAAAAAAATCTCATAAGAGCCATTTCAGATATTCAGAGTTAAAGGGTGATAATTTTATCTCTGTGCATGCATGTGCGTGCAATTAATTCCCTGCAAGGAGAAAAGTAGCCTAATGGGAGAAATTCTAGGTTATATCACTTTCTCTGCCATACTAGTTCTGCATATAATGGGAATGCTGCTTTTTAAGTTTTTTTTTTTTTTTGCATTACCATATGCAGCTCCCTTGCTCTAACACAGTGGTTCTCAACCTTCCTAATGCCGCGACCCTTTAATACAGTTCCTCATGTTGTGGTGACCCCCAACCGTAAAATTATGCAAGTGTTCTTTCACAGAAATTAAACCGAAACTGACCAATGGCATGAAGATCCATTGTTTATGATTGTATATAAGCAGGGTTTCTTAGTTCAGTTCTGCCTCTTGTCCCACCATGCCGATCTCACTCTTTTCCACTGCTCCAGACAAATGAACACTCAATCTCGATCTACCCCACAAGGCTGTTGTGTGGATGGCGCCCTCCCCGCCCAGGTTGAAAAGCACTGCCCTAACAGAACACTGGGAAAGCTTTACTACTTATTTCTGGTGAAGGTATAAATGAGCCAGGTACTTAATGGACATATGGTCATGTGGATGCCCCACCAACGGCCAATGACGGGTCTGGAGGGGGCAGAAAGGGGAGGGCCCCAGGTGGGCATGTCCACAGCTCTGCTTCCCATATTCTGTAGGATCGCACCACTTCTGGGGTTTCTCGAAGCCTGAAGAAATATCCCAGGGGTTTCCCAATGGTAAAAAAGTTGAGAAAGTCTAGCTTAATGTTTTGAGGGAGGGGGGTTATGCGCTTTACAGCAAAACATTCCCCATTTTAATCACCTGCAGGCCCCATGGAGGAGGAGGAGGAGGAGGAGGAGGAGGAGGAGGAGGAGGAGGAAGAAGAAGAAGAAGAAGAAGAAGAAGAAGAAGAAGAAGAAGAAGAAGAAGAAGAAGAAGAAGAAGAAGAGTTGGTTCTTATATGCCACTTTTCCCTACCCGAAGGAGGCTCAAAGTGGCTTACAGTCACCTTCCCATTCCTCTCCCCACAACAGACGCCCTGTGGGGTGGGTGAGGCTGAGAGCCCTGATATCACTGCCCAGTCAGAACAGCTTTATCAGTGCCATGGCGAGCCCAAGGTCACCCAGCTGGTTGCATGTGGGGGAGCGCACAATCGAACCTGGCATGCCAGATTAGAAGTCCGCACTCCTAACCACTACACCAAACTGGCTCAAACTGGAAGACCAGAGAGAGAGCAAGAGAGCGAGAGAGAGAGAGGTTCGTTCCTCCAAATTATTTCTTCCCAAGGAGACGGTCCCAACCAAAGATCCGCCTACTCATCTACCCTTTCAGTAGATGAGTCAGTGGATTTCCGGCTTCTGCAGAACCTCTTTTGCAACGTATTCAGCCTACCTTTTTAGGACTGGGTTCCCCGAGGCCCAGAACCATATCCTTACGAAACAGGGCAGGCGGGGACTGGGGTGGGTGGGTGGGGGAATAAGAGCCATTCTAATAACCTTGCATGCCAGCCCAGACATCAAAACAGGAGACGCACAGTTCACAGTGCATTGTTCCCAGCTCCCACCCGCCCGGAGCAAAGACAAAGGAGAAAGCCAGGGATCAGAACAAGGAGTGACTTGTTCCCCGTGCCAGTGGGACGGCTGTCGGGTCACCCAATTATGCCAGCAGAGGCGCAAATTAACTGCTCCCCGACGTGCCCTCTCTGGGACTGAGCCCAGGGTGCCCACCTCCCACCCCCAAAGCAACAAACAGAGGTCGTATTCTTTGGGGGGAAAACTGCAAAAGAGCATGGGGGGGGAGGGGGGAGGTCAGTGCTGATGGAATCTCTAAAGACCAGGAAGGGAAAAGGGCCATCACTTCCCTGCGGTTTTCCCCCCTGATATACAGTCCTTAATTAGCAGAATTGGAGAGGGGGGGAGACCATGTGTCCCACTAGGACAATTCCCCCGCCCACCCTGCAAGGACAGAAACTTTTCCACAGTGCAGAAGGAGAGTTGGTTTTTATACCCCAATTTTCACTGTTCAAATGGGGCCTTCCCTTCCGCTCCCCACAGCAGACCCCTTGTGAGGGCGGTGGGGCTGAGGGAGCTCTGAGAGAGACCGCTCTGTGAGGGCAGCACAAGGAGGGCCGTGAGGAGTCCAGCTGGCTGCATGTGGAGGAGCGGGGAATCAAAACCGGCCCACCAGATTGGAAGCTGCCAGTCTTAACCACTACACCCTGCTGGAGGGCACGGAGTCACCGGTATTGCAATTTCCCCTTGGGTAGGTTCAGGGTATATTAGAGGGAGGAGAGCAAGTAGAAGAAAACTCTTGCAGATGTTGCTTTGGCCACCGTGTGGCACAGAGTGCTTGACTGGATGGGCCAGTGGCCTGACCCAACACACCTTCACTTCTGTCCTTAGGATCTGGAGCCCTGCCTCGCCTCACCCCCCCCCCTTCAGCCACGCCCATCTAGCATCCCGCCTGCCCCTCCTGAAACAGCTCTGAAGAAAAGGACATCTGAGCCTTTACAAAACGCTGACTCACGAAATCCTAACCTCACGAGCTTTGACAATAAGAGCGGAGGATTTCCTTCCAGAGCACAAATGGAATTCCATACCGCCCTGGGACCGCCGTGGTTAAAACTTCGCGCTAGGGCTCTGTCACGGAGGGGCACAAGCCTCCCTACTGCCAGGGAGTTCACCGAGTGATCTTCAGCTGCTTGTAGCCTCCCAGCTGGGCCTCCCCGCAGAGATCAGAAACAGAGAGGGAAGTCCCCGGCCATGAGCTCCTTAGAGGAAGGGCAAGATTTCTTTTTTTTTAAATCGTACTCGCGCACAAACAGGCTGACGTTCAGTGGTACTTTTGAAATTTTTTGCCGCTTAGATGTTGTGCTGATGTCACGCCCGAGTGCCCCCTCTCGGTTGCCCTTGCTGTAAGGGAACAAAGAACTGTTCAGAGCAGACACTACAGTTTAAGAAAACTCCCTGTAGAGTGAATGGGAAGGTTTGCAATGTTACATTTCCCCAGTCCTTTCGAAATAACGCAGGAGCCCAGGGGAAGCCTAAGGCTAACAAAAACCCCCAAATTATCCCCGCTTACGTTGCAATAAGCAGCCGTAGCCTTTAGGGTGCCACTCTACTCCTGTTGTGTTTTGTGGCTTGTGTTTTTCGCCCTCTGTTCTGTCGGGTTCTTCCTTCCGCCTTCTCGTCTGTTCCCAATGAGATGCTGAGGGAGAGGAGGGGGCTCAGATAGGTCAACGAGTGACAAGCCACCTTTCCGGACCCCGCTCAAAACCCAAAACAATGGACTTGTGGCCTGATATCCCACACTGAGGTCCTTCCCCTTCCTTCCATTCCACTCCCCCAAAACTCCGGAAATTCCTCAACCCAGGGTTGGTACTACCATGAATAAGTGAATTCTCTAAGTTAACTGTGCACTCTTCGAAGCTACTTCTGAAAAACAGCCAACATTTATCCAGTGATAGGACCATACCTGGTCATTTAAATCAGGGGTAGTCAAACTGCGGCCCTCCAGATGTCCGTGGACTACAATTCCCAGGAGCCCCAGCCAGCGAATGCTGGCAGGGGCTCCTGGGAATTGTAGTCCACGGACATCTGGAGGGCCGCAGTTTGACTACCCCTGATTTAAACCCACCCACCCCCTGCCAAAATAGCCAACAATGGGCCTGGAGGGGGTGGGAAGGAAGGGGCCT
The DNA here is from genome assembly GCF_049243985.1 of Paroedura picta. Lineage (NCBI taxonomy): Eukaryota > Metazoa > Chordata > Lepidosauria > Squamata > Gekkonidae > Paroedura > Paroedura picta. The sequence continues at coordinate 26,728,748 of NC_135384.1, forward strand.
CAGGTGGACATGTCCACAGCAATGCTCCCCAGACATAGTCTGCACGATCGCACCTCTTCTGGGGTTTCTCAAAGCTTGAAGAATGTTTCAGGGGTTTCTCAGCGGGTTTCAGGGGTTTCTTGAGGAAGGCTCTTCAGTTATGAGAGGAGGAGGGAAAATTATTTCCCGGCCTCCCTACCGCTCAGGAGCACCACCCAAGGCCCACAGGGAAAGGGCCGTGAACTTGCCCGACTCGGAGCTAAACCCGTGATGAGAGAAATGGGAGTTAATCTGCAGAGCTGGAAGAGGAGAAGGGAGGCATTAACAGGGGGAGCCGGCAGAAGGTGCGGGCTTCTTGCACGGCACGGAAGCAGCCCCAGCGGGGCTGGACACTTGACAACAGACAAGTCCAAGGAGAGCAGGGATCCCAGCAGAGACACTCAAGGGAGTGCCCAGGGGAGGATCTGAACAGGGCCTATTTATCTCCCCCAGACAGAGATAACAGGTCTGCCACGGGCTTGCCCTAAACGCACGTTAGCACCGCCCGCAGCCGTCTGTCGCGCGGCCTCCAACGCACACATGCACAAAAGAAGATCCCACGCAAGCTATGATTTACTGCTGCGCACAGGCCCAGAATACTAAAACACACGCAGTGGAGAAATCTGTGCAAAGCATTGCACTTTCCTTTCACGTGCCTTTGGAGGGAAGAGTCGCCCAAGGCTTTTGTAGCAAAACAAGATTACATTTGACATAACACTGGCTCGATGCAGTCTATGGTTTGGGAGGCTTGGAAGGTACAGGAGGGGGATCTTATGAGGGTATGGATGATGCCTGCTTCCTCCCTTCTCCTCAGCACAAGATCCACGATGGGAATCTTTGCTTAGCATGTCTCTAATCTTTCTAGCTGGCCCCACCTGAGTCACGTAGAGCAAGGATTCCCAACCAGGGGTCCGTGGACACCCGGGGGGTTCCCAGGACTTCCAGAGGGGGTCTATGACCTTTCCTGTCCTGACTTAATGGACTTGTCCACAAGATTCGGAACCAGCTGCTTTCATTGCTCCACCACCCCCACACCTCTGAGCATGAGTTATCTTGTGGTTTCTGCACCAGGGAGGGGGTGGAGCCTGCATGCCTACTCCCGCCTTAAACCACCTCCCGTCTCTCCGCCTTGAGTCCTCCGTGAGCCTGCCTGTTAAGGTGAGTGGTGATGTCACTTCCAGGGGGTGTGGCAGGGAGGTGTGGTCAGCTGACACCACCTCCAGTAGGATGGAGACAACTTCTGCCCTGCGCATGGATCAAACATGCAGGCAGTCCACTCAAAGAGTTGCCTCTTCAGTCAAATACCTCTTTGCATGTGTGTGTGAGCATGGAAAGTGCCATCAAGCTGCTTCCAACACATGACTCAACCTCCTCCAAAACATCCTTTGGTTATCATCTTGGTCCGGTCTTGCAAGCTGATGGCCGTGACTTCCTTCACTGAGTTTCTCCATCTTGTGTTGGGTATTCCCCTCTCCTCCTGCTGCCTTAAACTTTCCTTAGAATTCTTGTCTTTTCCAGTGACTCCTGTCCTCGGCATAGCAAATGAATTGACATTCTTCTTGTCAGCATTCGTTACTGTCCACCTTTCACAACCATGCATGGTCATGATTGATCTTGGTCTCCAGTGACACTGAAGGAACTTTTCTAGTTCCTTCATGGCTGCCCATCTCAGTCCCAATCTCCGTCCTACTACTACTACTACTACTACTACTACTACTACTACTACTACTACTACTACTCTTCTTCTTCTTCTTCTTTTTCTTCATAATAATAATAATAATAATAATAATAATATTTATTGGGTGCGGTCTCCCTTTCAACTGGTCCTGGAAGGGGGTTTCCTTAATGCCATAATAATAATAATAATAATATTTATTGGGTGCGGTCTCCCTTTCAACTGGTCCTGGAAGGGGGTTTCCTTAATGCCATAATAATAATAATAATATTTATTGGGTGCGGTCTCCCTTTCAACTGGTCCTGGAAGGGGGTTTTCTTAATGCCACACATGGATCCTTGGCAGATGTGGGTCTTCAACCCATGTGTCTTTCGGAGTTCCTTGTTTGAGAAGGTTTGCTCAGTCAACATTGAAAAAAAGCAACCACCAGATTGTGGGAAGGCTACTCAGTTTGAGGTATCTATGCCAAGCCCCTTTGGGTGAATTAAGAAAACCAGCATGGATTTAAAACCTCACCCACATCAAAACTCCTACCAGGTCATCCCCACAGGACTAAACCTTGTGGTGGAATAAACCTGAGGGTGCCTGCAGAGCAGAAAGCTCCGGACTACTCAAGTGAATGAGTCAAACCACCTTCCTTACAGTGGCAAGCAAAATTTCCAGTCGATCGGATCTTGGGGGAAATTCCATCCTAACCTCAAGGCAGAGATGAGTCAGGTGAAGCCTTCAGAAGGGCAAAATAGGTGGTTATTAGGCACACAATGGAGCAGTAAACCCCATAGAGATGTGAAACCTAATGCAATTGCTAACACCTGAACCTCTTTCAGATGCAGACCTTTTGATTTGATGTCTAGGGATAACAGTCAGGTTTCAAGCAGGTATGATGGTCAGCCTAATAATTAAATGTGCTCTTATATTGGGGCCTGATAAAGCAAAAACCATCCACTGAACAGCCTTGCAAGTAGGATGGGACAACAGGTGGCCACACCCCACGTGTAACATGGACAAGGAAGTCTACAACTGGTGTGTAGTACAGGTCCCCAAAACTTTGAAACTGTGGACACCTTTGGAATTCTGACATGGGGTGGTAGACAGAGCTCCAAAATGGTTGCCGCAGGAGGCGGAGCACACAAAAAATGGCTGCCTTAGGAGGTGGAGCTACAAAGACAGAAGATGCCCAAGTGCAAGGGAGAAGAAGGGTAATTTTTAAAATTACACAGAAATAAATAGTTCTGAGACTCCCACCAAGTATCCCCATGAACTGAATATGTTGAAAGATGGTTGTCCCTTGCCAGATCCAACTTCAGACAGATCCTGCATTGAGCAGGGGGTTGGACTAGATGGCCTGGATGGCCCCTTCCAATTCTTTGATTCTATTCGTCTATGATTCTTGAGCTCCTGAACTTAAGATTCAGGGATCTGAAACACTACCTTCCAGATCAGACCTCATCCAAATGCCCTTCACCCACCCCCAATCTCTGCTTTCCCTGCTTGGAGAACGCAGGGTCTGACCCTGAAAGAAGAAGGGTCAAACTGAAACCACCAAAGGAGAAGGCTATTTTCCTTTCCCACCCCGCACCCCTTGACATCCCTACTCAAAGGTTCCTGGTAGGCCTCAAATAACGCTTTTACCTTTGAGTTTACAGAGCACACCTTTGTTTGACAAAGCAAGTCAACACACATTCTCCTCAGGGGTGTTTGGTTTCCAGCTTGTCAAAGAATGAAAGAAGCAGAAATGTGCAGGGGTGAAAGGGGCAGGGATCGGAGGATGGGTCAACAGAGTTGGGTTTAATGGGTATGACTCCAAACAATCCCCCCCCCTTTATAGCTTTCCAAAAGGGTAGAAAACACAGTGCTTTTCTTCCTGAAAGCTGTGATCATGCAACGTGCCACCTGTTGAATACTGGCATCTTCACCCCTTCAATGACTTCTGACGGAAAATGGGTCCACCAAGAATGCATGGTCCAACAGCAGCTGCATCAAATGAGTCGCTTGTTCCGACAAGGCAAAGCTGTTTGGAAAGGTCTGCTGGCAGGGGCTCATGGGCATTGTAGTCCACGGGCATCTGGAGAGCTGGCAGGGGCTCATGGTCATTGTAGTCCATGGACATCTGGAGAGCCTCTACAAGATTGCCATGCGTCATCTGTGAGTTGACGGCATTTTATACCACTCAAGAGACAGAAGGTTTCTCTCCTTCTGCCATTTCCTCTGCTTTGAAAACTTCCCCTGCCCGTTAGCCGTTTTCCACCCAAGTCGTACTTGGAGACTAGAACAGACATAATTTGCAATGGAGAATTGGTGGGGACAAGAGGGATGATACATCCCTCTCTTCCCACAAGAGCCCCTCACCCACACTAGGGGAGGGGCTGAAGCTCAGGGGCAGCGCATTCATTTTTGCATGCAGAAGGTTCCAGGTTCAATCCCCAGTACCTCCATTTAAAAGACCAGGCAGTAAAGAATGTGAAAGACCTCTTGGAGAGCCAAGGCCAGTCTAAGCAGACAATATTGGCCAATGGTCTACTTCAGTGTAAGTCACTTTCACCTGTTCATCACCTTGGTGCACAAAGGCTTTCAACCTCGTGAGAATACACAGTCCTGCCCTTTGGAGTGGGAAAGCGCAAACTGTGTACAACTAAATATTTCTTTATATTTATATACCGCCGCTCACGATTACCCGGCCTTCATATTTACTATGCAACCTGCTAAGGTCCAAAAACTTTGCCCAGCCTGCCTCCCGATCCTAGTGCCGTTCATGACCGAAAACGCCAGCTTTGTCCAACTCTTCCAACAAATGCTACCTGAGACCCCCTTGGATTCTTTGTTTAGACCCTTACTAGGGATTTTCAGAGAGAGAAATTGGCCATCATAGACCGGGAAGCATGCCTGACGCTAGTAAACGTCTTCCCAAGGCCCTGTGCAAACCCACCTTCCCAAATCAGCCAGGGATACCCCTGGAGTCATCCTACATGCTGCTTCTTGAAGCAAGGCCCAGCACTGTGTTTCTCGGGAGAGCGCAAGAGTCATTTCCGATGCTCGGTAAAGCCGAGAATACAACACTTCCTTTGAACACCCTTCAGCTTCTCCTCCCACCCGATCCCTCCCCCCTCCCCCCCATTCCCCAGGCCGGTACACTGAATAAATAACCTCTCCCATTTGAGCAAGCAGATCCATTAAAGTGACGGAGGGAGAGGTGTCAATAATTTATCGCCTCTTTATATAATTTAAGAACTTCCCTGGCGGAGAGCAAGCACTGGCAAAATACAGATTTGACAAGGTTTTGATGCGTGCAGGGATGTCACGGGAAGGAGGCGGGAGAGGAATGGCCGTTTTCCTTTTTCCCCCGACTCATACGTCAAAAGGGGGGAAAGGGAAGGGAATAAAGCGTCTGGGGCACAACTCGCTGGCACGCGATGGCTTACGGAAGAAGAAGAAGAAGGAAGTCAAGATGCCTCCCCGCCCCCAAAATACAAGGAAAAAGAGATTTGCCAGATGTCTATCGCTTGCAAGCTAAACACTGTGCACTATGGAATTTGGACCAGAATGAACAAGCCCCATTACCGAGACAGTCTTTTATCTGGAATTATACACAGCCTGAAACCATGGCAATCTAAGATGGCGGCCCTGCTGCATCGGAGCAGATGTCAAGAGCAGAAGTCCATTTGCACCAACAACTTGGGGTCGTGGTGAGGAACAGCAGCTTCTAATTTGGAGAACCGGGTTCAATTCCCTGCTCTTCCTCCACATGCCGCCAGAGTGACCCTGAGCCGGTCATGGTAGTCTCAGAGCTCTCTTGGCCTCCCCGACCTTACAGGGTCGTTGTGGAGAGAGGAGAATGGAAAGGGATTGTAACCCGCTTGGAGACTTACTGCAAATGTATATAACAGTCAATCTTGTCTTTGTTTAAATGTGGTTAATTCTGCCCACATTCCGTACGCTTTTAATGAGCGGGTTGATAACACAGCTGAGAAGTTCATCATCCCTAGTATGATAAAGGTTTTCGCTTGATATCCAAATACGCTGTTAGGAGCAGAATTAAATGCAGGTAAACTTGACTCTGGGAAAATCTGGATTCAACATTGACCTACTCTGGCACCACCAAGGCCACCCTGTCGGTCTGTATCCCATGCCTGTAAATACCAGAGAGCTACCTTACAAGACTGTTGTAAGGATAAACACAATCACAGCTTTTATTGTACCATCTATGCACAGAAATCTGATTTCCCAGAATTCCACTGTTTCACCTTCCCTTCCGGTGACCAGAAAGACCATTGCTCAGGATGGGGGACCCACATGGTGGAATAGCATTCAAGTCATGGGGCTGTAGATATGGGGCAAACAAGGTAAAAATACTAATTCCTCAGGTCTTCATTGCAGTGTCTTTACTTTCATGGCTATATCCATTTAGGCTTCTCTGTTTTATATGCTTTTACACCCTGGATTGCTGTTATTGACATTTCTTATTGACTTGAATTGGTTTGTTTATATGTTTTTATTGCAGTGAGTTTTTGCATTGTTTTGACTATCTGTTTGGCTTTCACTGCTGTAAGTCACCTGCAGCAGATCTGGAAAAGCAGAGGAGAAGTTTTCTAAATAAATATGCCTTCGTGTGGATTTGTGACCCAGTAACATTACTTCAGAGTAGGTCAGAGGGGACAGTGGAAACAAAAAAAAAGAATTAGTCTTTATACCCCGCTTTTCATTGCCCGAAGGAATCTCAAAGTGGTTTACCTTCTCCCCACAACACTCTATGAGGTAGGTGGGGCTGAGAGAGCCCTGACAGAACTGCTCTGTGAGAACAGGTTTAACAGAACTGTGAGTAGCCCAAGGTTACCCAGATGGCTGCGTGTGGAAGAGCGGGGAATCAAACCCAACTCATGGCGCCTTCAGTTGTCAGAATACAGGCCAAGAGATTTTCATGCTCTCTGTAAACGAGTGTAGCCTTTAAATAACTTCTCATGAGTAATTTGTCCCTACACTCAAGCTCATTCAATGCTCAGGTTGCCAACCTCCAAGCAGTGGCTGGAGGTTTTCTGAGATTACAATTGCTCTTCAGTTGATATAGATCAGTTCCTCTGGAGAGAATGCCCACTTTGGAAGGTCAACTCTGTGACATTAGACCCCACTGAAGTCCCCCCCCTTCTCAAACCCTGCTCTGCTAAGACTCCACCCCCCCCCAAAAAAAAAATCTCCAGGTATTTCTCAAGCCACAGCTGGCAAACCCTATGCAACAAGGATTAAGTGCTCCAAAATATACTTTGACTGCTTCCCCATCGCTCCAAGAGTGACCACCTAATTTCCAGTGCATGCTTATGAATTCAATGGTGTTTCTTGCAATGGGGATCTAAACAATTCCAGATTCAGCAAGGGGGATCTAAACCAGATTCCAGCCGTTCCTTGACGCAGGGTCATTCCGCGGCCTCGGTCAACTCCTTGCTCCCAAGCCTCAGTTTCCCTTTCTCTACTAAAGGAGAGGAACAACAAACACGTGTGCTGAGACAGACGGCAGCCTTCCAGGGGAGAGATCTTTCGCATCCCCTCCTCCTTGCTCCTGTTTTACTGGCGATGTCAGGGGCTGAACCCGAAACCTCCTGTCTGCAAACCAGATGCTCTACCACTGGGCCCTGACTGGGTCACTGCTGCCTCAAAGGCCCTGCTGTCGAGAAGCGGCACACGCAAGGTCACCACCGCACGCCGCAACGAGAATTAGCCTTGTAGTCAACACGTTCGGCAGCAGATCGCAACTTTTTTCCTCGTCCCTTTCCTGGAAGTACAGCAGATGTCACCATCAACCATGGAGGTTACAAACACCGGAGGAGAGAAGACACATTCCAGTTACCGCAGTCTAGACTACAAACTGAGTATTTCTATGTGCCGTTGGAGCTGGAAGATCTAAGCCAGGGGTAGTCAAACTGCGGCCCTCCAGATGTCCATGGACTACAATTCCCATGAGCGAATGCTGGCAGGGGCTCATGGGAATTGTAGTCCATGGACATCTGGAGGGCCGCAGTTTGACTACCCCTGAAGCATTCTGCCTTTGAACCCTGTGATACCCCCCTCCCACCACCACCACCACGACCACCACCACCACAGCATGGAAGCAGAAGTCCGGCTGGGAACCAGATGTTGCTGCCGCATCCAAGGGGACCCTTCTCCCTCCCGCCCAAGGGCAGCAGCAGCTGCCTCAGTCCACTGCCTGGAATCAACGTGGCCTTGCTTCCCTTGAGCGCCATGCACAGGAAAACCAGCCAGACACACCCCAGACATCCCCACAGGGGGAGGAGGAGGCTCGGGAGCACTTCCCTCGTGGAAAAAAAAAATCCATCTCTGAGCCAGCAGGATGCCACTGAATAAACAGAACCTTGCCCGAGCTAGGCCTCAGCGCTTCCCAGATGGGTCAGCGTTACCTGCGCGCCTGACCTCATCCAGGTTGTCTCTGATTTTTTTTTTTTTTTTTTGCCCATTCACAGCAGGAAGGCTTTGGAAGCAGGCCAGAGAGTACACAGACAGACTGCTTATTAATATTCATTCTCATGGTTATTTATTAAGCTCCTAGAAAGTATGATTAAGGCCTTTGCCTCCGCGCCTACAAGGTGAATGAAAGACAAAAAAGGGAGATCACAGAAAGGGAATCTGATGAGGCAGGCGCTCGGCTTTGACGGCGGGGGCCACGGTTCTACAGCAGAAGCGGTGCCCGGGGGTCTGTCTCGGAAATCCTGAACTCAAAATCCCAGCTTTCGGAGAAACAGCTGCAGCTGACCATAGGCAAATGCATTTTGCACATGCTCTGTTCTTGCATCAAGTGTCCCAGTTAAAGATTTCAGGGATTAGAACTGGTTCTAACTGTGTTGTTTGTATATCGCACAAAAAGGAAGGAGATCATGGCTTGGGCTCCCAAGTTTCTATGCAGGAACTCAGAGTTATAACTTAAGTCCATCCGTTTTTTCTCAAGCCCCAGCTGCTTTCTCATACAAATATGCACCTGGAGGGGGGGGGGAATCTTCCTCCCACTTTTCAACCTGAAAAGAGCAAGAGTCCAGTGGCACCTTCAAAACAAACAAAAGTTATGGCAGGGTATGAGCTTTTGTGAGTACCCAGCAGAAGAAGTGAGCACTGACTCACGAAAACACCAAATTTTTGTTTGTTTTTAAGATGCCATTGGACTCTTGGTCTTTTCTGCTGCTACAGACAGACGACCCATGTTGATCTGGTCACCCAGAGGTCACTTTTATTTGCCAAAGAAAAACAGCTAGGGACCAACCTACTCCAACACAAAAGACCAAAGTGTGCAATGGGGAGATCTGGTTCTTAAGAGCATCTCCATTTTGAATAGCATACAACATTCCGTTCAAGAACCCTGTCTCGGTTATCATCCTGAAACACTGTCCTACTAGAATGAAACCCAGGACAGACTTAGGGGAACTTCCTGGGTCTTTATTCTGCTCTAACCCAGAAGACCCTCAACCCTTCCTCTTGCAGAATTCAGTTTCCGGAAACGTTGTAACTTTCTATCCTTTACAACATCCCTCCCACCTTCCGACTAGAATAAAAGGACTCTTGAGATCTCCATAAGAAAGAGAGGAAACAGTTCTGGTTATTAGGCAGAGCGAAATTCTGGTTATTAAGCTGAGCCTGAGAACCAGTTCAGCTCCACTCATATTTATTTACTTAGGCCCCATGTCCCGCCCCCCCTCCCCACACACAAAATAGTGTCCAACATTGTTCTCCCCTCATCTTCACAGACACTCTAGAAGTCCGAGCATCAAATTCTTCCCGAAACTCATTTTTATTTTACCTTTGTTGGCGGTATATGCATACAATGCATAGAGCAGCCAGCTGGAGGGTGGGACTAGGGTCTCAGGAACCCAGGTTCGAATCCCCACTCTCTAATCAGAGCTCGCTGGGTGACCTCAGCCCTACTGCTCTTACCTAATAACCTCACTGGGTTGTTGTTGAGAGGATAAAATTGAGGCGGGAGCTACGAGATTCCAAGTTTGGGTCCCCTTGGGGGAGACAAATCGCAGTACCAATGAACAAGTAGACAATACTTTAAAAAGGAATGAAAGCGTTATTTGCTCTTCCTGCCATTCTGACCAACAGCACTCTCAGATCCCCCCTCTACAACAGGTGAGCTGATACTTAAGAAGTAATGGTCAAAGCTCCTGGCTTCTGGTTAGATCAGGGGTAGTCAAACTGCGGCCCTCCAGATGTCCATGGACTACAATTCCCATGAGCCCCTGCCAGCATTCGCTGGCAGGGGCTCATGGGAATTGTAATCCATGGACATCTGGAGGGCTTCAGTTTGACTACCCCTGGGTTAGCACTCTGTTACTCCCTTCCCAGAAAATCCAGCCCCAAACGAGAGGAAAGCACATCAAAGCAGATTTGAACCACGGCCTTCGTTTTTGCAAGGGGGAGAGACAGGAGGGAAGCAGAACTCAGGTCTGTCTTCCCTCCCTGCTGTCAGCCCCATTTCAGGGCGTGGCTGGGAGGCAGGGACTGCGTGCGGCTTCCTGAAGATAAGATCGCAGCGGCAAAGGGCCCCAGCGTGCTTCAAATTCCTGCGCCGGCTGGAGAGAAACAGAGCGCTCTCTTCAGCAAACAGCCGATAGCAGAAGCAGGGGAGGGACCGAAAGGTCTCTGGACTCTCCATCGTTTGGAAACCCGTTGTAATTCCAAGCAATTTCCAGGCTCCACCTGGGGACTGGCCACCCTAGCTGAGTGTTACCTTCCAGATGGGCCATCGGGCGTGTCCAGAAGATGCTCAGGTGGCCACATCTGCCCTTCCCAGGCTCTTCTCCAAAATCTCTGGGAATTTAGCAACCCACACTCCCCCCAATTTAAAGGTAAAGGTATCCCCTGTGCAAGCACTGGGTCATGTCTGACCCTTGGGGTGATGCCCTCTGGCGTTTTCTTGGCAATACCCCTGGTTTGCCAGTGCCTTCCCCAGTCATTAAGTGCCTCAGCCTGGACAGGTTGCCAATGCTGGGGGATGGCTCCAGCTTAAGAGCAAAATGCATTTCCACAAATGCATCTGGGAGGCAAGTCCCAATCTTCTAGCTTCAAGCTGTGGCCCCAGCTCCTCATTCTCTGGTTATGATGGGACAAGTCCGCAGTGGAATATTTCCAGAAGAGGTCTAAGAAACCTATTCCATTTGCGGGTTTTTCCCTTTCAATGTGAACAGCCGTCAGAAAAGTCCCACGTACCCTCAATATTCTCCGTTCCGATGCTTGCAGCACTTAGCCCGTGCGACGAATTTGGCATTTATTTGGTTTGATGATTTAAACGCGCCCATCCTCCAACGAACTGCTTAGGAAGGCACACGCTGGCTTACCCTGTCTTAGATTTTCACAGCAAGCCTGAGAAATGGCCTGAGGTCAGAGATGGAATTCTGATTCAGCATCACTCACAGCATCACTTCGGAGCTGAGCGAGAGAGATGTGACTTCCATGACTGTGAGTGACACAAGCTTTTGGAGAAGAGCAGAAGGTTGGGACCCTGTTGGGCAGGTACTCTATTCAGCAGTGGAAGGGGCTGCCTCAGGAGGTGGGGAGCTCCCCCTCCCTGGTGGTCTTCAAGCAGCGGCTGGACAGATCCTTCTCCTGGATGCTTGAGGCGGAGGCTGCATGGAGCAGGAGGTTGGCCTGTAGGGCCCCTTCCAACTCTATGGGTCTATGATTCTATAATCCTGCACTGAGCAGGGGGTTGGAACAGCCGGCCTGGATGGCCCCTTCCAACTCTATGATTCTATAATTCTGTTTGGAAAGGTCTGCTGGCAGGGGCTCCTGGGAATTGTAGTCCATGGTCGTCTGGAGAGGCACAGTTTGGCCAGCCCTGCCATATGGGGTCTTATCACCCGATGAATGTTTAACGAATTTATAAAATATATATTAAAAATTGAATAGCGCCCACCCATTCGGGAAACCCGTCCAGGTCCATCATGAAACGCCAAGGTTGCAGGAAACCCTGCTTGAGATAGCCTGACCTGGAGGTTGGCATCCGCACGCTGGATATCACATTGTCTAAAAAGACCACCCCCCCCCTACAACTCAGGGCTCCCAAGGATGCTGGGTGAGCCTTCCAGGGCTGCTGGATGACAAGCCACAGATAACAGGCAATGGGGCGCCCATCAGCACCTTTCGTGCTAAATTTCAAATCAGTCGCCCAGCCACACTTCCTTCCAGCTGAGCCAAAGGCATAGCTGCGTGGCAGGAGGCGGAGGGCTTGAGAGACCAGGCAGACAACGGCAAGCGTATTAATCTCATCAATTTGGGGGAACGACCTCCTCTCTCTCTCACCCATGCCTCCACGGAGAGCCATTCGACATCTGAAAAAGCCACTTTCCCTCCCCAGCAAACCTAAAGAGGCACAAGTTGATACTGGGTTCCTCCCCAAACAGGGCTTTTAATTTCCTCTTAATGAAATGGTACGGGCCTTTTGGAAGCGGGGGGGGTGGGGGTGGAGGTTGCCGGTCAACATTCTGCTAGACCCGGTTTTTAAGAAAACACCCCCGAAACGGAACAATGCTCACTTTTCCATTTTTGTAAGCTTGGACGGCAGCAGTGTGGCGTGGCTGAGAAAACCTGCGGCACGCCATGAAAAAAAGCGAACCTAAATCCTATTGCGCCCATGTGTTTCACTATGCGCTCTACAATGGGGGAGCATTTCTCAATACACGTCTTCACAAAAACCTCCTGCGGGGCCCGACATGCCCTAAGAAACTGAGGCTGGCAAACCACCCCGGCCGGCCTGTAATGTTTGGCTCGACTCAGAAGTTTGAAACAAATGTCAGTTTGTCCGCCAGGGTCGTGAATTTGGCTAGAGATGCCGCTGCATCTGCGCGTTCCCTCCCTCCGCCCCTGGCACAACATGCAGGGATGGAGGAGCGTTAAACAGCGATCGAGGATCGGGAGAGAAACACACTTTGGTTGGTGCAGATGCCCGCTTTTGGAACCAGATTGTCTGTCGCCTTCAATGTCAGAGCACAGATTTAGCAAGAGAAAGGAAGGTGAGAGTTATAGCATTATAATATTGAAGAGGAAGAAGTGTTGGGTTTTATATGCCGCTTTTCTCTACCCAAAGGAGAGCGGCTTACAATCTCCTTCCCTTTCCTCTCTCCACAACAGACACCCTGTGAGGGAGGGGAGGCTGAGAGAGCCCTGATATTATGGAAGAAGAAGAAAAATTGGTTCTTATATGCCACTTTTCTCTCCCCGAAGGAGTCTCAAAGCAACTTACAGTCGCCTTCCCTTCCTCTCCCCACAACAGACATCTCGTGAGGTAGGTGGGCTGAGAGCGCCTTGACAGCTCTATGAGAACAGCACCATCAGGGCTGTGACTAGCCCAGCTGATTTCATGTGGAGGAGCAAGGAATCAAACCCGGGCTCACCAGATTAGAAGATGCTGCTCTTAACCACTACGACACAGCTCGATTTATTACCTCTAAGAAAACAAGGCCTCCGTTTCACAAAACCCCAAAACTACAGCTACAAGCACCATACCAGTTCTCTGTACATGGTCGATTGCACCCTCTCCCTACCTTAATAGAAAAGCCATTTATTGACCGCTTCCTACAGATCCTCTCTCTTCGGGAGGAAAGATAAAACAGCTTTGTGGCAGGGCGGGCGGGGGACGAGCCAGAAAAATCCGGGATGACTTCAAAGAGGCCCAGCTACCAGAGGGAATTCGACCCCGCTTCCTATCTCCTTCCAGCATCGCACAGTAAATAGTTCGCAAAAAGGAGAAGGGAAGAACTCTGAGTGCTCCCAGATGTTTACATCCTTTCCAAGACATTGTCTAACTTTCAGATTATCAAAAAGGTGGTCAGGTGCCTAGGGAATTGCATCAGTCAATTAAGAGGGGCCTTATCAAACCCAATGACAGGAGCAAAGACAATGGGGATTTATCATCAAAAAGGATTTGCTGGGGTGGTGACTCAGAGAGTTCGTGCTCCCCCTATTATCAGCATGAGCAGGGGGACCGATCCCGGATTTCTCTGCAGGCCCGGGTGTTTACAGGGGATCAGGTGTGAGGGCAAGCAGACAGGATGCTGGCCGGTCCAGCTGGGGTTTCTGTGAAGCTATCCCAGAACACAGTTCAGGATTGCAAGGGGAGGCAGGTGATGGTTGAGAAGAACCAGTGGTCCGTGGGAACCTAGTCTGCCGCTAACAATCTTCCCGCCGAGAAATCTAAATGAGCTTCCAACGGTGCAACAGTTTGGCGGTTTATCTCAGAAGTGATCCACGTTTTATTTCAAAATTATTTTAAAGCCCACTAGGCAGAGAAGGGAGGGCTCTCGCCTTGGTATTTACTCATAGTGCCCGCTTTTAAATTTTATTTTATCTGCCTTTGATTCACTTTTATATTTGTAACCAAACTGTTTCACTGAAGACTGTAGTAAACATGTCTATTACGGATTGTTGACAAAGGCTGACTTCCCTGTTCAAACAAGTTAAAGGTGCTGGCAAGATCAGGCAACACCTTTTTATTTAGAGCAGGGGTAGTCAACCTGTGGTCCTCCAGGTGTTTGTGGACTACAATTCCCATGAGCCCCTGCCAGCAAAAGCTGGCAGGGGCTCATGGGAATTGTAGTCCACAAACACCTGGAGGACCACAGGTTGACTACCCCTGATTTAGAGTCATCCACTCCAGTATATGTGGTCTAATATTTAAATATTTCAGGCTTCTTAAAAAGGCCTTTGACAGGCTAGGATGGGCATATCTAGCACGTTTGCTAACATATCAGGTACCTTTTAAAAAATTCACTATGAGCTGATTGAAACGTATTAATTTTCTAGGCTAAACGATATAGAAAATAAAATTAACAAATAGGGTTGATCACCTCCTGAAAACACTCTTTTTGCTCAACGATTTATTAATAAGCTCATTAGAGGAATTTATCTGTTTTTGAAATAAATTAGAATACTACAGCACACATTTAACTGGCTACCTGTTCTCCACAGAGATAATACATTTCTTAATCCTACTTGTAATTTTAGCTACAGTCTGACTTAGCTGGTTCCCTTTCATGCAGAATCGTGTTTTATGAAATGTCCGCAGCTCTTTCTTACCGATCCTCACGTATGATTCTTGCTTTCTCTAACCTAAAGGGTATTTATTCTTGCCTCAATGAGAGTCATCAAAATAATCTCTGCCATTTTGCCAGTTTCCTACCTTCACTTTCATTCTTACTTTCTAAGCATTTAAAGGATACGGCAGCCTTTATCAAACAAACAAACAGCTTTGCTTGTTTGTACATGGATATCCGCAATCAGATTTGTTTTTTCTTTAAAAAACCTGCAAAGATTCTTTATTAAACTGATTCCCCCCACCCCAATACAGTATGACAATTAAAAATGATTAAAATGCTAGGCTGTTAATCCTGTTCTCTCTTCATTCAAGATCTTAAAGCTCAAAAAAACATATAAAGTAATATTTTTTGCTAAATCTAACCAGCTGAGTATTTAGTAACAGCAAGGGATACAAAGAAAATCTTTACCACTGGAATAGAGTGAAATGCAGAGTTTCGATTGCTACAGTGAAATATCTTGGTACATCCAAGAAGAACCTCTTTTGAATTTCTCTTTATCTTGGTCCATTATCCTAGCCTCTAATTATGTTTGTCTAAATCAGCCTTTTTCAACCCTTTGACCATGGAACAAGCTCCTGAGATAATTTTTCAGGCTTCGAGAAACTTGGAAGTGATGTCAGCTGGCCATGCCCCCATGCCACGCCCCTGGAAGTGACATCACCACCTGTGTTAAGGGGCTGGACTGAGTGCGGGAGGGACAGGAGGTGGTTTAAGGTGAAGTAGGCATGCAGGCCCATAAACCATGAGAAGATGATAATTGCCACTAACTGGAAAAACGCAGATTACATCTCACTAGATAATTGGCGAAAGAGAACTAGGCAGTTTATGATATTGGAAAAAGTTAACAAATAACATTAAAGTAATTCAAGGGGAGAAAAAGACTGAAGGTTTCAATACAATTTGGCTCAATTTGGCAAATTACGTAAGGAAATTTTCAGACTGTAAGGTATGTGAACTTAGTGTTGTAATGGGAGACTTGGAATCAAGATGAACAGTTGAAATGTAAGCGATGAAATGGACATTGTTTACAGGATTCAAAAGTTTTATGAAGCTACAGAGTTGTGTTGGGGTGAATTTTGTTTTTGGTGGGGCGTTTTTGTTGATTGTCTGTTATCCGTTATTTAATAAACAATTTTTTTAAAAGATTAAAAAAATAAACCATGAGAGAACTCACTCATGTTCGGGAGGGGGACCTATGGAATTGGGCAATTCCCTAGTTTGTGGCTGAGTCTATTACGGCGGGAGGGGAAAGGCTGCGGGCCCCCTCCAGAGCTCCTGCGGACCCACAGGGGCCCCCAGATCCCTGGTTGGGAATCCCTGGTCTAAATTGCGTCACGCTTTATTTCTGCAAGAATAAGCCTAAAAAAGAATTCTCCACCAAACATGAATCTCATTCTACGTGACGTATTTTGAGACCGACTGTTAATTGTTATTCACAGCCTGTCTCATGGTCTACTGTAGCCCTTCACAACAACTCTATGAAACAGCCTTTACCAGTCCATTTGGATCGCGTGGGAACCTGAAGTGGGATGATAATGCCTGTGACAAATACAGATGAAACATTTTGCCGGGATTTCCCCAGAATTCCATCCTTACCTGGTTCCGGCCTGACCACCAACAGCAATGACTCTGCCTTCGACCGCAGCCAGCTCATATATTTGAACGAAAATTCGAACTCAAGCCTCTTGAGCCCTAATTTGCACAGCTTGCACTGTGGCCACAGAATCCAGTGCTCATTAGACTAATTCAGTCGAGATAATCTCAGCCCTTAGCAAGGGGGAGAGGGGGATGCCTGACTCCATATACCCCGAGGAGGTAGATAGAGGCCTGAATCCGTCTCTCCAGAATTCTGAACTTGATAAGTGACACTGATCCAACGACACCATCCCCGTCCAACAGGATATTAATTCCATCTGAGGAAGAGGGGATTTTGAGTCCCCACCAATGCCCTCTCTCTCCAAAATCTCATTTTGCCTGCCTCTGTGGCCCCTGAGCACTGTTCTCCAGGAATAAAATTTCAGGAGGCATAGCAGGAGGCAGAAGTAGGAAAGCCCTGCCCCACAAAGTCCATGGGGGCTCGGATGCACTCTTGGCATCCATCCAGGGGAATTCTGCAAAATTGCAGAAGCTGGATTTGGGAACTAAGTTTTGGCCACCCTGTGGAACTCAGCTGTCTTTCCAGAAAACACAAGAAGCAACAGTTCTGGTCCTGTTCACTGCAGAAAAGAGTTTGAACCCACGTGGGAACACAACAGAAGATCATCCACAGATTGGGGGTGTAGCAGTTAACTGTACCCCTTAGCTGTTACTGCCCTGGCTAAAACGAGGCAAAATCTACCCGAAAGCTCCATCTTGTACACAGAATACATTATGCAGAACCCATGAAAAATTCACTTTATAATTTATTTCAAAGAATCTCCTTGGGTCGGAATCTGGGTTACCTTCTTGCATAATTCAGACTGCTAACACGCAAAGGTGTGCCAATATTAAAACAACAACAACAACAACCAGCAAAGCCTTTCTCATTGGACAATGGTGCACGGGTGTGTGTGTGTGTGCGCGCACGCGTGCGCATGCCTGATCCACGGAGCGCTTTGATGCTAGCAGCCACATCTGTCCCACAGGGACGTCAGAGACCAGGGAGTTGTTTATCAGGTTCTACAGAGCGGCTCCTGGGAATGTGTCTTCTGTTCGGATCTAAATGACTGGGTGGGGAAAGCATCAAGGATGGTAAAAAGATCCCAGGGATCTGGATGGCTGTATGCTAAAGGGATGCTGGTGCTTTAAGAATCCGGCATTGTGCTTCCTTCCCCCTCCCCACCCCCCTCACCCTGTCTCAGCTCCAGCTCCATGTATTTAAGAAACCAAATACATATTTTGTTTTAAAAAGAGGCCACATTGAAAACCGTGTGTGCAATGGTCTTTGCAGAAACCCAGCCACCTCCCACCTTCTCTTGGCAAACGCAGGACACCCATTGTAATCCATGCCAAAGGGATTTCTCTGGTGAGCCATATGGAACCGCCAGAGTTTTCCCTTCTGCACTGTGTACAGCTCCAGGAGCGCCAGTGGTCTATAAATAACCCCTTTGCAGACATCCCCGGCTTCCGGTTCTGCAGCTCTTCCCTTCCCAACAGTCCCATCCTCTCTCCTCTCCTCTCCTCCCCTCCCTCCCCCCCCCCAGCAGCAGGCATGAGGCTTGCCCATACAAGAAAGCACAGCAGATGCTCCGGAGGAAGCAGACGGAGGGGAGGGCCTTCCGCCTCCCCCTCTCCCCAATTTTCTCACGCTAGATTCAGGCTGAACTTGGGAGGGGACGGGGGTAGGAGGGGAGCTCAGATCCTGCCCCGGCCCGATAGAGGGGTGCACCAATGCATGGCCCACAGCCAGCGTGGGTGATGTTTTGTCCTCATTCAGTGTAAACGCCGACACATCTCCAAAGGGGAGACACCGACAAACGTTGAGGTGTCCGGTAGGGAAATCATCCTGCCATCTAATGAAGGGGAAAGAGGGAGGTGATCACCAAGGAAGGGGGGAAAAGTATAAAAATACGGCATGTCAACGAATCACGTGAAGGGGAGGGAGAATTCCCCATCTGGTCTAAGGTCTACTTCCAGGGTGGCTGCTATTAAGTGGGGAGTGTGGGGCAAGGAAGAGATCCTCAAAGTTGCTAAGAAAGATCTCGTGTGCCCACTTGCGGATCAAGGCCAGAGGACAGGCACGCAAGATCTCCCACGAGGCCTTCCTCATTCAGTTTGTAGATCAGGTTGTTTATGAAGGGGTAAAAAGCCAAGTCCCTTTGGAGCGCTGTGCTTAGTGGGAAGCTATCTTTTCTAGGGCAGGGGCAGTCAAACTGCGGCCCTCCAGATAAGAACGCTGGCAGGGGCTCATGGGAATTGTAGTCCACGGACATCTGGAGGGCCGCAGTCTGACCACCCCTGTTCTAGGGGACAAGAGAGAGGAAAGGAATTGTTTAAAAAAAAAAAACCTTTGATGCCAGAAATCAGCAACTGGGATCATGGCCCTTCCGCTGCTGCTTTCCTGTTCCTCCAACACAAAAGGAGGGATTTGGGTGAGCCTGCAGTTTATACCACTTGTGTGCATCTGAGGAGGAAGGGAGAAAGGGTGTTGGGCCAGCGTCTATGTTTACACTGAATCACCAAGGCAGAAACCCGGATGAATTTGAGCGTGATGAATTCTGCATTTTTTTTTTTATTGCAGCTGTGCTTCTCTGCTTCTAGTTGCGTTTCAGGACGCTCAAGGGCGTGGTTTCTCAAGCTGCACGTTCTTATCCAGAAGTGTGCTACTCCCTGCACACTCGGTGTGACTTTCCTCTGCACGCTCTTCCCTGGTTGGCTTCCTTTGTATACCTTGTTGTCATTTTTCTCGGTGTGCGCAAGACAGCCCATTTGCTGCTTGAAGCGGGGAGCTCCCAATGCAAGCCGTGGAGTAAGCAGAAGAGAGCTGTTATCCTACAGCAAGGGTAGTCAACCTGTGGTCCTCCAGATGTCCATGGACTACAATTCCCATGAGCCCCTGCCAGCATTCTTATCTGTTAGCATCCTCCACAAAGTTGCCAAAACTCCAGGGAAGATGCAAGCATTTCACCAGACTTGACAAGAAGTTTTAGGGAGCTTGGAGTGGCCCACATCCAGGGAAGAGATTTGGGGGTGGGGAGGGGGGAAGGGACAGGGGCAGATGCATTTGTCATTCTCCAGAATGGAGAAAGCAGAGTTATTCGACATGGCATCTTTTTTTATTAATGAGAACTGAGATGTAGTTTTAATGCCTGCAAAACAATTTGGGCCATTTTATGGCATTTACGGTCCTGTTTTTATCGTACTAGGCCTCGGGCTTTGGCTAGAAAGGTGGATTACAAATAAAACAAGGAGCTAAACCAACAGATGTTTCAGCTAAGTCAGAATTTCACAAGGCAGACAAGCTACCTGGCTTACACTCTGGCTTCATTTTAACTGAAGGGTCGGGGAGACGGGCAATAAAGATGTCTCTGGGTTTTTCAAAGAGGAATACCCTTTTTCAGGACATTGTAATCTATTCAGGACAGACCTCCTTAGTCCTTTTCCCGGGGCGTAATAAGGATTCCTAGCTGGATTCTCCTGGTTTTATCTTCAGCTAGGCGAACAGAAAAGTGATCAACCAGCAGGGATAATTCAGGAGGCTGCATCTTACTTCTGCAGTGGTTTACTCTGGGGGGGAGGAGCACAGCTGGAAGGATCCGACTTTGGAGCTCACAGACTCCCCGGGGCAAGCCACCCGCCCCCTCAACCCCTTTCTTCAGCACTTGTGCCTGTAATGTGAGGATAAGAATATTGGCCTGCTTTTTACAGTCGCCAGCATGGATTACCGAAAGCTGGTTTAAATAAAAGCCAGAGGAACGAAACCTTGACCGTACCATTTCTGGCTGGGATGTAGGGAGGAGGGTTGGGTGGGGGAGCTGGCTGTTTCGATGTTCCACTGAGATTGGGGGGGGGGGTCTCTCCTCCTGCCCACCACACAAACAGCACCTTTGGGAGAGCGCTGGGCTAGAACTCTGCTCTCTGCTGAGGTGCTAGTTTTCCATGTGTTGGGGAACTATGCTCCCCCCCCCCCCAACCAAGGAAGCGGTAATAAATGCAACCTTTCACCTGCAACCCGAATCTCAGCACCCGGGGAAAACCTTTCCCATCCAGTACTGCTGACTGCAAAAACAGACTCGGGAGAAGAATGTCTGTGAAGCACTTAAAACCCTCAAGAATTGCAAAACATCGTTGTCTTTCCCGCCCCCTCAATGCCTTATGCGCCCACTTCCAAGGAGGTGCATATTCCAGATTCTCCGAGGGTCTCCTTTTGCCTTCATTCCAGAGGGGAAGGCACCTGAAGAAAGGATGAAATCCATCCTATACTGATAAGAGGTTCAGGAAACACAGTTAGGATTCTGGAGAGGAAACTCTGGTTCCTGTTCCCCCCTTGAAACGTCTCCAGAGTAGGGGGTTTAGGAGACAAAAACACCTCCTTAAACAAGCAAACAAAACCCCTGGTTAATCTAAAGCAAAGGTCATTGTTTTTTGTTTTGTTTTGTTTTGCAATCAGATCTGCATTTTGGAGATGAATTTTCTCATCCACTTCGAGGGGGGAGGGGGCAGCTTTCTAGGAGAAAGTTTGAAAAGTTTTTGGTTGTTCTCTTTCTCCCGGACGTTCCTGTGAGGTTACTGCACGCTGGCAGGCCTGATCTATGGAATCACCTCGCATGGGGTGGGGGTGGGGGTAAAATTTT
Organism: Paroedura picta; assembly: GCF_049243985.1. Classification (NCBI taxonomy): domain Eukaryota; kingdom Metazoa; phylum Chordata; class Lepidosauria; order Squamata; family Gekkonidae; genus Paroedura; species Paroedura picta. The sequence goes on from NC_135384.1 coordinate 26,749,801, forward strand.
GGTCTCGTCCTTTTTCTCCGGGGTTCTTCTGGCTCTTTGCAGAAGAAACTGCAGTTCCCAAACCAACAGCCTCCCCCCCACTCCACTCTTTGCCTGGGAAAAGGAGGGAGGGGGAATTTGAGGCAAAACTGGAGCAGAGGTGCAAGGGGGGTGTCCACAGCTGAGTCCCAATCACAGGCTGACTCACAATCCGCACGCTCCAGGAAGGCTCTGGGAGAGCCATTAGGGGAGGGGTCTCATGCAAACAATAAGGCTTGCTTGGTCCAGAAAAAAATAATTGGGGGAAAGAGGGGGGTACACAGGGGAGGGGATACTGCGATGTCTGAGGTTTTAGTAGCCCCGTCTAGAAAATTGTGGCAATGATACATTTTTTTTACAAAATCCGGTGTTTTGTTTGTTTGTCTAAAAGACCCCGAAGAGCCCACTCCTCAAACTGAGTCCTTGCCATCCTTGCTAGCACCAGCCGCCCCCTAACCCTCCCACCCCCCACCCCCACCCCACAGGCTGTTCACATATGTATATATAGAAAGATTAAAGGCTTGGTGTACTATTTAGTTAATTGGATTCGGTCAGAGACCTTATCAAGAGTTAGGAGCTGCTAAGCCAGCTTGGGGCGTTTGTTTGGTGATGGTTGGGAGGAATTTGGTGGAAATACGTTTCCCGGGTCTTTCCGCCAGAACTAGATCGAATTTACAGAACGAGAACAACACAAGAACCACCACTGCCCCCCCCCTTCTCCACTGCAGGCCAGGAACTGTGGCTTAACACCAAAGAGAGGGGTGGGGGACACAGGCCTAGGCACGGTGTACCCCGTGAAGGGGGAGGGAGAGGCAGAAAGCAAACGTCTGTACGAAACAAAGATAAATAAGAAATTGCGTCTGCAGCAGGATGCAAAATATTTTTGGAGTGACGAGTTACAGAGAGGGTCTATAGGCTTAAGAAGATTTCGCACGCTGGAGTTTTGAATGTTCTAGCACTGCTGGGGAGGGGGGGGGGCAGAAAAGAAAATCCGCTCCTACATCCAAACAGAAAAGTCACAGGCACGCTCTGCCACTGTCGAAATCAAACCAATTCGCCAACACATAAACAGGAGAAGCCAAGGCTTAGAAATCTCCCCGAGAACCTGAAAAAGAAAGGATTCCCTCCGAAGGGAAACCCTTTCAACGGAGATCCTGCCATCCAAAGGATGCTGGGCACAAACATCCATGCTTGGGGCAAGAAGCACAGTGACCCCCAAACTGGATCACGGCCACTGAAGAACCACCGAGCCAGGCTGTTCCAGTGGGAGACCCCATTCCCACAGAAGCCCCCCCCCCACCACCCGTATAACACCTGATCTTTCTTAATAAGGTCACATCGAAAAGCCGGCGATAGGGAGGAGGGAGACACCCGGTCATGCCGGGCCCGAGAGAGATCCCAGTATACGTACAGTGGTTGGAACTGTTCCAGTGCTGGTTACGGAGAGGGGTCCCGTACGGGTTGGGGTTCCCGGCACCTTTGTCCTGAATCAAGCAGGCACGGTTCTGGTTGTAAAAATCCATCATGAAGAAGGGGTTAGGGCTGCTGTTTAATCCGGCTACATCCACACTTTCGTACATCTTCTTCAGGCAGAACAAGAGGGAAAGAAGTGTGTGTGTGTGTGTACGGGGCAGGGAGGGGGGGTATTGGGGGTAGGAAAGAGGGAAGTAGGGAGGGGGGGGGAATCAAGGTTTACGGAGAACCGAAGCGCCAAATCCTACAGTAGCGACGAATCGAGGGACAAGGGACGGCTCGGCTGGTTGTTTTTCTGATTTCTCTCAATCCCTAGTGGGGAGATATTTAGGGAATCCAGAAGCAGCTGGGGAATCCGCCAAGCAGGCTGGGTCGGCCTCCAGTGTTTTTGTGCAAAGTTTTAAAAAATAAAACAAACCCCAAAGACAATACTGAAGTCTTCAATTTCTTCGGGCTTCTATTCCAGGCGGGTCCCTGGGGAGACATGCCGGCCAATCCTGGGATGAGAGGCTTCTCCCATTTCAAGACCAAAAATATATTTATAAATCCAAAAAAATAAAGGGGGGGGAGGGGGGAAGAGAATGATTATTTAAAAAACAAAAATGCAAGCCACTCAAATCTTCCCGCAAGCAGAATTATTCGGAAGGTTCCCTGACGTTAGCCCAAATTTTGAACACATTTCCGCCTTCTGTTCTGTTCCGTGACTCTCCCTCCCTCCTCCTCCTCCCAAACTCGAAAAGAAGAGAGAAGGAGTATTTTTCTGCAGCGACTCCCTCCAGGAAAAGGAAGAAAAAAAAAGAGATTTAAAAAAAAAGTTTCAGAGGGGGAAAAAGACAAAATAAGCAAAGCTTCCTGCAACAATTCGACTGCTTTTCCTGTCTGGCAAACCGTGGGATGAAATGCAAAAGAGCAATGTCCATGGGTGCCTATGTGTGCATTTTTTTAAAAAGCAGAACAAAAGCCGTATCTCCTGATCGCGGACAGAGGGGGAACGAGAGGGGCTGGAGGGGGGGAAGGAAGCATCTCAATGTGTTGTCAGATTCTCAGAGCTGGGGAAGCCGCCAACCCCCAAGCCGAGAGCCTCCTCGGATGCAGGAGGATTTCTCTCCAGCTGCCTCGCTCCAACCCCTCTCCCTGGGAAGAGAAAACGGCCTGTGTGCATGTGCGCACGACGGGGGCGCGCATGTGTGTGTGATTCACAGGGCTGATAGATTAAAGGCAGCGCAAAAAAAAAAAAGAAAGAAAGAAAAAAAAGAAAAGAAATGTCTTCCCTGACACGAAAACTCCACGGGCTTAACTCTTTCCTTACCTGCCGTGGTCTATGCCTGGTGCAGCCCAGACCTAACTGCGGAAGCAAACAGGAGGATGGAGGGGGTGGGGAAGGGGAAGGGGAAGGGGAAGGGAGCGAAATTAATGAATGAAAGAAAGGAAGGGGAGGAGGAATGGGAAAAAAGGGAGAGGGGAAGAAGGGGGAAAACGGCGGGTGAGATGGGGGTGGAGAGGACGCCTCGCTCCCAGCTGCCGCCCTCTACAAAGCGGGCAGCCCCTGCACCATCATCCACGCACAAGGGGGATGTGCGGAAAGCGCCCCTCCGACACGCAGGCTTCTCCCTCCCCCGGCCCCGCTGCAAGGACCCCCAGCCTGGGCGGCCCTTCCTGCCAGCATCACCCCTCTCCGGCAGGCAGGTTTCGGCTGCCCCTCATTTGCCTAATGCTATGCAGCTGAACTCCGCCTGAACCCTCCTGGCAGAAAGCTTCACCTCCAAATGACCCACTCACAGGCCTTCTCCTTGCTGGTGACATCACAGGGGCGCTCCCCCCCACCCCGCCTCCTCCTCCCCCTAGCCTGCCAAGGGCTGCCGCCCGCCTGCCCGCCCGCCGCCACACAGGGGCAGGGGATGCCCAGAGAGCAGGCTGGCGAGAGAGATGCCCCTCCGCCACACGCAGGTCGGGGAGGAAGGGAAGGCCGGATGGGCAGGGCCTCGGGGACAGAAAGCCCAGGGACCAACGCACACAAATCCCAAGGGCACGGGTTCTAATCCTGGCCAAATCACGGCGCCTGCTGGCTGACGGTGGGTTGCAGAAACGGGAACATGACGTGAGCAGAGGCGGGGGCCAGAAGTTCCAATCCTTCACAATTTTAAGTTTTGGATCTGCAGAATAAGGTGGATGTGGGGTTGGGAGCATCAGACTGGGGTCGGAACAAAACGTGAGTCTCATATCTTGTCCGGCCACTTCAGACCAACACGGCTGCCCACCTGGGACTAGTATCAGCGGGACCTGGGTTCGAGTCTCCCACCCGTGCCTAGGAAGCTCACTGGGCGACCTTGGGCTAGTCACAGTCCCTCCGCCTAACCTACTTATGTTATTTGGGTGATTTATATCCCGCCCACCGCTGTGACGTCTCCACAGGGTTGTTGTGAGGATAGGATGGAGGGGAGGGAACAATGTAAGGCGCTCAGGGTCCCCATGGGGAGAAAGGTGGGAGTGGGGAGAATTAATTAAACAGAAAATAACTGGCCAACCAACATATGAAATGCAGGATGCAAACTTGCAAGTCACACATAATTCCTCGGTATTTGAAAGGGTGGCAGAAAGATAGACGCAGCAGGGGTGGCCAAACTGGGGCTCCCCAGAAATCCATGGACTACAATTCCCATGAGCCCCTGCTGGCATACAGAAAAGCTGCAGTGTTCATAAAATGATCCGGATGCGTTCAAACCACTTAAAAGCACACAGAGATAAAGTTCTCTTATCTTGAAGATGAGGGGTCCGGATGTTTGCATCATGCAACCTACTGGATTCACAGCTGTGCAAAGATTAAAACTGGGGAGGTTTAACTCTTAGCTGTTTTGCTATCTCCGCTGGGAAAACAAGGAAGAGAAACTGACCAAGGAGAGGGATCCTGCTAGAGGGTAAGGTACGAAAAACAACGCTCCAATACAGAATCAAGTAACACACAGAGAATCCACAGAAGAAGAAGAAGAGGAAGAGGAAGAGGAAGAGGAAGAGGAAGAGGAAGAGGAAGAGGAGGAAGAAGAAGAGGAAGAAGAGGAAGAAGAGGAAGAAGAGGAAGGGTTGATTCTTATATGCCGCTTTTCCCTACCCGAAGGAGGCTCAAAGCGGCTTACAGTCGCCTTCCCTTTCCTCTCCCCTTAGAGGAGAGGCCCTTATGGCTGTAAAAGTCGGGCGATGAAAATATCGGACAAGAGAAGGACTGATTTGCTGGAATTCTGGCGTTGGAGAAGGCTTCCACAGACTCCATGGACAGCAAAAGTCACAAGCCAGCAACTACTAGAGCGCATCAAGCCTGATCTATCACTGGAAGGCAAAATCGCAAAACTCTGAGTCACTGACTTTGGCCATATCCCGTGATCCAACTCAATGGAGAAAGCAATTATGCTAGGATTGGTCAGTGGAAAAAGGAAACCAGGCCGACAAAGAGTGCGGTGGTTGGAGACAATCAAAATGGACACCGACCAGAACATTATTCAACTAAAAGAAGACCAAAAATCGTGGCCACAGTTGAGCCAGGGGATTGCCAAGAGTCGGACACGACTGAACGGCTGACATCATATCCGGGAAACAACCAATGGGCTATGCAGGAGTTCATCTTTAATGTTTTAAATCACAGCCAGGGCACAACCCACAAAACTGGACAGATGGAGACGCCCAGGAGCATGTGCAGGGTGCATTTCTCTGACCAACAACGTAGACGACACCCATGTAACAAGGCCCAGAGGGATAGCTATCCGAGTCCAGGCTAAACCGGCCCCCGGCCCACAACCTCTCTAGAAATTCAGCACCGGGGACGGAGAGGCGTTCACCGGTCCTGTCCGAAATCAGATTCGCCTTCAGAGGAAGGAGGGAGAGGACAGAAATCACTGCTTTCAAACAACATCTAAAAGTGAGAAGATAGTAGCGGTGTGTGTGTGCGTGTGTGTGTGTGAAAATACGCCTCTTTCTTCGACATCTGATAAGGACTGTCCTCGGGGCCTTTGTCAGGAGTGCTTGATATGGTGGGGAAATGCTTTTATAACACCCAGAACGCCCAAGACGCACACACTGTGTCTATTGGCCCCTCAAGGTCCGAGATCTCCCATCTCTAGCATAAAGGGTAACGAGAAAGAAAGGAGAAATTCACACACACACAAATACCCACACTCTCCAGCACCCCATCTCCTTTCAAGAGAGAAGCGCTTGGGTGAGATATACAACCTGACAATGGGGGAAAGGGATTGTTTTATGGCGAGGGCTGTTTAGAAACTGCCTGGGAGGGGCCGCTGGGGGGGGCATCTCCTCTCTATCTCCCTCCTGCCCGAGACAATGCCACCCTGGTCAAACAGTAACAGGTAAATAAATAGAGGACAATTGCAGCCTTTGAAATGCCAGGCATTATTTCCCATCTCCTCTTCAAATCTTTGAAAAGGTGGTGAGGTCAGAGATCACACACACACACACACACACCCCTCCATCTGCACCCTCTCCCCCCAGATGAAGACAGATCAAGATGGGGAGATGGGTTAGACTGCTTGTTGCGGCTGAAAAGATCAAGAGTCCATTGGGATCTTGAAGACTAACCAAATTTGGGGCAGGGCAGGAGGTTTTCTGCGTCACTGGTCAATTCTTCACACACAGCCATACAGAAGGTGAGTCTTTAAGGGGCTACTGGATTCTCCACACAGGAAATCATGCACAAAAAAAAGCCCTAACAAACTTCTTTCTTCCAGCTTTCGGGTTTTTGCTCCTGGATTTGGTGAAGAGCCTGCTCACCCATCCCTTAAAACAATTATACATCCTCACTCCTTTCTTGAAAGGAGTCCAGGTGGTTCTTGAATGCAAAACAGATCATTAATTTCATATTGAGAAGCCCATTTAATGAACCCATTTACAAGGGCTTTGGCAGCTTTTCTGTTTAGGAGCCAAAGGAAATTCAGGGTCCTTCAAAACATCTTTCTTGTTTCCTTAAATGGTCACTCGGGGGGCAAACGCAACAGCTCCAATCCCGCAACTTCTATTAATCCAAAGAGTACCAAAAAGAGAGAGAGAAAAGAAGACAGAACAGACTAATAAAACGGATCCCATTAATCAAATTAACGATAATCGCATGAGATTCTACAGTGCGATTTGGAAATCTATTAGGCCAGTATATTAAAAAAGGGGATTTTAGCAGCCGTTAAAACGTCATTACTTGAAACCCTTAATGTCGACAATTAAAATATATCAATTTCCTCATTTCCAACACAAATTCGGTGTGAGCCGTGAAATAATTGGCTGTTACAGACACACGACCCAAATCCGTGAGTGCGGAGCTGTTTTTCCAGAAGCCACCCCTGGTCTTTCGTCACTCAAAAAGCCTGCATGCTGTTTTGTGTCCCTGGGCCTAATAAAATGCATCACAGAGCTTTTGTCTAGGGGGTGGCTCTTTGAACCCACAAAGCTCCCCCCGACCCCCCTCTGCTCCTTGGCAATTTATATCAACATAAAGAGAAGTGGGGCTTCCCCAGCCCCTCCCAGGACACTGCTCCCCTTATAGGGACAAATCTCAAGTTCTCTCCAAAATCAGAAGACACCCTTGCAAGGTTTCACTGAATGCAATCTTTTGGGGAGGGGGAAATCTGTGAACAGTCCAGCAGCAATGCTCAGGGGAACCTCCATGTCCAGAGGCAGTCAAGCTTAGAGCATCAGCACATGGGGGGACTCTTCAGGGGAAGGCCTTGACTTTCTACACCTACTTCTCCAACTTTGGAGATTTTTAAACAGAGGCTGGAGAGCCATCTGATGGAGAGGCTGATTCTGGGAAGGTTCAAGGGAGTGGCAGGTGACAGTGGATGAGCGAGAGGGTTGTGAGTGTCCTGCATAGTGCAGGGGGTTGGACTAGATGACCCAGGAGGTCCCTTCCAACTTTAGGATTCTATGATTCTATTATTCTACTTGGCTGTCCGTTGTGCATTTCAAGATGCCGGCATAAATGGACCACGGGCCTGATCCGGCAGGGCCGCTCTTCCGGTCTCATATTAAGGTGCTTACCCTTCAATAACCTTTGCTGGGGGAGTCAACCTGTGGTCCTCCAGATGTCCATGGACGACAATTCCCATGAGCCCCTGCCAGCATTTGCTGGCAGGGGCTCATGGGAATTGTCGTCCATGGACATCTGGAGGACCACAGGTTGACTACCCCTGCTTTACAGAAGTCGCCTGGAGGGATCTGTATGAATGAAGCCCAAGTTCGTGTACCTGGGAGCCAGTTCCTGGAGCTAATTTAAAGATATAAAAAGAACACATGCCCTCCGTAGGTGGAGGGCTTCAGCCTCTCTCGTGGATCCGTCAAAAAGGAGAGGGGTTCTGCTTCCCTGCCAGGGTTTTAAAATACTAAAGTCGGGCAGAACTGCATTTTAAGGGAGATTGGATTTCAAGTCTGCCTCCCGCCCCTCGAAAGCCAGCAGTGCATTTGTGCATGTGCATGCCTGCTCAAGAGAAAATAGCTCGGTGGGGCCTGTTTAAATAATAATAGAAAGTCAGAGGCTCTGCTTAGACAGCAGCTTTTTCAACAAAAGTGTCTGTACTTCCTGTAGGGAACAAGACAAATGCCCTGTTTGGACTCATTTAGCAAAAGACTATGATGAAAACAGAGGAAGGGGGGGGGGGGGAGAGAAAAGGAAAAAGCGCATAAGAGAGAAAGAGAAAAAAGCATTAAGAGAAAGAAAAAAGAGAAAGCTAATGTATGGGAGAAGGAGGAAGAAGAGAGGAAAATGGAGAGGGGAATGAGAACCTAATTTTTCAAAAGTAAACAGGAAAAGAAAAAAAAGGGGCAGGAGAACAGGAGAAAGTGGACAAGAAGCGCAGAAGTAACAAAATTTACAAAACCAAGAACGAATCCTATGATATGGGACAGAAGGAGGAAATTATTTCTAGGCAGGACAGGGAGAAGAACGGAGCGGGGAGAGGGAGAAATGGCAGGGAAGTAGGCTCAAAAGAATTGGCACAGAAAGGTAAGCGGCAGACATGCTGTCTGAAGCTCTGCCCATGAGGCTGGGAGTTCGATCCCAGCAGCCGGCTCAAGGTCGACTCAGCCTTCCATCCTTCCGAGGTCGGTAAAATGAGTACCCAGCTTACTTGCTGGGGGGTAAACGGTCATGACTGGGGAAGGCACTGGCAAACCACCCCGTATTGAGTCTGCCATGAAAACGCTAGAGGGCGTCACCCCAAGGGTCAGACATGACTCGGTGCTTGCACAGGGGATACCTTTACCTTGCCATGAATTCGAGGGGCACAGTACAATCTACAATGAGCAACTGGGCCATTTTTATTAACAAAGCGAACAGTGGAAGGACCTGTAGCCCCAACGGATGACATAAGTGGCCATGGGGTGGGTGGGCGGGCACTGAGAGGGGGCCAGCCTAGGCTAAGCCAGAGGCCGGGGGCTTTATTATTTAGATTTATAGACTACCCCTCTTGGACCCGTCATCTCAGAGAGATGTACAGCAGGGATAGTCAGCCTGTGGTCCTACAGATGTCCATGGACTACTATTCCCATGAGCTCCTGCCAGCAAATGCTGGCAGGGGCTCATGGGAATGGTAGTCCATGAACATCTGGAGGACCACAGCATTATAGCTAAAATGAATAAAACTCATGGATATAATAAAACCAGCAAAAACTACTAAAGCTAACAGCAAGTATCCTATGCTGAGTCATCGTTTATTGATTCCCCGTAAAAGGGAAGATGGAGGCGGAGAGGCCGAACGAGTAGGGGAGGCCATGGGATGTTCTCATCCCCCAGACGTGCTGACCTCAACCTTATGCCTGGCGGAAGACTTTCGGACTTAGTTATTTGGCTTATTTCATTTATTTATTTCTTGAATTCCCATCCTGCCCTTCCCCGACAAGGAGCCAAGGTCATTTACAATAATTTGTTTTCTTCCATTCTATACTCACAACAAGCCTAGGAGGTAGGTTAGACTGCGGGCAGGTGACTGACCCCAGGTCACTCAGCAAGCTTCCATGGCCGAATGAGGATTCAAATATAGGTCTCCCAGGTCCTAGTATGACACTAGACTTTGCGCATGTAAGCGCAACAGCTTAAACAGGCCTGGATGCACAGACAGGTACACTAAGAAGTGGGAATGACAGAAAAGGTAGTATCTGATTGCAGGAACCGGATAACGTGCCCTTTTCTCCTTTAAAAAAATAATCTGTCCTTGCAAGAAGAAGGCTAGCGCTGCAAAGGACAGCCCTGAGGTGCTACCTTTTTAAAGTGTGGGGGTTTGAACTGGTCAAGCAGAGCTCTCCCCCAGGCCAGCATCAGGGCTAGAAATGTCCGGGTCCTGACTGAGGCCAGGGCCCCTGAGCAGATTTTGGTCCGTTGACCACAATGCTCTTTGCAAGGTGTAATGGGAGAGGCAATCCCGTAGATATGCTGGTCCCAGATCATTTAAGGCAGGGATAGTCAACCTGTGGTCCTCCAGATGTCCATGGACTGGCAGGGGCTCATGGGAATTGTAGTCCTTGGACACCTGGAGGACCACAGGCTGACTACCCCTGATTTAAGGTTCTGAAGGTCAATACCAAAAACCCTCTCTGCATACACTTTCACACACCTGAGAGGCTGGAAAACTCACGTCTGTGGCAATATTGGAAGCCTTTCGTTCCATTAAACTTTCCAGGTGACCGAAAAACCCTGTGCCATTCAGGGGCACCCACCTGGACAAGTTCAATTCCCAGGATCTCAGCTGCTTCACATCTGCTCAGAACCCCCTGTTCATATTGTCATTTCAGCGCTGTGGAATTCCTATAAAGCGTCTGGAGGGACTGCGTGTATTTAAAAAACTAAACTAAACAAAAAAAAAAACCCAAACCATAAAAGCTTGGGAATCTGAAGGGAAGGAGATCACCATCCTTTTCCCACTGCCCAAGCCCACAACTCCCCTGATCTCACAGTACCCCCACGTACCTCCCCAGAGTGCTCCCCCCCTCCCCACCCGCACACACTCAGCCCAAAAAGTACTGCAAGCTTTCCATTTAAGATTTAAACTAGGGCAAAGTCAAAATCCTGACCCCGGATGTGTGAAAAGGGGGTGGGGAGAGAGAAGAAATCTTTGCTCCAGTTCGCTCTGGGCTTTTAGTCAACCAAGGTCATTTCAGCAAAAAATAAAAGCATGAAAGGAAAGAAGCTTTTGGTGTGGGCTGGAGGGGGGGGGGGGAGAGATGAGCAACAGAGAGAGGGGGGGGCGCTAAAGAGAGAGCTCTGTCACGCAGTACCTAGTAAACAGACAAGTTAAGCTTGCATTGCCAGTTTGGAAACCAGAGAGCTCAATCTCTCTCTCTGATGCCGAAGGAAAGACCGGAGCGAAGAATTAAATAAAATACAGTGAACATGTTCCCTTCTGGGAACCCATCCATCAAAAGATGGTCCTGAGCCAGACTCCCACCCCCGAGCCCGGAATGTGTCCCAATCAGGCCGGTTCCGAAATGAAGAGGGACCCGAGGACAGCCACCCTCACCAAAGACTGGCTTCAGGGTGCCGATCAAACTCCACAGATGACTTTCTGAACCTTCTCCAACGCCGTGTGTTTCGGTAGAGCCCTGTCCAGGCACCTAGTTACCGCTTTGTCCAAAAACAGCAAAGAAATCATGCAAGAGCAGGTGGTGGTGGTGGAAAAGAAGTTTCAGAAGGTACCATGAAAGAGCCACTGGAAGATCAATGGTTGCCTTTCCTCTTTCCGACCCATGTACAAAGAGACGCTTTGAGGCCGTGATTCCAGCCCAATTGGGAAATGCCGCACGATTTGTTCGGAAGAGGCCGTGATCGGGAGCGGGGTGTGGGAATACACCTTGGACTAAGTTTTGTGCAATGGGGAATGCGCAGGTTAAGTTGACACAGCATAATGGCTTCTGGCAGGAGGCGTGGCTGAGAGGAAGAGCATGCTCTTCCGCCAGGAGGTCTTCCGCCAGGTCTTTGTTTGAGGCCAGGGCAGTGAGGAAGATCACTGGAAGATCACACATGCACCATTCCCAGGGCTGGTGTTAACACCTGGGCATTGCCAGCTAGGCCCCACCCACCCCACCCCCCAATAGTGGGTATTAGTCTTCGGCACGGGGCTTGTGTTATTTCACCTGTTTGACATGTATCTCATATTGTATTGGCATGTCCTTTTAATGGGGGTTTTAGTGGGATTTTTAATGAGGGCCTTGTGACCTGCCACGAGCCATTGTATGGGAGTGGTGGGATATATATAAACAAACAACCCAACACAATGCAGAAGGTCCCAGGTTCAGTCCCCGGCTTCTCCAGTTAAAAAGACCAGGTAGGAAGTGATCTTAAAGACCTCAATCTGAGAACCACCTGCCTCTCAACCAGGATTTTGGGGGAACTCTGGAGTTTCTTGACAGTCCTGGAAGGGTTTCCTGAATAGGTGTGAGTTAGCTGATTCATACACACACATACACACAAATTTGTTAAACATCAACTGGGTGATAGGACCATATATGCTCATGAGAGCCAGTTTGGTGCAGTGGTTAGGAGTGTGGACTTCTAATCTGGCATGCCAGGTTCGATTCTGCGCTCCCACACCTGCAACCAGCTGGATGACCTTGGGTTCGCCACGGCACTGATAAAACTGTTCTGACTGGGCAGTGATATCAGGGCTCTCTCAGCCTCACCCACCTCACAGGGTGTCTGTTGTGGGGAGAAGAATGGGAAGGCGACTGTAAGACACTTTTAGCCTCCTTCGGGTAAGGAAAAGCGGCATATAAGAACCAACTCTTCTTCTTCTTCTTCATGTCAATCCACCCACCCCTTCTAACATGGCCAATGAAGGGCCTGCAGGAGGGGAGGGGCCCTGGGTGGGCGTGCCCACAGCTCTGCTTCCCAACCATATTCTGTACAATCGCGCCACTTGGGGTGGTTCTGGAAGCCTGGAGAATGTTTCAGGGGTAAAAAAAGGGTGGTAAATACTGACCATCATGGACTCAGCAGAAGACAGCTTCGTGTGTTCCTCCGACTTCCTTGCCAAGGAGAAACAAGGGCTCCAGGCCCATGTGCAGGACTCCCTGAACATTTTGTCTCCAAAAGAAGCCAAATTGTACACACTGCAGGACCCGAATTCTTGCCTTTTCTCCAAGTGTTTCTCTAAGGAGCCACAAATGCCAAAGACTCCACGTTTGGCATTAAGGAAATGCCGCCCCCAGAAATCGGAAGGAGATTGCGACCGGCCAGGGCGCCCATGAAGGAGCTAGGAGGGTAATGATGATGGGCCACTGCCAACCGAGATCAAGTTAACTCCTGCCACGGTATTCCCCATCACCTATGGCTTAGCTGTCACCTACAAAGTTCCATCTTTTTAGCTCCTAAATGAATTAATAAACAAACACACTGCTCCCTACAGGTCCATACCATGGCATACCACAAGCAGCCAGGAGATACCTGGGCCAGGCCTCAACCAGGGCCAGGGGCTTTTCGGTCCTGGCCCTTGCCTGGTGGAAGGAGCTCCCAGAAGAGCTAAGGGCCCTGACGGAACTCACACAAAGCTCTTCCACCAGGCATTTGGTTGAGGCCAGAGTTCTGGGGCCCCTCCTCTAAGCACCCACCCTGAGAAATGTGACTGCAGTGGGGGTGGATGGGTGGGTTGTTTTTTAGTTGTTTTTAGACTCTTCTGTTGTAAACGTATTCATGTTGTGAGCCGCTGTGAGATGGCTGATCCAGGGGCGATGGTCTACCAATGCAGCAAACAAACAAATAAATCCCCCCCCCCCAAGGCTTGAGCTGACTTCTGAAACAATCACAGTTTCCACTTTACAGATGGAGTGGCTGAGTGCATGAATGCCACATAAGGTTGCCAACCTCCAGGGGATGACGACTGGAGCACTCCCACTATTGCAACTGCTCTCCGGAGATCAGTTCCTCTGGAGCAAACAGAGGATTCGGAGGCTGGACTTCTGGCATCGTCGCTTCATGAGATCTTTCCTCTCCCTGAACCCCACCCTCCAGAGGCTCCAGCCCCCAAACCTCCAGATATTTCCCAAGCCAGAGCTGGCAACCCTAACATAGTGGCAGACCGATCCTGTTGACTGTAGGAGGTGCCAACAGGCCTTGGGATATTAATCCCAATGGGGAAAAGTTTGCCAATCTTCCCCTTCCACTGTAATTTCCAGCGCCCATTCTGCACACGTTGGATAATGCCCTTCCAATGGGCTTTTGCAGCTGGATTTTCTTGTGCGGAACAGGAAAATTTACTTCTAAAGTGCGTTGAAAGTGCATTATTTAACACGTGCAGAATGGGCTCAGGTTAAAGCAGTAAAACCTCAGATGATTTTTTAAAATTGTATCTATGTTGTTTTTTAAAGAACCATACTCCCATTAAATGTGGTTCCTCGTGGCCAATTTGATATCCCATATCTCATGCCCTTCACCACCCCATGCTGCACTGACCCCAAAGAATTCCATCGGGGCCCTCCCCAGAGGCCGCCCCACATTTCTCCAGCTGGGAACAAAAGCAACAGCCCGATGGGCCTTTTTATCACAACAAAAACAGCTAACTTTGCAAAACTGAAGACCTTCTTCATCAGTTTGGCCCCCTCCCAGAAGAGGCCCCCCTGACTCTCTCACCAACCCAAAGGGAAAATAACAGATGAGGACACATTGCAGATCTACAGAAAGCACTCCCCCCCCCCTCCATACAAAACCACTCTCTGCAAGACACAAGATTTTGACCCTACCTATGATAATATTTAACCCAAAATAGAGATTTGTCAGCAAAAGCATGGTGTTGCCCCTTTAGCAAAGCTCTCTGGGGGCTATTGTCAGGTACTATTCATCTCCCCCCCCTTTCTTCTCTCTTGTCTGTTCCCCCCCTTCCTTTAAAGGATGGTCTGCGATGAAATATTTTGGCTTTTGTTCCAGAGTTTCTCCCCTCCTGCCGCTTCCATCAGGCCCCCTCCTCTTAGTCCATCCCCCCCACCAAAAAAAGAGAAGAGAAACTCATTTATCCAATTCATTGAGCCCCCTTTTAAAGCCGGCAAATTCCAAGCCGAGAATCTCGAGGTCGTCCTGTACCGCCGGGCCGCTGACAGAATGATAAAACGGCATCCTTCTATTAATGGGTATTTCCCATCCGCTCAGCAACCCAGCTGGGGAAGACCAGCTATAATTAATCTTTAATTCCGTGTCAAAAAGGAGAAAAGCAGGTGAAAGGAGGGGGGGGGGGGAGCCACAGAGGCAAGCAAAGAAAGTGGAAATCGGAGCAAGGGAGAACCTACTACTGTTTCTCACTCGTTTTGGGAAAAATTAACAAAAACGTGGAAAGAGGCTTTGTTAACACCAAGGTTTACCAAGCAGCACAATCCACAAGAAGGAATAGATGGGGAGGGATGCAAGGAGGAGGGGAAGGTGCTGTTTGCTTTTTTGCAGGAAAAATTGGGTTAAAAAGAGTGACTATTATTTCCACGTTGCCATTTGCCCACAAATCGGCGTGCCCATTTCACTAAGCAGAAGTCTTGAGAATACTTTGCAGAAGTTGAAAAGCACTTTGGCAAAAACCAAAGCCAGACGATGCTACGGAAGTTTTAAAAAAGTTTTCTGTCTCTTTGCCCCATGACCCGGATGATGCCTGTATCCCTGTTAACTTTCTTACCCTTGAGAAAAACCTGTTTGTGTCACAAGGCACTGCCTTTCCAAAAAACAGCGCAGCTGCTGTATTTCTCCGTGGCAAAAATGATGACCATCAATTGGTGAGATGCATCATTAAGAGACATCGATAAGAGACATCCGGCTACAGAACAAGGAAAATTCACAAACGCTGCAGGGTCACTTGTGCCCCAAATTACAGCAGTGAAAAAGGGAAATCCTGTGTTTGAGATTATTAGGAAAGGGACTGAGAATAAAATGGGCACGATGGTGTGGCTTTATTGGGAATACAGCCTACAGTTCTGGCCACCATATCCCCAAAAGGACATTGCAAAGTACAGAAGAGGGCAGCCAAGATGATTCGAGGGTTGGAGGAATAACTTTTCTAGGAGACGACTCAAAGGGGGAACATGATAATAAGAGGTTTATAAAATTATGCATGGGGTAGAAAGTGTTAACAAAGAGAATCATGGAGGTGGAAGGGTCCTCCAGGGTCATCTAGTCCAACCCCCCTGCACAATGTAGGAAATTCATCAGTATCTGCCCACCCACCAAGAGGACAAGTTTAAATTTGCCCAACGACAGTGACTCCAGATGATGCCCCCCTCACAGAACAAGAATCCCTGGACAGGCTCACCTGGACGAAATTCACTTCCCACATTTTCGCCCTCTCCCAAAATATCAGAACTTTAGGGTATCCCGTGAAGCCAACAGGCAGTAGGTTCAGTATGGCCAAAATGAAATATTATTTGACACAGAGAGTAGATGAAATGGGGAATTTACCGCCAGGGGATGGAGTGATGGCTACAGGAATAAACAGCTTTAAAAGCGGATTGGGTAGATGAATGGAATATACGTCTTATCACTGGCTATTAGCCATGGTGACTGAGGGGAACCTCCAGGTTCAGGGGCACTAAACCTCTAAATCTCAGCAGGCAACAGCAGCGGAAGGCCTCACCTTCTATGCCAGGCTTTCTCAGTGCTTTTACTGTTGAGAAACCCCTTCAGCCTTCAAGAAACCCCAGAAGTAGCACAATCAGGCAAAATTTGGATGGGAACCTTAGCTGGGAACATGCCCACAGCTGCACCACCTCTGTCTACGGGGGCTCCCTGAAGTCACAGTCAGAATCTTCTAAAAGATCAAACTGGGAGAATCTTTGGGACCTCTTGTTGTTCCAGTCGCCCTGGGCAGAGTCCCAAGATGCAGACGTGGTCCGATTTACTGTTCACAATGTTTGTTATTCCTAGCACCTCGTAGTATTATGTGCTGCCTCTTTCTCCGCCTTTCGGTTTATAAAAAGGAAGGCTATATACGTTTTAAAACAAACACCGTTAAAATACTCGGCCGCGGCCAAAACTTCCCCGCTGCCATACATCCCAGGGGAAGCCGGAAGAGTTGGAAAAGGGTTCCCCCCTCAAGATCCACACAATAGTCAAAACACACACACACACACACACATATTTCTGGCTGCATTTACAAGGGCTCAGACTTGTGCGTTTCAAAATTAAAAGCAGTGTTTCCAGCAGAAAGACTTCCAAACTCAGCCGTAGAAACGGGGAGGACCTGGTGGGAAACAGCCGCTGTCACTGGGAAGAACGGGGGGGGGGACCGGGGGCCTGGAAGTCCAAACTCCTGGGCACTCGCCAAGACTGTGGGGAGGGAGCTGGGCTGGCAGGAACTGTGTTTGGTGGGCTGAGGTCTGAGCGGGGGACCGCAAAAGAGCTACGCAGCTGGAAAGTATGTTTGCCAAAGCCAGGGCGTCAGTGGGCCGTCTAGCAGTCTTGGGGGCTGAAGACGGGCGGGAGGGTGTCCCTGTGGCCTGTTGTCCCTTCGGGCTGGCTTTTCCCCTCCACTGCCGGGCTGTAACTTACAGAGGGAGGCTCCAAGTGCAGGTGGGAAGGGAGAAATGTGAGGGAGGGGAAAGAAACCGGGGGGGGGGGACTTCATCCCTGCCGAACACAAGGCCAGAGGAAAAGCTGATGGGGGGCAAAAAGCAAAGGCCAAATGTGCTGCTGGGAGGAAATGACCTGCTCTATTTGGTCTCTAGGCTTTTGATTTGGAGGCTCAGATGCTCCGGGGCAAGGGATACAAGTCTTGCTCACCATCTTCATGCACTCTCATGCCCAGTTGCTTTGGAGGTTTGGGCTGGGAATCAATAGGCAGATGACACCCAGCTCTATCTCCTGATGGACGGCCATCTGGACACACCCCCGGACAATCTTGCTAGATGCCTGGAAGCAGAGATGGAATGGCCCAAGGAGAAACTCAACTCTTCCAAGACAGAAGAACTTTGCCGGCCTGACTGAGATACGATAAGAGACGCCAGTTTTTAGACAGCCAAATGGTAGATTTTAAACCTGGGGTTGTTTACTGCTATTTTAGTGGCTTTAATGCCATTTTTCATTGTCTTAACCCACTGTAATTTTTTTTAAAGAAAAGCAAATAAGGGCCTCATTGTCCACGGACATATGAGGAAAGGTTGGTGGAGCTTGGTATGTTTAGCCTAGAGAGGAGATGACTGAGAGGGGATCTGATCACCATCTTCGAGTATTTAAAAGGGTGCCATAAGGAGGATGGAGCAGAGTTGTTCTCTCTTGCCCCAGAGGGACGGACCAGAACCAATGGGATGAAATTAATTCAGAAGAAATTCCGTCTAAACATCCGGAAGAAGTTCCTGACAGTCAGAGCAGTTCCTCTGTGGATCAGGCTTCCTCGGGAGGTGGTGGGTTCTCCATCTTTGGAGATTTTTAAACAGAGCCTGGATAGCCATCTGACAGAGAGGCTGATCCTGTGAAGGTTCAAGGGGGTGGCCGGTTACAGTGAGTGAGTGATAGGGTGGTACATGTCCTGTATAGTGCAGGGGGTTGGCCTAGATGACCCAAGAGGTCCCTTCCAACTCTATTATTATAGGAGGAGGGGAAACTGCCACAGTTGTGACTGTTTCCCGGCCATACAGACTTTTCGCGGCACCTGTCCCTGTGCCTAGATCCATGCTTTGAACACGAGAACATGCACTAACTCCTGGACCAGTTTCCCAGCTGCCACCTGGAAAGCTAACCTGAGCAACAGGCTCCTGACACCGGCGGTCTCGTAATCCCTCCACAAATGGGCTCTTCCTGCCCAAATGCCTCCTTAATTAAGAGGCCAAGTTTCCTCTCTGCCCCACACCTCCTCCCTCCCACCCCTATTTATCTTTGACCAGGGACAATCATTCAATGCTTGGGAAGTCCCAAATAATGGACACTCCGTTTGAGGCTCTCATGAAGCCTTGTAAGAGGGAGAAAGAGAGAGAGAGGGAGGGAGATGAATATTTTATCAGCCACGCTTGGTTGGACCCCCTTCTGCGGTGGAAGAAACAGCCACGGCAGAGACCAGAGGAAAAAGACAACACAGATGGGGGAGGGAGATATCCAGAAGGGTGGGGGGGGGAACCAAGTTGCCCCTTTTCTAAGAAGAAGCAGGAAAGAGTCTGCTTTTCCCCAAACGGGACAGCCCTTCCTTCATATGGAGCTTGTGGGACTGGTTCTTTTACCTGACCATCTTGCTTTGATCCTGCCCTTTCTCCAAGGAGCTCCGGGTGAACGTCTTCCTTCCCTCTTGTTGTATCCTCACAACAAACGAGACAGGTGAGGCGATGAAAGAATACCAAGGTCCAAGGTCACCTGGAGAACTTCTGAGCAAAGTGGGGATTTGAACCCAGGTCTCTCACTCAAACCCCTAAATGTTTTCTCGGTGTGCTGATTCCAACACTTCCCCCAAAGACAACACCCCCCTACACACACACACACACACACACATACACACACACAGACACTTATCACTCAAAGGCTCAATTCTCAACATTAGGATCTGCAATTTCCACTTTAATTGAGGGTTTCACGCCCTGATCAACCAAACCAATTGCTCTTAATTCAGAGTTTCAAGGACCTTGTGTGAAAGGCCTTCCTTCCACACACACAACACACACAAGCCCCCCTCCCCATACTTTCCCCCTCCAGTCCCCCCACCCCTTCAGATTCCAAGCCCTTGTTTTTCACAGGCACCACTGCGGTCTGATAAGCTCTTGACCTACTTTCTCCTGCCATAGCTACACCCCACGCCTCCGCCCGCGCCCCTGTTTAGCGCTTGTTGCATCAATGCACCCTACCTCCACCACCACCACCCGGCTATATGCTTCAGAGCCAGCTTGGTGTCGTGGTTAGGAGTGCGGACTTCTAATCTGGCGCGCCGGGTTCGATTCTGCGCTCCCCCACATGCAACCAGCTGGGTGACCTTGGGCTCGCCACGGCACCGATAAAACTGTTCTGACCGAGCAGGAATCTCAGGGCTCTCTCAGCCTCACCCACCCCACAGGGTGTCTGTTGTGGGGAGAGGAAAGGGAAGGCAAATGTAAGCTGCTTTGAGACTCCTTTGGGGAGAGAAAAGTGGCATATAAGAACCAACTCTTCTTCTTCTTCTGTAATATCAGGGCTTTCTCAGCCTCACCCACCCCACAGGGTGTCTGTGTTGGGGAGAGGAATGGGAAGGTGATTGTAAGCCGCTTGGAGACTCATTCAAGTAGAGAAAAGTGGCGTATAAGAACCAACTCTTCTTCTTCTACATAGAGAGTTTTTGGCTGGGCAGGAGGGGAGGTCTCACCAACACCAGCAGATGCCTAGCCACGTCCTGATTATGTCCTATGGGCTGACCCACAATCAAGCCCTATTTGGGCATGGACTGCTGGGGGCGACAAACCACTCGGGAACATGCCACATCCCTGCTATTTAGAAGAAGAGGAGTTGTTGTTTTTTTAATACCCCGCTTTTCACTGCCCAAAGGAATCTCAAAGCAGCTTACAATCACCGTCCCTTCCTCTCCCCACAACAGACGCCCTGGGAGGGAGGCGAGGCCGCGAGGGCTCTAAGAGAAGCTGCTCTGTGGGAACAGCACTATCAGGACTGCGACTAGCCCAAGGTCACCCAACTGGCTGCATGCGGAAGAGCGGGGAATCAAACCCCAGCTCGCCAGATTAGAAGCCACGGCTCCTAACCGCTTAATTATTTTATTTATTTACTAGGCTTCTAGGCCGCCTCTCTCCAAAATGGAACGTGGGGCGTCTCACGAGCCGTCATTTGACCCTGGCCAACGAACCTGAGATCACGGTAGCACTTGGCTGGGCTCTGCTAGAAAAAGAAAGCTGGACTAGACGGACCTCCCGTATGACTCAGCAGGGCTCTTCTCGCATCGTCCTTCCGTGTAGCACCTGGCGCATCTAACAGTGCTAAACAAGCCCCAAGCAGGGACAGGCTGTTCTACGGAGGGGAAGGGGGGGGATCCCAATGCTCCCAGTGTACGTTGACCCCACCCTCCTCTGCCATTAGAAGAGAAGGAGACGCGGACATTTTGCAAGCATTTATGAAGGTCATCCTCTGTTAACAAGCCCACTCTCGGGCTCCGGAAGGGAAGGGGAGTGATAAAAACAGAGGCAGCTGCCAACACCCTTCCCACCCAGCCACCCACTCACACGCACACACTGCGCCCGTCTCCCCCCCCCTTCTGCCACCCCCGCACATTCCCATACAGCCCCCACTCTCCGGAGCGGCCCAAGAGATTCACTAATAACGCCCCCTGAATGCAGCTGACAGCTCGGATCACGTCAAATGCTCAACCAGTGAAGTTTTAAGTGTCGGTGACCTGGAAGGGCGGATGGAACCAGAGAATTAACTCAATTCCAGGCTGGGGCAGTGGTGGCGGCCGTGGGAGGGGGGGGGAGAGCATGAAATGGCTAGGGACGGGATCGTAAAGTGGCGAACCAGGTTGGGAAGATCCTCGAAGCCCGAAATGCCCTAGAAAAGACGAGGGGGGGTGTACATTGAACAGAGAGAGCAAGTACGTTCAACGTTTGCAACCATTGGAATCTGTGCCGGATCTAATTCTGTACCCACAGACGAATACATTACACCTTCCGGCGTGGCCTGACCCCTCCGTTTTGTTCCCAAGGGCTACTTTATGTCCGGTGTCCTCAGCAAAGAGAGATCCTACGTATTACCTACCAAAAGTACTTCTTTGTGACCTCCGCACCACCCCCCAATTTCTGTTAGAGCAACGAGGACAGAAACAGCAGCAAGGAAGCCAAAGTAGGAAGCTCCTCCCAGCATGAAAGGCTAGCCATGGCCTTTCGTATCTCCCCATGATATGCCAAACCCTAAAATGGATTTAATTTGCACAATTAATACACGTCGAAGAATTCGGCTTCGATTGGCACAGAATTGTAGCACCGTAATGCACAACGCTTTGGCGTAGGTCACCATACAAAGATGTGCTTGTCAGGCACAATTCAGACCTTGAATCCTCTGATTACCCACACACACACACACACACACACATGATGAGCCCACTGGCACAGATAGGGCAAGGTCCTGTCAGAGAATCCCAAAATATGTCCTTTGGGAAAACAGGTCAAAGTCTGAGTCCAGTGGCGCCTTTAAGAACAACAAAGCTTAATTCTGGGTAGGAGCTCCTGTGTGCAGGCAAAAGCTTATAACCAGAATGAAACTTGGTTAGCCTTAAAGGTGACCCTGGACTCAGACTCTGTTCTACTGCTTAAGACTAGCTATGTGCATTTGGTGCACCTGAACTGGCAAAAGTACCCGAAAAGTGCCTTACTAGTATTTTTTCAGAATTTTCGAAGCCAAATACAGATTCTCTGATCTGTTTTCTAAGCAGAATATAGATTCTCTGATCTGTTTTCTAAGCCGAATACTGATTCTCTGATCTGTTTTCTAAGCCAAATACAGATTCTCTGATCTGTTTTCTAAGACAAATACAGATTCTCTGATCTGTTTTCTAAGCCGAATACAGATTCTCTGATTTGTTTTCTAAGTCGAATACTGATTCTCTGATCTGTTTTCTAAACCAAATACTGATTCTCTGATCTGTTTTCAAAGCCAAATACAGATTATCTGATGTTTTCTAAGCCAAATACAGATTCTCTGATGTTTTCTAAGCCGAATACAGATTCTCTGATTTGTTTTCTAAGCCAAATACTGATTCTCTGATCTGTTTTCTAAACCGAATACTGATTCTCTGATCTGTTTTCAAAGCCAAATACAGATTATCTGATGTTTTCTAAGCCAAATACAGATTCTCTGATGTTTTCTAAGCCGAATACAGATTCTCTGATTTGTTTTCTAAGCCAAATACTGATTCTCTGATCTGTTTTCTAAACCGAATACTGATTCTCTGATCTGTTTTCAAAGCCAAATACAGATTATCTGATGCTTTCTAAGCCAAATACTGATTTTCTGATCTGGTTTCTAGACCGAATACTGATTCTCTGATCTGTTTTCAAAGCCAAATACTGATTCTCTGATCTGTGTTTGGCCACTGGTATAGTCAGCCACAAAAATAAAAAAATAAAAGCCAAAATGTTCTGGCTTTTATTCCGGCATATTCAGCTATACTGATCAGCTGTGTGTTTTCCTCTCCCCTTCCAGGCGAGAGGAAGTGAGATGGGCCATTGAAACAGCTGTCAGCCATTTAAACCTAACAGTTCGGCAAGTCCACCCATGAGCTGTTAGGTTTAAAGGTCACACACCGTTTCCCTGCAAGTGGTTCAACAGCCCCAGAAACACACCCCATGGAACGTGTCCAAAGATATCTGCTAGGGTTGCCAACCTCCATGTAGTAGCTGGAGATCTCCTGGGATTACAACTGACCTCCACTCACCTGCTATCATCATCCAGCATCTGAAATCACTCCACCCGCCGAGATATAAGGACAGATGGACCCAAATTCGATCTCATGATGGGTAGCCATGTGAATCTGTCTGGAGCAGTAGACATTGGTGGCAGGCTGAGCTTTCATGAGTCACCAATCACTTCTTCAGATATCTGAAGTGATCTCCTGGTATCTGAAGAAATGAGCAGTAATTCATGAAAACTCCTTCCTGGGACACTTTTTGTTGGTCTTCAAGGCGCTCCTGGACTCCTGGCTCTTTTCTACTGCTACAGACAGACTAACCCAGATGCCCATCTTGATTGACCTCCAGGTGACAGAGATCAGTTCACCTGGAGAAAATGCATTCTGCAGGGGTTTCGACTAAATGACCCTGGAGGTCCCGTCCAACTCTATAAGTGCGGCTGCTTGGGAAGGTGGGCTCTACGGCATTATTCCCCGTTGAAGCCCCTCCCCAAATCCAGCCCTCCTCAGGTTCCTCCTCAAAGGTCTCCCAGATCCTGAGGTCCAGAGGATGTTCTGAAGATGGGCCACCAGGAAATTATTTTCCCACTTTCATTGGCTCAGTCCTGATATCTCACCGAAGACTTTCCCAATGTCCCCCCAAATCTTCTTTTTTGGGGGGAAGGGGAGGGAGAGTTCCCGACCAAACTATGGAGCTCTTCCTGCACAGTACATCACCAAACAATTAGCCAACTTGGTTTTAGGCGCCAGGTCAAAACATTATTATTTTCATCATTATTTGTACAATTCGCCGCTTGGCGTCTGATTTAATCTACCGAGTGTTGGGTTTCCCCCGACCCGTAGCCCACCCACGGATCCTCATATAATTCACTTATATTTCAGTCCTGCTGTGCTGCTCGTCCTACGGGATTCCAACTCCTGGCTCCGTAAAAACAGTGAGGATTTGTACTGATACGTTGTTTTATGAGCGTACTCATTGGGCCCTTCGGAATCTGCAGCTGAGAGGAGGGAAACAGTTTTCTACAGAAACCAAACAAACCAATTCCTTTTTGAATTCTAGTCTTCTGGCCAAGGAACACAGAGGCATGAGGAGAGTAGGCAGGATGCCCTAGCAGTTAGGGGTTCCCAAAGGACACCCCCCTGGGTCCGGTGGAAGGGTCCAAGGGGGGGGGTAAATTTAAGGGAAGCAGTCTGACTCTCCCAGCTGCAGCTGTGCTTTCCTAGCCAGAGACGTCCCAAGGTGGCACGGTCGCACTTTCTCAGCCGAATCTACCTCAGAGGGTTGTTGTGAGGATAAAATGGCGGTGAGGGGAAGGATGTGATCTGTTTTGGGTCTCCGCAGGGGGAAAAGGAGGGAAATTAATGAAGCAAGCACAGTCTCCTAGCTCATTTCCAAGTTCTGTTCAGCACTCTAGTAACGACCTACAAAGTCTCTGCACATGCTCTTTTTTTTTTTTTTTGTCTGGGCCTTTGGAAGGTGCTGCCCCGAAAATGAGTAGATCAGCAAGTGTACCTGCCCAGGTAGAACAATCTACCTGTCAAGGTCAGGAAGGACCCTTTGCTGGTGTCCTTTTATAGAGTGTGCCAAGCAGAACTTTCCAGAAGGGCATTTCTATGCCATGGCTGCTGTAGTTTCCATTGTCAGTTTTTACTTTTTTGGATACGGCTGGCGTTTCGTTTTTGTGATGCCCCTTCAAGCCTATGTGAAAAAGCAGACTATAAATAAATCCAGCTGCTTGACAACAAGCATTCTGGATTTTAATAAACTGATGAATGAGAGCCAGTTTGGCATAGTGGTTAAAGTCGTGGACTAGAATTTGGGAAACCCACGTTTGAATCCCCTCTCGTGCCAGGTAAACGAGGGCTAGCCACCCACTTTCAGCCTAACCTACCTCACAGGGCTGTAAGAATAAAACGGTGATGAGAAGGATGTAAGTCAATTTGATTCCCACGGGGGGGGGGGGGCGCAGTGGGATATAAATAAAGTATATAAAAACTTAAGTAATACACCCACCATGTTCTTTGTCAGCCTGGTTTCCTTTTACCACTGACCAGTCCTAGCACAGAGCCTCTTGTGGCACAGAGTGGTAAGGCAGCAGAAATGCTGTCTGAAGCTGTCTGCCCATGAGGCTGGGAGTTCGATCCCAGCAGCCGGCTCAAGGTTGACTCAGCCTTCCATCCTTCCGAGGTCGGTAAAATGAGTACCCAGCTTGCTGGGGGGTAAACGGTAATGACTGGGGAAGGGAATGGCAAACCACCCCGTATTGAGTCTGCCATGAAAACGCTGGAGGGCGTCACCCCAAGGGTCAGACATGACCCAGTGCTTGCACAGGGGATACCTTTACCTTTAGTCCTAGCACAATATCTCTCTCCATTGAGTTGGATCGCAGGATAAGCGTATACAACCTGTGACCTCCCAAGCCGGATACCGCCTTCTTACGCAAGGTGGCCCACCCAGAAGCTGTCTGGGATTGCAAGAACAGAAGGGTTTTTTCAGGACCTGGAAGGTTACTCCGCAAAGCCGGTGGGCCCAGGTGGGCTCATCTCATCTCATGTTACACGGACCTACCTGGGGGACGAGATCTGATCAGATTGGTGCCACCTGCAGGGTCTAACGGACAGCCCTAAAGGGGGACTGGGAACGAAACGTTATCTCAGCTGAGACTGGCTGGCCATCTTTGCATGGTGTGGCTTTTAATATGGCTCTTTTATATGAACATGATATGGTAGGTCTCTGTTTTTGTTAATGACACGGACTTTATTCTGTAGATTTAAACCAACGGTGGCACTACCCTTCATCTTAGCCAAAAGATCCTATGGTGGTGGGTAGAAGAATTGGCCACCCAGCAGAAAGGGGAACAAAGGATTTTCTATTTCCTACAGGTGATAGGTCAAGAGGGGGAAGCCGTGTTTGTCTGTAGCAGTAGAAAAGAGCAGGAGCCTAGTAATGCCTTAAAGCAGCCTTTTTCAGCTTTCTTACCCTTGAGAAACCCCTGAAATATTTGTCAGGCTTCAAGAAAACCCAAAAGTAACCCCAGAACTGGGGATTCGTGAAATCCTGGGGCGTTTTAAAGGTCCTAGAAGCATTTCCTGAATGGGTGGGAGTTAATTAACATTTGATTTTTTTATTGTTAAACATTTATCAGGTAATATGACCATGTATAGATTCAAATGAGTAGCCGTGTTGGTCTGAAGTAGCACAATAAAATCAGCATCCAGTAGCAGCTTGAAGACCAACAAAGATTTATTCAAGGCGTGACCACTCAAAAGCTCACGCCTTGAATAAATCTTTGTTGGTCTTAAAGGTGCTACTGGACTCTGATTTTGGTATGACCTTGTATGGTCATGTTGACCCACCCACCCTTCCCCAAACGGCCAATGATGGGCCGGGAGGGGCCCTGATTGAGCGTGTCCACAGCTCTGCTCCCCAACCCAATTCGGCAGGACTGTGCCATTTCTGGCACAATGTTTTGCCGGTTTTTGACCAGTAAACAAAGTATTCCACGGTCACCGAAGCCAATTCTGGCCGAGCAATCAATTAACCCACCTGCTATTAATGTACCCCTGATTTGACATCGTATCGCCACTGCAGATACTAATTTTTGCAGCACTTAATGAAAAACACCACAGTGGCTTTTTAATCTAGCGGCACAATCTAGCATTCTCTGGATGATCGCCACAAATAAATTCCTTGAAACCCGAGGAAATGAGTAAATGCTCCGCTATTTCGATCGTCAGAGGCGTATTTCTGATTTTTCCAACAGGAAGGATGAAATAGGTGGCTGGTTCTCAGCTGCTTTGTTTGGTCTCGCAACGCCACAAGGAGGCTTAAAAATAATCCGCAGAAACACCCCCCCCCCCCCGGATTTGAAATGCTGCAGCCTAGAACAGCTGCCCCGAACAGGGGCGGTCACAACATCTGGGGAGGTTCCTAGCCAAATGTCCCCACAGAACAGTGGTGGCTAAACTGTGGCTTTCCAGATGTGCATGGACTACAATTACCATGAGCCCCTGCCAGCAGCTGCTTCGGAACAGAACCCCCCTGCAGCCCAACTAGCAAGCCAACCGACCCCGTTAGCTGCTCCATCACCTGAAATTGTCACAAGAATAAAATGCAGAACGCCCATCCAAAAGCCACCTAGAGATTCGGGGAGGAGGAGGGGCCAGCTTAGTGCAGTGGCCAAGAGCGGCGGCTTCTAATCTGACAAGCCGGGTCTGCAGCCAGATGGACGACCTTGGGCTAGTCACGGTCCTGTAAGAGCTGTTCTCTCAGAGCTCTCTCGGCCTCACCTCCTTCACAGGCTATTTGTGGAGGGGAGATGAAGGGAGGGCGATTGTGAGACTTATTTGGGTAGTGAAAAACAGGGTACAAAAACTCTTCTTCTTCCTCCTCTGGCTCCATCCCCTCCCTGCCCACCTCGGCAAACTTATATAAATTCCCCCGGCGCCTCTTGTGTACCGCTCACAAGGACACCAGCTCAGCCTCGAGTGTGCTTTTCAAACCTCTCTGCCGGAAGCAGAGTGATGAATCCACCATCTGCGGCGGAACAGTGTGATCGAGGACAAGGGCCAAGAGAGAAAAGACAGGGCTCATGCTAAGAGCTCTCCACGTTCTTCTTCATGCTTTCGTCAAAAAGAGAAAGAAAAGAGAAAGAAATCTGCTCCAAGGATATCTCTAAGGGCATTTTTTAAAAATCAGGGCTCGGCCTCTGGAATTTCATCCCGGGCCGCAGCTCGGAACGGCGCAAACAAGAAAGACGTGAAGCATCTCTGAACATGTGCAGAGTGTGTCTCGTTCTGTGCGCTTTTTGTCAATAGCTACATGCACTTCGCGGGTCACATTTTGAGTCCAGGAGCACCTGGGAGAACAACAAAGTCGAATTCAAGGTGTGAGTTTTTCTTCAGCGGCAATGCCATGATCTGATGATCCGGGTTTGATTTCCTGCTCCTCCACATGCAGCCAGCTAGGTAGCCTCGATCTAGTCACAGCCCTGATAGTGCTGTTCTAACCCACCTGCCTCACAGGGTGTCTATCAACCATATATGATCATATCAAATGTTCAACACCTTTAAAACAGTTCTGCAGGGGCTGCAAAAGGGAGCTCTTCCGCCAGGCATTTGGTTGAGACGGAGGGGAACCAGTAACATCCACAGGGCCCTGCTCCCCCCCTGCCAGAAATCCATTCATGCATTCTGCCCTGGACTTGTTTGCACCAGTTACCGCTGTTACAGTTATCAATGCTAATGCTATTAATGTTAATATTATTACTGCTTTTGCAAACTTAAATGGACTCCGGGGAATGGTAGAGGACAGGAAGGCCTGGAGGATCATTGTCCATGGGGTCGCGATGGGTCGGACACGACTTTGCACATAACAACAATTACTGCTTTATGAAAAAACGTTATTAATGTTAATATTATTATTGCTTTACGGAAAACTAAGTTCCATGTACTGTTTTTCTATGTTCCACGTAAACGGCCCTGAGCCTCAGGGGAGGGCAGTATATAAATATAATTAATTAATGGGTTAATTAAAATATATTAAAATAATTAGTTCCCACCCGTTTGGGAAAACCTTCCAAGGCCGACAACAAGCCTCAGGGCTTCATGAAACCTTGGTTGTGAAAGGAGGCTCTATACAAGTTGAAGCACCTGCAGACTACAATTCCCAGAATACTCTGGAGGGGGGGGGGGTAGCCATGACAGTGAAGTTAACAGAAATCCATTAGCAATTTCTAGGCGTGCATATTCCCAGGGTCTGGGTGGGAAGAAGGGCTTTCAACCCAAGCATCATTGAGAAAAGTCAAAACACGACCTGCCTTGGGGGGGAGAGGGGGGAGAACATAGCTGCCAAACTGAAACGAGATGCTAATCAAGAAAGCAGAAAAAGAAATAAAATTCAAACAATGGATAGACAAAAATGACACCAAGGTATTGTTTAGCTCGAAGGCCACTGAAGTGCTAAAGTCAAAGCACAGAGAAGGAGAAAATAAAAGAACAGGCTCTGCACAGCTGACGGGAAAGAGGGAAGAGGGAAAAAAGGACAGGGGACATGAGATGGCAGAGATCTGGTTCCTGTTACTTCGGCCGCCTGACAAATCTCAAATGCTCAAACCGGTTAGCGTCTGCACGCCCTTT
This sequence comes from Paroedura picta, assembly GCF_049243985.1. Classification (NCBI taxonomy): domain Eukaryota; kingdom Metazoa; phylum Chordata; class Lepidosauria; order Squamata; family Gekkonidae; genus Paroedura; species Paroedura picta. The sequence continues at coordinate 26,778,732 of NC_135384.1, forward strand.
TCTGTGGCCCAAATACTTTGTGCAAAGCACGCACATTTGCATGCCTGCGTGATGGTCCTGCATAATTTATTCTGTCTCTATAAAACAAGGGCAGCGCAGGACAAGCCCCACGGCAAGGACGGACCACCCCCAACCTCCACGGCAATTCCCCCCAATGCGTTCACGCTCTTCCTTCATTCAAACGGGTTGGGTTGGGCTTTTAAAAAAGAAAACCAGGAAAACGTCAGCTGCTTCCAACATGCAATCCCAGAAACACAGATTGCCAGTTTGGGGAGGAGGGGGGGAATGGGGAGGGGTTCAGGGAGGGAAAGGACCTCAATGGGGTATAAAGCCATAGAGCAGGGGTAGTCAACCTGTGGACCTCCAGATGTCCATGGACTACAATTCCCATGAGCCCCTGCCAGCAAGCGCTGGCAGGGGCTCATGGGAATTGTAGTCCATGGACATCTGGAGGTCCACAGGCTGACTACCCCTGCCATAGAGTCCATCCTCCCAAGCAGCTTTTTTCTCAGAAGACCTGATCTTTGGAGAGCAAATATGATAGCAGGTGCTACCTGTAGCGTAGCAAACCTACAGACAAAACACAGCTCCGCTTCGCCCCCACGGCAAGCCAACACGATGCCTAGTCCAACCCGACAGGCAGCAGGGAGACAAACTCTTCTGTCTGGGGAACCTCAGACTAAAAACTCTGCTTGTAAATGTTTTCATCCATAGTAGAGAAACTGCATGCGTTTGTTACTTGTTGTTTATTGTAATTAGCAAATTCTGCCACACAGGATACTTCTTTGTTTCCATTTCCTGGAACGGCAGATTCTACAAGGACAGGGGTGGCCAAACTGTGGCTCTCCAGAGGTCCATGGACTAAAATACCCATGAGCCCCTGCCAGCATGTGCCCCATCTCCTGGAACTTTGGTGTGAAGGCTACCACCTCCTCAGTCCTAATCTCCGTGCCCCAAATTCCCCACGCCACACACTTTCTCTGCAACCTCTTCCAAAGAGGGACGATTTTACTGTTTGATGACATCACTCTATTAGAATCACAGAGTTGGAAGGGACCGCCTGGGTCATCTAGTCCAACCCCCGGCACAATGCCCTATGCCAATTTCTTCCACCCAAGCTCAGAGGTTCCATTAAGTGGTTCCACCTTCATTTTTAATGGTTCTAGCCCTCATGGTCCCGTGAAGAGCAGATGGAGAGTGAGCAGCAATGCTCGAGAACACCCTAAAAGTGTGGCTTGCAGCTCTCGGCATGGAACGGTGCCCTTGCCGATGAACATCGGAAGCAGAAGAAACGCTGCGGAACAACACAGGCAAGTGGAAATGTGCTGCAGGAAAACGGGTAACCTCTGTACAGAAAAGCTGTTTCCCGAAGCGCACAATACACTTGTGCTCACTCACTCTCTCTCGTTCCGAAATGCCTGATTTCACAATTTGGATCTCCCCCCCCCACCCCCGCGCTGCAGATCAACAGAGTGCAGGGATGGCTTTTTCAAAACACTTGCCAAAACAAGCAAAATCCAAAAAGGCAGCTGCAGCCTCATCTGGCCACAGCTGGAGCGCTTGGCGGGAAGGAAACTGAGACGCACACACACACACAAACACACACCACGAGGAGAGACATCGCAATGGTCCAAGCGATAAGTTGTTTACCTCAAAGGCTTGAGCCATCTCCAACTGTGCCAACCTAACCCACCATTTTAAGACAATATACAGAATTGACTTAGCCCATTTCTCTGAAGTGTACAGAGCTTAATGCACAGCTGGTGTAACCCTTACAACAATGCTAAAAGGTAGGCCAATGCTATCATGGCCATAATTCCAGATGGCCTAAGGGCACCCCTGAGCTGTCACAGCTCAGCGGACGGGAAATGAGTGAGAAAGTTGGGGTTTATACCCCACTTTTCACTACCTAAAGGCGTCCCAAAGCACTTTCCCCCTTCCTGTCCCCACAACAGACATCCTGGGAAGTAGGTGGGGCTGAAAGAGCTCTGACAGAACTACTCCGAGAGAACAGCTCAATCAGGGCTGCGACTGGCTCAAGGTCACCCAGCTGGCTGCATGCAGAGGAGCGGGGGATCAAACCTGGCTCCCTTAACTACAACACCAAGCTGGCGTTCTGCCGACTTCACGCTTGTGCGGGTGTGCTATTTTTACTCGATGACATTCTTCATTCATTCCCATGTCAGAAGTAATTATTTATTATTTACAACTGTTGCTAGCATAGATTCGACTCCTCACTTCTCCTATCAAGATCCAACCGCTGGTAAGACCGGGCATACAAATCTCAGCACTCGAACTCCTCCTAAGTGCTGGGGCTGGTTTAATTCTTCCACTAGCAGAAGGCGCTTCTGTCGAGAGAACGGAAATTCCCTGCTTCTTCACGCTCACAACAGCCCACAGATCTCCCTGCGAAGAAGGCTTCTGGGGGGGCAGGCGGTCCTCAGCAACACCGCCAAATGGGCCCTCCCCGAGTCTATCCCACCCCTGAAGATGGGGGTGGGGAAAGATACAGCAATGAATTATTTTTAGCTGATGCTGGACGATGTATCTTCAACTTGCTTTTAAATTTGGAATGGTTAAATATTTAAATTTTGCATTGTTACACATTTAATGCATTATTGATTTGAATGACGTAAACCACAACAAGCAGGTAGATAACCGGGATGGGTGTTATATCGATATAACTATAACTAGAAATAAATAAAACCAATGACATCATGGCAAAACTGGGCGTCTGCCGTTCCTCGAGCAAAAGATCCTTAATCCGGATCCAAAGCATAATACGCTCTTACTGAGGGCGTCCTTCCGCATATCTATTTTCTACCTACCGTTGTATCTTTTGATGATGTTGCTTCCGCTGTTTATTTGCTTTGTTTATTTATTTCTTGAATTGCTCTGCTGCCCTCCCCTAAGACCCCGGGCGGTTTACAAAAAAAACGTAATGGATGTACATCGAAATCGAGCGACTGTAACGTCACCGTGGTTCCAAATCTGAACATAACACAAAGCGGGAAAACATCAACTGACGCTTTGATTAGTTGCATGCGGAAGAAGGAAGAGTTCCGTCTGCACCGGCCTTCGGACCCAATTCAAGGGCAAACAGCTGCGGGGATTATTAAGAGACTGTTAAATCAGTCTGGCGGGGGGGGGGAGGGCTTTCTGTCCCCGTGCTCCTATCAATAATTGAGGTTCTTAATGACCCAATCTGGCAGGGAAGAATGTGGCCATCAGCGGAGAGACGGTTGGGATCGCTGGCTTGCCTATCGTCGGAGATGACGATGCAATAAAAGATTTCTCCGGCCCTCTTGATGCCCCCCCCCGTCCCCTCCTAGAGAAGATCTAAAGATGGGTCACAGCTGCCGCCCCTCTTCTCACCCCCTTACCACGGAGGGAAGATCCTGTTCCCAAACCAGGTATTCAATATCCAGGATTACCTAAATGGCCCATGAATATTGCATCGGGCAGGTGACACCGTGTCTTGTCGGGAGACCTGCTTTCAGCTTAATGAGTTTAAAGAAATTAACTCCCCCCAGTATGCTCCACTCCCCACCCCCCAAACACACACACACACACCCCTTCCATCGAAAGAGAACAGTCTTTTCGATATACCCCCAGGCGGGGATGAGAAAAGTGACCCCCGGTGGCAAGTTAAAAGTGTGGGCCCCAAGAACCACGAAGTCAGTATTGGCAGGATGCCAAAGCTCCCCACGTCATTAGGGTTTATGGTGACCCTCTGAATGTCCTAGCCTTAGCAGCCTTGCTGACTGAGAGCTGTGGGTTCCTAAACTGAGTCAATCCCTCCCCATTTTCCTGCCGCCTGCAACTTTTCCCAGCATTATTGTCGTTTCCAATGACTCTTGTCTTCTCATAATGTGACCAAATACAATCGCCTCCGTTTGGTCATTTCAGCTTCCGGGGCAGCTTTTTTCAACTTTTGGACCACGGAAGAACCCCTGAAATATTTTTCACGCTTCGAGGAAACGGGGAAGTGGCGACAGGCCCTTAAGAGAAATGGGCGTGGAAGTAAGATTCGGGAGCCAGCCAATAGATCAGTTACTGGCAGGGGCAAGGTCTCACGAGGCAGGGATCTGCAGCCTCCGAGTGTCGGAGGGAAGTGGAAGGAAGAGTTGGGGGACGGTCAGGGTTGGGGGACGGAAAGCAGGCAAGTTGGTTGAAGGAGGAGGAGGAGGCACTCAGGGGTGGGACGGACGCTCTAATTGGGTGTTTAGCGCTGAGTGGCATTTAAGCCATGAGACACACTCCTCCTCCAAGCCCTTACCAGAAATATTAAGTGGAACAGACGACATCCCGACGCCTATAAAAGAAAAGTCAATTGTCGTCTCCAGCTACAAAGCTAAGCCCAGATCGACACCTCCTCTTGGAAGGAAGTAGGGCAGGCACGGACCGTATATGATGGGTTTTGGGTGGGCGTGTCCACAGCTCTGCTTCCCAACCATCTTCTGCAGGACTGCACCACTTCTGGGGTTTCTCGAAGCCTAGAGAATGTTTCAGGGGTTTCTTGACAGTAAAAAAGTTGAGAAAGGCTGCTCTAATGGTCTTGGTTGTCCTCCTCTGTCCTTTTCCCAGCTCTGCAATATCCTACCTGCTTCCCGCCGTGCTCTCTACCATGACAAGGCCAAACAAAGAAACTGTGACTTCTGCATGCATGCACACCCTCTGCGCACGCACACAACTCCCCTTACGCACGACAAAATGCAGCGCCGCCATCAGAAACCAGGGACGGAAGTCTATGAGCGTTCCGTGGTAATATGCAACCCTCCTTCCCCTCAATACCACCCCTCTTGAAACATGTGCGGTATTATCTGAGACAGCCATTTCATAGATTAGCTTTGCATAATTTATTTTGCCCCCAAGGTTCAAGTTTTCAAGTTTCTTTCTGCAAAGGCTGAGACGATGGAGGAAGGGGGGGGGAGGGGGAATGGGAATCTGGATTAAAGAAGATGCGCATCAGGTAGCTACGGAGAGGATGTCGCCTTTGCCGCCAGTAGATTATTTACGCTGATTGGGATGGAGTCTGCTCACTGACGGCTGGTGCAGTGGAGAGCCATGAGTGGGGTCAGGACGACTAGCAAACCCTACAAATTTTGGGGTGGGGTGGGGGGGTCGTCTCCCATTCCCAGAAAAGTGAGGCTGCCTTAGGTTCAGGCCATCGGTATAATCCAGCGGTGGTCCAACGGTGTCTCTCCAGATGTCCATGGACTACAATTCCCATGAGCCCCTGCCAGCATGGCAGGCTCAAGGAACTTTACAGGATAGAGCAGCATTCTGTATCTTGTGAAGCAAGACGCTGAGGCGAGCATCTCTAAGTAGCAAGGAGATGCAACGAAGAAAGGCAGGATCAACCGCCAGGCCTGGATGTCCACAAATTAGCATTTCTCCTTTGCACTGCACACTTCCAATGCTGGCGCACAAGATGCAAACATTTGCAAAAAGGGCAACTGCTTTCCCAAGGACCTCGGATTCAAGAGGCTTCAGGCCTAAATCTTTAGGGGATGACCATGCTCCGACTCTCTCGTAGTAACTATGCCACTCAACTTTTATCCATTGAGTCACATTCCCCCATCCCAAATGCCCACCACACCGGACAGGGCCAATTGCCCCCCACCCCACCTCAACCATCCATTTGCACAAAGGCTGGAGCCAGCCTGCCACTCCCCCCCCCTTGCATAATTCGTGTCCCCTCCCCCCCCCCCACTACCACTTTGCAGCCCACTATCCTCGTGTGTTTGTGATTATCCCCGGCCTCTCGTGATAAACGATGCTGTCAGGAATAAATTTAATCAGAAGCAGACAAGATTATTGTATTTATCACTTTTTACCGATCGACAGCTTCTAGGGGCCCAGGGGCCGGCGGGCAGACAGAGGGGAAGGCTGATAACGGGTTGGGGGGGGGGAACTATAGGTTGAACAAAGACACCATTAATAACCAGCATCCTGAGGCATTGTGGGGTGGGGTGGGGTGGAGTGGGGGGAGGGAGATACACTGTGTTTCTTATTTCCTGGGTGGGGGGGGTTCCTGTTCTCTCCCCCCCCCATCTCTGGTGCGTATGCAGAGTGGGGAATTTTCTCTTTTTTTATCAAAGAGTTTCATCATCCCAGCGTTACTTGCTACAGGCGAGATTTTACACATTGATTTAAAGACATAATTAAGGTCTTGGGGTCTTCCCCACCCAACCACCCACCCAGTGTTATTCCTACACACTCTCTCTCTCACACACACACACACACACACACACACCCTACTTCCTCCCTGCCAGAATGTTTCAATTAAAATGGTGACTAAAGAGGCGAGGGGGTGGGGGAGTTGTCCCGTCCCCGGCTAGGAAGCACACAGAGGTGTGTAAATTCTGCGCTATCACAGACAAACAGGGCTGACACATGAGATGGTGGGAGGGGGGATACGGTTGGCAGATGAAATTATTTTTAAATGGGAGGTTTGAGCCACGTCATCAGAACCCAGGAAGACGACCCAAGCAAAGGATCCCGGGTCCAGATTGGGAAGCCAATCTGGACCCGGGATCCTTTGTGAGCGTTGAGAAACCCCAAAATGATCTCCAGGCTTCGAGAAACCCCAGAGGAGGGGAGATCGTGCAGAATAGGGTGGGGAAGCAGAGCTGTGGACACGCCCACCCGGGGCCCCTCCCCTTCCCACCCCATCACTGGCCGTTTTCGGAGGGGGGCCAACATGACCACAGAGGGTCATATCACCTGATAAATGTTTAACAAATTTTAAGAAAATTTGTTTTTAATGAATTAACTCCCATGCATTCAGGAAACCTTTCCAGGGCCGTACAGAAACCCCCGGGTTTCACAAAGCCCTGGTTAAGAAAACCTGTCTTACAGACCGCTTATAATTTTCAAAGCGTATTGATATTTAAAGTCGCCTTTGTAAGTAACAGGGGATGTTATTTGTGTGGTGTGGTGGTTAAGAGAATTGGGCTTTTAGCTGGAAGTTCCGTACTTACACTCCCACCCACAGCAGGGTAACCTTGGGTCTGTCACCGTCTCTCAGCTCAACCTGCCTCACACTTCTAGGGTTTTTCGAAGCCTGAAGGAGGTTTCAGGGGTTTCTCAATGGTAAAAAAGTTGAGGAAGGCTGGGTTACATAGAAAAAAGTGGAAAGAAGAACCTCCCCCCCATTCCACAAAAAGGCCCTGCCAGTTTCAAATTACAAGTGTCATTTTGCTTCTCTCACCCACCCACCACTATGTAATCTGAAGCAGGGCTCAGATCTGGAACACGGGCATCTAGAAAACAGTATGTTCTTAAGCATGTACAGAGTCCCCCTTCCTCTCATCATGGCACGGCCACAGTCTAACCCAGAGCGTTCAGGGATTGCAAGCGACACCACGGAAACTCTCTCTTTAGAAGTGCGGTGTCATGGTTAAGAGCGGAAAACTCATCTGGGGAGTCGGACTTGATTCCCCACTCCTCCTGCACGTGGGGCCTGCTAGGGGACCTTGGCGTCTCAAAGCAGCTTACAAAGGAGTCTCAAAGCAGCTTACAACCGCCTTCCCTTCCTCTCCCCACAACCGACCCCCTGTGACTGGTCACAGTTCTCTCAGAGCTCTCTCAGCCTCCCCTCCCTCACAGGGTGTCTGATATGGGGAGAGGAAGGGAAGGCAATTGTAAGCTGCTTTGAGCCACCTTTGGGTAGAGAAAAGCGGGGTATAAAAATCTACTCTTGTTCTAGAAATTAACCGCTTGGGGACAATTTCCCCCCATCAGGGTGGATGCTTGGGTCGCCATCTCTGGGCTGGGAAATCCCTAGAGATTTGGGGGTGGGACGTGGGGACAGCAAAGTTTGGGAAGGGGAGGGCCCTCTAGGAATCCACCCTCCCAAACAGCCCTTTTCTTCAAGGGAGGCCGATCTCTGGAGATCAGCTGCTATCCTAGGAGATGCGCAGGCCCCTTCTGGTGACTGGCAAACCTACCCGTCGCCACAACATGAAGCACATGGACCAGGTTGTGTGTGTGTGTGTGTGTGTATAGGTGAGAATGACAAAACTCAATCTTGGGTCACGCAGGAGACCCTAAGCTGCTGCTGCAGGCAGCAAAGAGGTGCTTAGGAGAAAACAGAATACCGCTGTTAAGGAAGAAATCCTACTGAAGAATTTGTCGGGGTGGGGAGGGGGTCTCTCTCTCTCACTCACACAAATAGGGCCCATGTGCTTTTAATCAGGTCTACGATCCAAGCCGTGACCCCTGAGTCTCCATCAAAGGCCAACTCCACCTATCTAAGAGCCTACGGGGAGGGGGGAAGGCAACCGGGGAGAAGAGACACGAAGATTTATGGGAAAGGGTGAGGTGGAAGTTCTGTCTGAGCACAGATGTGCAACATCAAATCCATATGGAAGGTCAGGAACCCGGCAGCTGGAACAGGAAAAGGGGTGGCCCACCTTGGCTAACTCCCCTATTTAAATAAAACGGCATTTGAAAAAGACACACCGAACTGTCTCTGGACAGGGTTAGGGTTAGGCACCTTGGCACAGATTTTGCCATCTCATGTATGCTCAAATAAACTGGAATATCTCTAGGCTAGGCTTTCTCAACCAGCGTTTCGTGAGACCTGGGGGTTTCTTGATGGCCCTGGAAGAGTTTCCTGAATGGGTGGGAGTGAATTATTTCTTATATACATTTTAAAATTAGTTAAACATTTATCAGGTAATATGACCGTATATGGCCATTATCGACTTGCCACCCACTCCCCAAATGGCCAATGAGGGACCTGGACAGGGTGGGAAGGGGAGGGGCCCTGGATGGGCGGGTCCACAGCTCTGCTTCCCGAGCATATCCTGCGGGAATCAACACTTCTGGGGTTTCTCAAACTCTAAGGATGGCCAACGCTGGCCACTGTAGGGGACAGGCTTGATACAGGAGAACAAATTTAGGAGTCCAGAGGCACCTTTAAGACCAACAATGCTTGTTTAAGGTATGAGCTCATACCTTAAATAAGCTTTGTTGATCTTGAAGGTACCATTGGGCTCAGAATTTGTTCTGCTGCTTCAGAACCACAGGGTGACCCGCTTGACTCACGCTTGATATAGGTTGACTCTTCCAACTAGAGAAGCCCTTTGATTCTTTAATGCAAGCGATGACCATGCATCAAGCCCAGATTGGTGTAGAGATCAGGAGCGCGGACTTGTAATCTGGAGAACTGGGTTTGATTCCCCGCTCCCCCACACGCAGCCAGCTGGGTGACCTTGGGATAGTCACAGGCTTGTAAGAACTGTTCTCACGAAGCAGTCCTGTCAGAGCTCTCTCAGCCTCACCTACCTTACAGGGTGTCTGTGGCGGGGAGAGGAAAGGGAAGGCAAATGTAAGCTGCTTTGAGACTCCTTTTGGGTAGAGAAAAGCGGCATACAAGAACCAACTCTTCTTCTTCAGTAATCTCAGGGCTCTCTCAGCCTCACCTCCCTCACAGGGTGTCTGTTGTGGGGAGAGGAAAGGGAAGGCGACTGGAAAACGCTTTGAGACTCCTTCGGGTAGAGAAAAGCGGCATATAAGAACCATCTCTTCTTCTTCTTCAGTAATCTCAGGGCTCTCTCAGCCCCACCTCCCTCACAGGGGGTCTGTTGTGGGGAGAGGAAAGGGAAGGCAACTTTGGGTAGAGATAAGCGGCATACAAGAACCAACTCTTCTTCTTCTTCTAAATTGCCTACGAAACATGCAAAATAATGACAGGAGTGGGGAAGAACGGCCTGTTTATTCCAAGTGATTCTGGACGGTCAGAAAACTACCTGTAAATTCAGTCAGTTTGCTGCCTTTTTCTCCTACAGACTACGATCCTACACCTGTCTCAAGGTGTACCAAGGAGCACCAGTATCCAACCTTCTGTCATCCGGCTCCTACACGTTAGAAATTCCTCACACACACACACAACTGGATGGAGAACCCAGGAGTTCTGCAACTTCCCCCGTATGACCCTCGCTCTTTTAAGAAGTCTCTGTGGTTGAACTCTGCTGGTTCCTGTTCTGCTTTAATTCCAATCCAGCGAGACAAAGGGGAAGATTCCCTCCTCGTATGCCCTGTGCCCGATACACTAATTGAAGCAAGCCCTGCCTCGCTGCTCTTGAACTAACTGGATCCAGCCGGGCTGTTAATGTGGCAGAGGCATAAACACTCCAATTATCAAATAAAGGGAGGCTTGGAAAGGCTGGGGAAGGGGGGGGGGACAACCTGTACTGGCTGCTCCCATTAAAAAAAACTACTCCCCCCCCCCCCCCGCTAAAATTCTTTCTTCCAAAGCAAACTCCTTAAAGAGGTAGAAATCAGGGACTGGGCAGGATGAGTGAGTCAGATTTTATTCTGCAGTGCAGGGAGTTTGTGTGTGTTTGTGTGTGTTTAACTACCCAGCAGAAGCGAAATTAGAAAGTCATCTTATCTAGGACTCCCGCAGCTTGTTTTCTTGGTTTTAGATCGCGGATTCTGGCTCTTTAAGGTGAAAGAGACACAAAACAGGAGGGCTCTCTCACGTGCTTCCAAACCACATTCACAACAAGCAGAATCGGGTGCATCATAAAAGGCCGAGCAACAGGAAGCAGAGTCGGGGCCATCGGAGGGTTCTTCTGCAGGTGCCCAAGTAGTATAAACTGGGAAGCGGGGCTGGAATTCCCCCTTGATGATGTTCTGGGGTCAAACCTGGACCTAAGTCTTGAGAAGACTCCTCCACCCCAATCCCACCACTGTAAGACAACGACAGAAGATCGAGAAAATACAGGTATCACTGGAGTTGCCAGGTGATGGCTGGACGTCTCCCAGGATTGCAACTTTCCCCCAGGAGACAGAGGTCAGTTCACCTGGAGAAAATGGCTGCTGCAAAAAGTGGACTCTATGGCCTTACGCCCCATTGTAGCCCCTCCCCAAGTGCTTGCTCCACCTCCGAAATCCCCAGAGCCGGCAAACCTAGGCATCACTCACACACACACACACAAACAAACACACACATCCCTACCTCTGCAGGAAATCAGAGCAAAGGTCTGGAAATCCCCAGATTCCAAAAGCACACCTGAGGGTGCATGGAGCACCAGAAGCCACCCGGTCCTTCTAAAACCCACCGCCAGTTTTCCAAATAGTGGGGTAATCAGAAGATTAAAAAGACAGCACTTCCTCTAAACTTGCGCCAGACGCTTCTCCTAGGTTGGGCGTGTCTCTCAGGCCAGCAGGAGTTAATGTTCAGCACCTCCAATTGTGTGGCAGGAGGGGCGGGAGAATTACCTGGGGTAGCGACCCACGGACTCTACGTGCATCAGCTCAGCGGCCAGAAGCAGCAGGCACGGTGCCAAAGCAACCCGGGCCTGCAGGCTTCGGCAGCTCAAGGAAATGCCGTGGCCGGCGAACTTTGCCCCACTAAGGAACTGCGAATGCGCCGCTCGGAATGACTGTGCGTCTCAAGACGGACAGGAGTCCTTCATCTCTGGGGGAAGCGAGTCATGGGACACGGGAGCGTCTGAGAGAAAGGGAGCCTCTGGAATCCTTGCAAATTCCGGCAAGGCCCTGGCTGGTCGTAAATTTTGTTTTCACGCTGATCTCTCACGGACTCTTGCGAGTTTTCTGTTGCCCCAGAGGGTCGGACCAGAACCCATGGGTTGAAATTAATTCAAAAGAACATCCGGAAGAAGTTCCTGACAGTTGGAGTGGTTCCTCAGTGGAACAGGCTTCCTCGGGAGGTGGTGGGTTCTCCTTCTTGAGAAGTTTTGAAGCAGAGGCTAGAGAGCCACCAGACAGGAATGCTGATTCTGTGAACTTAGGCAGATTGTGAGTGGAAGGGCAGGAGGGACTGTGTCTGTACTTGCGGCCCTTTCTTGCATGCTCAGGGAAAGACCCATCACTTTAGGATCAGGAAGCGAATTTCCTCCAGACCAGACTGGCCAGGGAATGGGGAGGCGGGGGCACCATTTGGGCATGGAATTCTGGGTAGGCGGGTAGTTGTCCATTTCCTGCATTCTGCAAGGGGTTGGACTAGATGACCCTGGAGGCCCCTTCCAACTCTATGATTCTACGATCTAGCTAATTCAGTATTTCAGCCATCTTTTTAATATAAAAGTCAAGCCTGATACAAATTTACCTTGGGGAAAGGGAGACACAACGTTTTTGTAAATTCTGATCTTCCATTCATTCTCTTCCTTTGACTTGCTGGATCCAGGACACGCCTAATTTTAGGGCCAAGCCTCAGAATACATGAACTAATCAGGCAGAAACTTTGGGCCATGTGCACAGTGCATCCCAGAGGCTCTACTGACCGACCACAAGCTGTTTCCCAAGTGCCCTGAGAAGAACGGAGCAGAGATTTCCATGCCTGCCGGTATGGACTCCAAGCAGACACACCCCACTTCGATGTCCAATTTTATATTGGCTCTGCCACCCCTGCTCCAAGCTCCGGCTGTGAGAGCGACTGCTCGTCAACCCAGGAAGCAAAGCTCATTGGGCAATTTCTGGCCCTGCCCACAGCCCGTTTTAAGATTGCAGCTACGGCATTTTGCTTTTCAGCAGGGGAAAAAAATCTCAGACGGAACGTGGGAAATTTCCCAAGATAAAGTCACGTATGCAACTTTATCTTGAGTGATTTCACCATAGGCAACTTCACCAACTCGGGAGATGCCCGAAACAGTGTGATTTAACCGCTCTCGTTCTGTCATCTGCTCCATGTTTTCATTGCATTTGCACAACGTTTTCCCCTTTGATGCTGCTACTGATGCTGCAGGTACCAAAATGCCTTTCGGTTCAGGTTCTGTTTGAAGGAGGCGGTGCTGATGCATGTATGCATTTTGAGGAGGACAGGGAGGTGCTTCCCCCAGCCCTTAAAAGCATCCCCTTAGCCCAGCCAGCTGTAGCTGAATTCCCTCCCCAGCAGCAAGCAAGACACCTAAGCACAGCCCTGCCTCCCTGGCCCGTATTTTCCCGCCCCATCGCCGGAGACAGCCTCTAAGGAAGGAGGGGGCTCCTCTTCAGCCCCACTCAACAAAACCCTCCTCCCCTCCCCAACCCTCTCAGTGTTATATCACTTGTTTATTCCTTTTAAACCTTTGTTTCCTGTTATTCAAGCGATTCTTTAAAAAAAAATAATAAAACGTCCCCACTCACTTGGCGGGAAGGAGAGGGGGAAGAGAAAACCACAAGAGAGATGGAAGAGCACTCGAACATACTCCAAGCCTCTCTCCTTGCAGTCACTTCTCCGCTCTCCCACAAGCCCATGTGCGTGCGCAGACACACACACACACAAACACAAACACACACACACAGACAGACTCACACCAGGGAGATTGGTCCAGATGTCTCAGCTCGCTACAGGACAGACAGTATTTGAAAGGTTTAAGGATTTGAAAGGTTGTCACTTGGAGGAGGGCAGGATGCTGTTTCCGTTGGCTGCAGAGGAGAGGACACGCAGTAATGGGTTTAAACTACAAGTATAACGATATAGGCTAGATGTCAGGAAAAGATTTTCACAGTCAGAGTAGTTCAGCAGTGGAATAGGCTGCCTAAGGAGTTGGTGAGCTCCCCCTCACTGGCAGTCTTCAAGCAAAGGTTGGATGCACACTTTTCTTGGGTGCTTTAGGATGCTTAGGGCTGATCCTGCGTAGAGCAGGGGGTTGGACTAGATGGCCTGTGTGGCCCCTTCCAACTCTATGATTCTATGATTCTAGGAGGACCCGAAGATGCTGAGTTGCTTGGACCTGCCGTAAAAATGTGGGTTGCATCAACTGGCCTTTTTAGGTACAAAAAGAGGTTTTTTATTCCAGACCCCTGTTGCCTGCCTTTTAGGAAGGCAGCACAGACTTTTGGCTAGGCTGGCTCTGCTTGGAAAGGTGCTGCCATTCAACTGGGCAACTGTAACACAGATTGCATAAATAACGTGTACAAATCGTCGATCGGATTGACATGCGCTAGGTGCCAACTTCCTCTCCGCCCGGCCGAGGGCTCAGCTCAACAGCCGTGCCCGTTCGGGGCTGGAAAACAGGGATCATCCCGAATGAGACTCTCGTGCCATACGATGAATTGATGAATTAATCCCAACCTGGAAGCAGCACCAACTAAGAGGCAGTAGTGTGGACAGAGTTCTTAACCGCCCTGGAAGGAGTCCAAGGACGCGGGAGAGGCAGTTCCAAGCGATCGCTTGCAGCCCTGTAATATTTTTTTTTAGAAAGCAGCAGCCCAGAGGGCAAAGCTCAGGATTTCCTTTCATGCCTATCAATGGAGGCACACCTACACTTCGTCTTTGTTTGCCAGCGAGGTGACGGTGCCTTCAACCCCTGCTTCATAATTTCCTGCCTCATCATAAATGTATGATCTTTGTCCTCCACCGCTATGATTCTCCAAAAGGGGCATCACGGGCACAAGAAGAGAGAACCCCAAAACTGCAGAAGTGGAAGAGGAAAGGGTAAGTCACGCAGGGGTAGTCAAACTGCGGCCCTCCAGATGTCCATGGGCTACAATTCCCATGAGCCCCTGCCAGCATTCGCTGGGAATTGTAGTCCATGGACATCTGGAGGGCCGCAGTTTGACTACCCCTGTAGGTACAGCATCATCTCCAAGGGAAGACACGTGTGCTTGCTTTAAAAATGTCATACCTCTCAAGCCACAGAGGAAGCATGAAAGCTCACCCCCCCCCTGCCCCCAGGCAACCGATCACGGCCTCTCTCGGCCAGGAGGGAGAAAAAGGGAAAATTCTAGCCCACTCTGTTCCCTGCAACGTCAGGCAAAGGGCCTTAAAGACCTGCTTTATGCAATCCCCACAGCACCTACGAGAAAAACAACAAACATATTTCGAGTTCTGGCGAGTGGAGAAGTAAATTGGAAAACGTGATGAATTAAAAACACCGAGGGGGGTCAGAAACTGCGAAAGCGATGAAGCAGAGGGAAGGAAGCGTTCACAATTCCAAAGTCTGTTCTTCGGATCTTGAGGCACCCAGGTTCAAGGACGGAGAGACTCCGAAATTGCTGCCCACTTTCGGACAGCTGTGCGCTGAAATTCAGCATCCACCTGTCTGGCTGCGGCAGGTCCTCTGTAACTTCCCCATAAGGCGCATGAGACATAGTCCTGAATGCAACAGGCAGCCTCTCCTGAGAATCTCAAATTTGAATTTTAAAAGCAAGTTTCTGGACCTCATGGTTCAGAGGACTGCCTAAGGCTCTTGGAGCCAGCTTCACGTTGTGGTTAAGAGCGGCGGCTTCTAATCTGGCGAGCCTGATTTCCCCCCCCCCTCCTCTGCATGCAGCCAGCTGGGTGACCTTGGGATAGTCACAGTCCTGTGAGAGATGTTCTCACAGAGCAATCCTGGCAGAGCTCGCTCGGCCCCGCCTACCTCGCGGGGTGTCTGTTGCAGGGAGAGGAAAGGAAGGCGATTGGAAGCCCCTTTGAGACTCCGTCGGGCAGTGAAAAGCAGGGGAATCTTCTTAGTCTTCAGAGGGGGTATGAGAGAGATAGGTGAGTGACCTAATACTATCCTCATTGCCTCTGGCTTCTACTGCTGTCCCTTAGAGCAGGGGTAGTCAACCGGTGGTCCTCCAGATGTTCATGGACTACAATTCCCACGAGCCCCTGCCAGCGTTTGCTGGCAGGGGCTCATGGGAATTGCAGTCCATGGACATCTGGAGGACCACCGGTTGACTACCCCTGCCTTAGAGTGCTATTCCCTTGCCCACTCTGGGAATCTCCACGAGGCCGTCAAGGCATACCCTTGCGCGCCCAGACCTGCCCATCCACAAGCGCAGCCGGACGTCCACAACTCTCCATACTGGGCTCTCTTCAGACTTTGACGGAGTTAATGCAGCTTCACCCAGAGTGAACCAACTATTTTTAAACGCAAGTGACAGGCTCTGGGAAGGTCCGATGAAGCTGGCATTTTCTCTTTTCCCACGGACCGAAAGAGCCTTAGCCACACAGATTTTTTGGCTACAGAGGGGTAACATTTGGGCTCTCATTCTGGGAGCACAGCACCTCTCACAGAATCCTAGAATCCTAGAGCTGGAAGGGACCTCCGGGGTCATCTAGTCCAACCCCCTGCACTATGCAGGACCTCTCGCGTTATAAGACGATGGGCCGGAGGACAGAAAATATTTACATGTGAATGTACTTAAATAGCCATCCCGTTTTCAGCCTAAAACCAAATAAAAGTGATAGCTAGGGTTGCCACCCCTCCAGGAAGGACCTGGAGACGGACCTGAATTAGAAATTATCTCCAGGCTACAGAGATCGCTTTCCCCGGAGAAAGTGGCCAAAGATGGGCCTGGAAGGGGTGGGGAGGGGAGGGGTCCTGAGTGGACACGTCCACAGCTCTGCTTCCCAACCATATTCTGCACGATTGCACCACTTCTGGGGTTTCTAGAAGCCCGAAGAAGATTTCTGAGGCTTCTCAATGGTAACTAAGGTGAGAAAGGCTGCCCTGGAGCAAGTTTAGCTTACATGCCTTGTAAAAGATATGGTATTTGGTCTGCAAGCCGGAAATTAAATTTCCCAGCTATGGAGGTATCAACTAACTGGCTTTTATCCAAAACTACCTCATGAGATTGTTGTGAGAGCCAGTTTGGTGCAGTGGTTCAGAGTTCCCCATGCAGCCAGTCACAGTTCTCTAAAACCAATCCCAGTTCTCTAAGAGCTCTCTCAGCCTCGTCTACTTCACAGGACGTCTGTTTGCGGGGAGAGGAAGGGTAGGCAGTTGTAAGCTGCTATGGGACCCCTTCCGCTTAGTAAAAAGCAGGGTGCAGAAAACCTGCTCCCTCTTAACTCCTTGGAGTAAAGGTACAATTAAAATAAAGAGGGAGTCATTCACTGGACGGGGAGTGCGAGCAATTTAACTTTCTGAAATGTGTGCAGAACAACTATTGCGTTTCACCGACGGGACTTGGCTTTCAGTCAAGGGAAATGAATGGCGTATCAAACCTAGGCCGTAATCAAAACCAACAATTCCCGCACCGCTCTCCGAAGTGTCTGGAGAGTCGCCAAATCACACGACCGTCAACTTAACGGAGAGGCTGGCAAAGCTCTTGATATCACTTAGTTTGGGAATGCTGAAAAGGCGGCGTGTTCCGAGTCGGAGTGTTAAACATTCAACCAGGGGAGGAAAAAAAAAAACATTATCAACTTAAGAAACACCCCCAAAAGAATATTCATGTTGACGTTTGGGACGTGAGTCTTGGTCAAAAAAACTGGCACGCGTTTTCACAACAGCTTTCGGAGGAGACAAAACAGATTTTGTTAAGAGACAAGCTTCGCGTGCCCCGAGGAGGGAGGGAGACGGGGGAAATGGTCCAGCCGGCCAACGCAAAAACATGGCACGGAAACGGATGGTCCACAAGGGTGAAGGTGGACGGGTAACTTGAACAGCGTATTCTCCATCCCCAACCGCTGTGCACATCACATTCCAACACTCAGGCAATCCAAAGCACTGGATCCAGCTCATGATATAACACAGGGGTGGGCAAACTGTGTCCCTCCAGCGTTCGCTGGCAGGGGCTCATGGGAATTGTAGTCCATGGACATCTGGAGGGCCACCGTTTGCCCACCCCTGACATAACACCTTACACCGCTGTTTGCTCAGAAAAAGATGGGGTTCATCAAATGCAGGGGGGGGAGAGGGCTTGCAAATGAGACCCCAATGTTCTGAATACTTCTCTCTCTCTCTTGCACATGTGCCCACAAACACAAGCCCCGTCCGCTTGGGAACTTACTGGCTGGGGACGGCGTGCTGTACCCGCTGACCGGCAGCTGATGCTGTATCCCTGGCAGAGCCCCCGGCGGGGAGAGGCCCCCGAGCATGTGCGGAAAGAAGAAAGCGTAGTGCGGTACCGAGTAGCTGTTGAGATGCCCGCTCCCCGGCGTGGAGCAGGAGCTGCTGTTGCTCGCCATCGCGGGCACGCTCCACGGGCCTGGTCCTCGGCGACGGGCTCACATAAGGGGTGAGTCGGGAGCGCCAACTGGAGAATGTCAATCCGGCCTGGTTCAGCCTCGACGCCGGATCTGTGCCGACCTGCCCTGTTCCTCAAGGCCGGGAGCAACGGCGGGGCGAGTGGCCCACGACTGTTTGTCTTTTTCCAGCCGGTGGGAAAGTCCTCCGTCTTTCGAGGGACCTCAAGGCCGCCTCCTGCTGGTGCCAGCCCTTCAAAGAGAGTGTCGCGGAGGGGGGATCCCAGCAAGGCTCGTTCCGCACGTTGTTGCCGCAGCTGCAGAAACAAAAAAGGGTCAGTGGTGAAAAGAACCGGGCTGACGTCGTAAAGCCAAGTCATGAGCAGGCATCTGGCTATTGTGGAAACATAATCCCTTGAGCTAGGATAGCTGGCCGGGGGGGGGGGGGCTGAAGGCGGGTGGTTTTGCACCCCCCTTATCCCCGTGCTCAAAAATATCTGACGGGAAACTGCGGCTCCGAGCAGAAGTGGTCGAAGGATTTGCAGGCCCCGTGGTACCGGAGCCCGTTTGAGGATTTGTGAAGCCCTAGCAGAGTAGAATTGCGTTGGGAGCAGGCAGATTGGGGGCGGAGGGCCGCCCCACAGTGGAAAGGGGTGTCACTCTGAGTGTCCTTGAAGAAGGGGAAAGGGGAGGAGATAGGCTATGCCCCTGATCCATGGGGAGGAAGGGACCACGCGGGGCCCATAACCTGTGCTCCACGGATAAACCGGCCCCGACTTCTAATAATCATAACTATGGTTCCCCCTTGCTAGTGCAGTGGTGGTTCAGACTTTTATCTGGCAAGCATGTTTCATCTGCAAAGCTTGAATGTCCACAGAGAGGGGCTTTTAAGAAGGAAAGAGCTAAGCTTGAGGTTGTCATCACATGCTTAGAGGGTGATATGGGATAAGAGGCACATCTGCTTTAGATGGGGAAGGTCTCAGGTTCAACCCCCAGCATCTCCAGTTGCAAGTCCCATAGAACAGAATGGCTACTAATCATTGGGGCCCTCCGGTATCAGAGCTAGTATGTCTTTAAGTCAGTTGCTGGAGAGCACAGGCAGGATGCCGCTGCCCCGAACGTCCCGGTCGGGGGCTTCTTAGTTGGCTGACATTGGATGAACAGAAGGCTGGACTAGACGGGACTTTGGTCTGAGCCAGCAGGGCCCTTCTGACGTTCTTAAAAGGTAATAAGAGAGACCGTGAAACAGCACCAACCAGTCAGCATATGCAAGACAAATCTTGTAGTATAGAATCATAGAGTTGGAACGGACCACCAGGGTCGTCTAGTCCAGCCCCCTGCAGAATGCAGGAAATTCACAACTACCTGCCCACCCACAGTGACCCCCAATTCCATGCCCAGATGATGCCCCCCCAAAAAAAGCCCCAGAATCCCTGGCCAGTCTGGTCTGGAGGAAATTCGCTTCCCAATCCCAAAGTAGCAATCGGTATTTCCCTGGGCATGCTAGAAAGGGACAAAGGAGCCAAGCACGGACAATATCCCTTCTGCCCACCCACTCTCAATCTGCCTAAATTCACAGAATCAGTATCTATGTCAGGTGGCTCTCTAGCCTCTGCTTCAAAACTTCCCCAAGAGGAGAAGCCACCACCTCATGATATTATTATTATTATTAATAATAATAATAATAATAATAATAATAATAATAATAATAATAATATATGCTAGCTGATTAAAGCCATGTTATCTGATGGCTCCAACTGTTCAACTAATTAATTCATTGGTCAGATTGATTAACATCACAGGCAAAAAAACTCATCTGTTCCCCAGCACAGATTTTCCTCTAGACCATTCTCCTAGGTTAGTCAATCAACACCCCCTTCCCTCTTCTAAGTGTTACTGGACAGCTCAGAAGCAGGAGATATAATTCATGGAGAAGAGGACTCTAAAAGACTATTATTCATAATACAGCTAAATAAAACCGCCATGTTTTCAAGGGGACACACAAGGAGAGGTGGTGGCTTTCCCGTCTCCCGCACTAGCTTAAATGTGTATACATTACCTGCCCTTATACGCAGACCTTAAATTTTTCTACCCCTGTATTGCCTGTCTCAGCTGGCAGGGACTCTCAGGCACAGAAAGGCAATTCCCAGTTTCCTTACCTGAGATCCTTTAACAACAGATCCCCAAGCCTCAACCTGGGACTTCCTCTGTGCTCTAACTTGCTCACTTTTTAAAAAAAAGTCTCAACCTCCATCAAGTTTTCAAGGACTTTGGGAAACATTTGGTGGGCAAAAAATATCTGATGGGTAGATGACGTTTTTGGTCGAACAGTTTTCCTTTTGAAGACAGCCTTAGCAGCATGTTTGGTATTGCACAGAAGAGGACAAGAAGGCTTGGACAGTGCGGGAGCAGCAAAAAGATCTTCACGTTGCAGCCATTTTATTCTAATTCATTTATTAAAACATTTGTACCCTGCTTTTCCTCTTGGTTCAAAGCGGCTACTGGCCCTGCTTCCCCAGAAACCATTTTGTCACCACACCCACCACAATATGTCAGGTGCCCACAGGCTGGGAAAAGGTAGGGACCCCTGGAGGAGGGTCACCAGCTCTGGGGTGGGAAATACCTGGAGATTTTGAGGGTAAAGCCGGGAGTGGGTGGGATGTGGGGAGAGAACCTCAGTGGAGTATAATGCTAGGGAGTCCACCCTCCAAAGCAGCCCTTTTCCCCAGGGGAACTGATCTCTTTAGTCTGGAGATGAGCTATAATACCAGGGGATCCCCAGATCTCACTTGGAGGCTGGCATCCCTACCCTGAATTAAAAACATACACTCTGGAAGAGGGACATGTGTTTTCAGCTGCTGGTTTTACCATCCAGATTTCAAATACAGTAAGGAAACTTGTTGGCATTAAGGTAGCAACCTCCAAACTCCCAACATTCCCACATAAATTTAGTAAGTTAATGAACCCTATGAACTCAAGCAATGACTGAAGGAGGAGTGTGCCCAATGTATCTCTGCGTGATTTACTGCTCTGGCCGCTGGCCTTCTGTTGTATCTCTGCATTGAGTTTGATCGATCATCCCTGACTGGACAGATGCAAAGGAATTAACCTTCCCCAGCCAAAAAAAACAACACAGAGAGGTTTGCTGCATCTCTGTGCAAATGACTAACTGCTTCTCTAGATGGGTGGAGGGGGGGGAGGACACAAGTATTCACGCAAAAACACAGAAAAAGATTACACTGAAGGAGAGTAAACTTCTATTCTTGATTACTCCAGAAGCAAAACTTTTCAGCCATAAAAATGAAGCATGCCCAATTGATTTTTTTTTTAAACTCAGCTTTCAAAAGTGATGGGGAAACTTGCTATGGTAGGGTTGACAGCCTCCAGGTTGGGACCTGGGGATGGTCCTCCAGAATAACAGCTCCTCTCCAGACTACGGAGATCAGTTCCCCGAAGAAAACGGACATTTCCCCCACTGAGTTTCCTGTTCTCCCCAGGCTCTATGCCCAAATCTGCAGGTTTCCCAATCGGGATCTGGCAAAGCTACCCCTCCATCTGAGCCGGTGGCCAGAGCAAACCTGGCAATCCTACAACGGGGCATTTTACATCTCTACCAAGCAACTACGGATCTGCACCTTAACGGGAGCACAGACTCCCAAAGAGTGGGGTTTGTTACCTTCGTTTGGGGGGAGCAAAACCCCGGATACCTAATTGCACCCATGCAGTAACTTTCCACTACAGGAAAGGAAGATGCAAAAAAATAATCCTAACGTATTTAGAAAGGTGATCTCTCAACACAGGGTTTTTTTTTGGGGTGGGGGATTACTTTGTTTGGAAGAAGGGTGCAAGGGACCGGAAACTTAAGAAGTGTCTTGATTTCTAAGGGTAGAAATCTCCCCCGTCCAAAAAAAAACTTCAAAAACCAGATAACACCTCCCTTTCTTAATCTTATGGGTATTCTCTAAACCCCACCCCAAACCGAATGGAGGGGGGTCTTTTTCTGCCTTTGTTGCCAGCCGGCCAGCCTCGCTACCAATTTTACCCCCTCCAACTACATCCCCCCCCCCCCAAGGCGGGTAATTACCACAGGAGACCATTTATCGCTTGCCCTTGACAGGACGTGACAGGCGGCCCAGCCCCTCCAGACAAATGAGTCGGAGGTCGGGAGGTTTGGCTACCTGCTGCCCCCCCTCACCATAAATCATGTGGGGGGGGGGAGAGGGAGGATGGAGTGCAGGCCACTAAGAGAAATGCTGATTAATGGAGTGGGGGGGAAACACAGAAAGCTTTCCCTCTTCCCAAGGAAGCAGATGGAGGAAACCAATTCAGGGAAATCTTTGAATGGAGCTACGGGGAGGGGGCTCCTCTGGGCCTCCCACCCACCCTCCCACCCATCCCGCACACTCCCTCACCAAGATCCATTGATGCCGGAGGTGGGAGATCCAAAATGGCCCCTTCCCAGTAAAGAAACCTCTGCAGACCTGCTCAATGCCCTGTGAAAATTAACCCGAATGGGCAAAAACAGTAGCTACAAAGTTTTAAAAAAACAACACAGACACTCAAAGGCACCTTAAACTGACCAGAAGGGCATCGTTTGGCCTATCTTACCCCACTCTGCTATGGCTAATGGTGCCCAAAACCCACTTTCTGAGGTCCTTCCCACCATATTTCCTTGATTCAGCATCCACTCTTCATTTGAAATGTGGTGATGCGGAGAAAGTTTCCCGGATGTCTTGCATTGGAAAGAGGCAAGCCTGTGGGCGCTAGACCAAATCGAGCCCACCCACCCACCCTCAGAAGCTAAAATGGCGTGGTCAGGAACGCCGATTTCTAATCTGGCGAGCCGGGTTTGATTCCCCGCTCCCCCACATGCAGCCAGTTGGGTGACCTTGGGCTCGCCACGGCACTGATAAAGCTGTTCTGACCAAGCAGGAATCTCAGGGCTCTCTGAAACCCTGGCTGAGAAAACCCAACCTAAGTCCTATGCAGGATCCAATTGTAACACCTGAATTTGGCCCCAGAACATCCAGTGCTGCTGAGGATATAATGGCAACATCAGCAACTTTATGGTCATAGCCTGCCCTTCCCCGGTAGAAGGCGTACCTCCAGCGGGACTTACAGATCGTCTTGTACCTATCACAAATCTGAAGGGAGCCCGTGCAGATCAAGCACCGATAAGGTCTCCAGCTCTGGGTTGGGAAATACCAGAAGATTTTGGGGATGGAGCCTGATAAGGGCAGCGTAGGGCGACCGGCTCTTTCAAACAATGGACCACTTTGAGACCAACCCCATTTTAAATGCCCCTCCTGTTTAAAGCTTCTATCATTCCTAAAAGCTACAAACCCAAGAAAGAAAGAAAGAAAGAAAGAAAGAAAGAAAGAAAGAAAGAAAGAAAGAAAGAAAGAAAGAAAGAAAGAAAGAAAGAAAGAAAGAAAGAAAGAAAGAAAGAAAGAAAGAAAGAAAGAAAGAAAGAAAGAAAGAAAGAAAGAAAGAAAGAAAGAAAGAAAGAAAGAAAGAAAGAAAGAAAGAAAGAAAGAAAGAAAGGACAGGACAGGACAGGACAGGACAGGACAGGACAGGACAGGACAGGACAGGACAGGACAGGACAGGACAGGACAGGACAGGACAGGACAGGACAGGACAGGAAAGGAAAGGAAAGGAAAGGAAAGGAAAGGAAAGGAAAGGAAAGGAAAGGAAAGGAAAGGAAAGGAAAGGAAAGGAAAGGAAAGGAAAGGATCTCCTTTTGTTTAGAGAAGAACTGGTAAGTCTCACGGGGTGTGATACCACATAGTACAACTTCCAAAGGGGTCATTTTCTCCGGGGGAACTGATCTCAGACCCAGTAATCAGCAGGATTTGGGCAACCCTAAGCGCTGAGAATAAGAGGACATAGGTAAATTCTGGAGGGGAAGTTAACCCCTCTGTTAGAAATGAAGCGCACGATGGGGTGGGGTGGGGGGGCCGATGGGGACTCTGTGCAATCTTGCCCGCAAAGCTTGTAAGCGGAGGGTGGGATCATTTAAGTGGGAACGGGGCACATTTATGGGGCCGGATCACGTATCACAGCTTGGCAAAGGCTACTGCCAGTAAGAGTAACTCTTCCCTTCCCCGGAGCGTCCAAGGTTTGGTTTTTGGCACGGGGAGGGGGTGGGTGGGGAAGCGGGTTGCTGCAAAACAGACTTTTCCTTCGCTTGGCCAAACAGGAGGGGTTGGCTGGAGGGGATCTCTCGTCTGGCGATGCAAAACAGACTCCGGGCCAATCTGGAAAGCAAGAGAGAGGCGAAGGGAGGGCCCAGGAGCTGCAAAGACGTTCTGTGGACGGGGGAAGGGGGAGTTTCCCACCCTTCTCTTGTTCATCGGCGTTTCCTCGAGAATCGAGCTTCAAGATTACTGCTTGGGAGCACCTGAGTCCTTACACCGAGTTACAGTCACTGATTCTGGCACGAGGCCTTCCAGAGGTGGGAAGGGGGGGGGGCGGGTACCGTGTTTGAGGCCGCTCTAGACGGTTTCTGTATGATTGCAGAAACACAGAATTCCGATTGACTAAGCAGGGAGAACCAGCACATAGCGCATTTAGACTCCCAGACGTCCACATGGTAAGTGATGGTGCAATTCCCCCTAACCCGGTCATTCTTTCTGCCTTACAATCTAATTAGCCCCTAAAGATACCCTGAAGGGTCTTAGATCTAAGCCCAGAATGGAATAACTCGTAAAAATTCAGCACGAAACTGCTTTAGGCTGCAGAAAGATATAAGATAACCAGGTTCACTCTCCAAGGACCTTCCTGAAGACTAAAGCCAGCTTGGGGTACTGATTAAGAGTGGCTGGGTTTGATTCCCCGCTCTTCTCTGTGTAGCCAGCTTGGGCTAGTCACAGTTCTCTTAGAGCTCTTCTCACAAAAGCGGTTCTGCCAGAGCTCTCTAAGCCTTACCTCCCTCACAGGGTGCCTGTTGTGGGGAGAGGAAGGGAAGGCGACCATAAGCCAATTCGAGACTAGGTAGTGAAAAATGCGGGATTAAAACCAACTCTTCTTCTTGATATCGTCTTCCAAAGAGTGCTGCCGGCCTACAAAAGTGAAGTTACGTGGCCCTTCTCCAGGGAGGGTGTGCTCCGGAAGAGACGGACCACCTGGCAGCTTTCCCATCTCTGCACAAGCAGGTCCTTCAGTAACGTGGTGCAGAAGGTTCAAACGACTCACACACAAAGGCTTTCCGTCAAAGTCACCAATGTGACAGGGAAGAGGCAC
Source organism: Paroedura picta (assembly GCF_049243985.1). Classification (NCBI taxonomy): domain Eukaryota; kingdom Metazoa; phylum Chordata; class Lepidosauria; order Squamata; family Gekkonidae; genus Paroedura; species Paroedura picta. The sequence continues at coordinate 26,803,840 of NC_135384.1, forward strand.
ATTCTGCCCCCGGGAGTCCCTGCTTTCCCACACCCCCTTCTCCCCTTGTCATGTATATCTACCTCCCGTGTTTTAATTAGCACCCACCCATCCAGGAAAGGTCCCGTGGCTCCAGAAGGGGGTGGAAATGAGGCAACTTCAAGATTTCAGATCTCGCTCACTCCCCACTCCTCCGCCGCAAGTATAGGTGTTCTCTTCAAAATACTACAGCCAGGACACAAAATCTAGGGGGGGAAATTTAAGGTGAACCAGTGAAAATGTATGGAAGCTAGTCAGGAAAAAAGCCCTTCTGCAGAAATCCAGGTACCAGTTGAGAAAGGCAGACTTAGAGGGATGGCTGGCGTGTTTCGTACATTTTAAATAACAAATGAGTTTTTAACTGTCCCTTGGGCTTAAAACCATGGGTGTACGGGTTGATACAGGCTGCTCACCGCCCCGAGACTGTGGCCAGAGCACGGCGGTCTACAAATCATCGAATAAATACAAATTCCATCTAAGCACCAAGGGCATCCCTGAAGGCTACTTTCTTGCCCCTCCCTGCCGTTCTGACTTTTTGGAACACACGGGCACGCTCCTCTTCAGCAACGGTACCTCTGGTTTTGCAACTGAAATATTTATGCAAACGCGGCTCGTCTCCACATACTGGTTCGCTCTGTTTGCATCACGGGCTCCGCATGCACGCATCCAGCGGACGTGCACCGTCTCGCCGGGTCTCAGAAGCGAAGCCAGAGCAGCCTTGAGCTGGCACATGAATTGCAGTCCCAACCGAGGAATTCCACGCAAAGGCAGCCGTGGACAGACCCCTCAGCATGCCTCTTGCTTCAAAACCCGGGATGGCCGAGGGAAGGCCAATCCCCTGAGATCTCAGAAGGCCAATCCCCTGAGATCTCAGAAGGCCAATCCCCTGAGATCTCGGGCCGCCAAAGTAGTCCACGGTCGCGACGCAGAGGGAGACAGTGACAAACTGCCTGAGCATGTCTCTTGCTCTGAAAAACGTCACAGGGTTACCACAGGTTGTTGGAATGCCGGAACTTCCACAGTTCCGCAGGGCCTGCAAAAAGGAGCTCTTCCGCCAGGCATCTGGCGGGGCTGACTGACCCATAACATCTACAGGTCCCCCCACCCCCCACCTCGCCCAGACTGAGAGATCGAACCTGCTGAGGGATTGTCAAAGTTATTGTTGAAGTGCCGTTCTAATTGTTCCAGTCGGTGCGTTGTTGTTATTGTTCTCCTGTTATTTTGATTTTGATAGTGTTCTACGTCAATGTTCCAAAACGTTTTACGTAAACCGCCCAGAGCCGTAGGGAAGGGCGGTATACAAATCTAAATAAGTAAAATAAAAATATAAATAATGTAAATAAAAAATCAGGGCCACGGCCCTTTGGGCACACTTCCACACCGACAAGGTTGCCGACAAACTTTTGTCTTACGTTGCCCCAACAGGCTAACTCAACTCTCTCTCTCTCTGCCCCATAAAGATCGACTGCGGCATGCACAGGCAGGTGGCCGAGCAAAATGTCTTCCACGGGTTTTGCGGCCCTTTCGGTGGCTTCTCAAAACTTGAAGAACATTCCAGGGGTTTCTCGATGGTAAAAAGATTGAGAACGTCTGTGTTATAAGGCAGGGGTAGTCAACCTGTGGTCCTCCAGATGTTCATGGACTACAATTCCCATGAGCCCCTGCCAGCATGCTGGCAGGGGCTCATGGGAATTGTAGTCCATGAACTTCTGGAGGACCACAGGTTGACTACCCCTGTTTTAAGGCACCCCTGGCCTCTTGCTCTTTTCTAGCGGTACAGAAAGACGAGCAGGGCTACCCACCGTTTCTATCTCTAGAATCTCCTGGGACTTTTTGTGTGTGGGCTGTGCGGAGAGCCCTCACATCCCTTTTTTGATTGTTGTTGTGAATTTTTAGAGTGGTTTACTCAGTTTAGCAGCACTCACATAGCCATCTATTAACCAGACAGAACAAACGAGGGGAGGGAAAGCCAAGCAGCAAATGCGAGAGAAAATCGAGGATTAAAAGGGGAAATGTTTGCAGATTCTTGTTGTGCCTTTTGTTTGTGCCGGTTCGATAACATGTTTTCGCAGCTTTTTCGGACTACGCAACCATGACTTATTCAATCTCATCTTGCCAGAAGGTGCTGGTACTAGATGGAGAAAGAAGAGCAGCTGAGTGTTGGATGCAAAGAGAGAGATAATTCCAGGCAGCACGCCATCCTGCTTGTCAGTGGCCTTTGCAACCTGGATTGGTTACTTCCGGGACCTTCCGCACACAGCAAAGTAAAAGCATGCATACTGTTGAGAACTGCAATTACAAATCCCTCTCAGTTTGGCCTCAACGAGGGCCAGGGCCTTTTCAGTTCTGGCTCCCATCTGGTGGAATGAGCTCCCGGAAGTGCTGCAGGCCAAAGGGCCTGCAAGACGGAGCTCTTCCGCCAGTGATTTGGCTGGGGGCCAATAACCAGCAACACCGCTGAACTGGCTCCCTCCTGCAACGAGCTGTCCCCTGGAATAAACAATAAACAACTATGGGCAACAGCCTTAAACACTGGGAGGGTAATGGAATTGAACAAGGTATCGCGAATGGTTTCTAAGTGGTTTAATTACTGTTAATTGTTCTTAATGTCATCTGTATCCAATTTTATGCTGTTAACCGCCCCGAGCTGGCTTGCCAGGAGGGGCAGTTAAATAAATCCACATAATAAATAATAAATAAATAAGCTGTAGTGCCTAACCAACGTGAAACTGGAGGCTTTGTGCACACATACACACACACACACAACCATGCCCAGTAGCCCTGGGATGAGAAATCTGACAGGATCTACTTTAAGGATCCTCTCCTTACCGCTGGTAATTCAACGGCTCTAGACCCGGGCAGCAAATCTCCAAGCAGCCCGACTTCAGGATCAGCAGGAGTGAAATTACAACCCGGTAATTTCCCTTTAAAAAAAAATAAAATTAAAATTCCATCTGGAAATTGCTGGGCCGCTCAGTGCGCTGGGCCTATCTGGAGAGGCACGTTGCCACCTTGGTAATGGATGAGAAATTAGAACTCGGAACAGAGCTGCAGTCAAGCATGAAG